>NC_044505.1:21274800-21874800 GCF_902362185.1 Chanos chanos
TTTTTTTTGTAATTGCAATTTTTTTGACACAAACAGAGACAGAACACTAAGCTGGACGTACTAGTTTCATTCACTCATTCATTTTTTTTTTTTTTTTTTTTTTTTCATGGTGCATGTTTAGATGATTGGGTTCTTTGTTCAGTCAAGCTTGTCTCTTTCTCCGTTCGCCAGTCAGAGGGCGAAACAAGAGCAGTCTCCTCAGGGTCTGACCTGAGATGAAGACGGAAGGGAACCGGGAGGACTGGGAGGAACCGGGAGGACTGGGAGAAATATGAGGGAAAAGAAGGGGGACAGGCAGGAAAGAGATGAGAACTCTGTCTGTCATAACCTGTTGTTCATCAGCTCTTCCCATTTCACTACAGTCTGATCACAGGGGCCTCACTAACTTTTAGTTTCCAAACTGGTCCGGTTTTGATGACACATTTCGACTCGTGAGATTTTCAATGTCCGTTTTACTCAGTTAACCAACACTGAAGGTGCATTCTGTGTTCTTGTTTTAAGAGGTCAGAGTTAGTGTTATACTCTTTTTAAGCATTTGAAATGTTTTGATCGTGACCTGTTGAATTCAGTCCGTTCGCGTTGTCACGCGGGTCAAAAGTGACCGTGGGATTTGTGAGAAAAAAACTGGTTTTAATTTGAAATCCTAACATTGTACAGACGGACGCAGTTGTGTGAATGCCGTTTCACCCAGCCGGTTTGACTTTTCTTTTTATTAGTGCTGGTTCCGACTGTACTAAACATTTTTATCACACCTCATCAGAAACTTGAAGTTAATGAACAGTTCATTCTCTTCTTTTCTTCTGCAGCTTCAGTGTAAATAAAGATATATATTATTACTATATTACTACTGATGTGAGTATTATTATTATTGTTATTACTGTTGTTGTTGTTGTTACTATATTACAACTAATGAAAGTTCTTTTTTTTTTTTTTTTTTACGTTCAGTGACCATCTTTCATTTAAGCTTCTTGTATATATATGATTTGTAAATACTGGCCAAAGCTGAAGAAGATAACCTCACAGCACATTGTAAATAAATCGCTTGTTTTTTTGTGTAATGTTTTTTTTTTTTTTATTGGTCTGAAATCATATTAATAAAAACACCTTCATTTGTAACTGTTTGACTCTTTTGCTTTTGTGCACCAACACTGCGAGTGTCATATTCCACATTTACCACTGGATGGAGCCATAGATATAAAGGTAAACAAATCTTTCACAGTACGTTGGACACGTGTTCCCATTGCCTTTTCCTCTCCAGTGACTCAAGGCAATACATGCCCCAACACATGCCCAAACACACACCCCAACACAGAAAACATGTATCAAATATGCCCTATATACATATATATATATACATATACATACACACACACATATACATATATATATATATACACACACATATATATATATACACCCACACATATAGATGTGTGTGCGTGCATAAAAATATTATGTGGATCATGTTAAAAACAGTTTACTAAGTGTTTGATGCATGCACAGAAACTTTGTGTGTATATATATACACACACACACACACACACACACACACACACACACACATACATATACACACATGTATAGATGTGTGTGTGCGCGTGTGTGTGTATACAAAAATATTATGTGGATCATGTTAAAAACAGTTTACTAAGTGTTTGATACATGCACAGAAGCTTTGCACATGTGGAACGCCTGTTTTCAGTATGCAGTGATACCAGTTTGATTACTGGGGAGATTACTGAGGTAACTAGGGGAATCGAGAGATCACTCAGCAGTGGTTAGAGCCTACGCCCTTCTTTTCTGTGAGTTAGAGAAGCAAAAGCCTTGAGAGTCAGACCATTCAGACCATTTATCAGTTTAGTCCTCTCAGTTAGTTTTCCAACCCAGCCTCGTATCTGACAGTAACTGGATTATTCAACTCCAACAACTTCTCATACGTTTTTTTGTGGTATTAGGAATTATGCAAATAACTTGTTTTGAAAATGTGGAAACGTTTCCTAATGACTGAGCTAAAACGACAACCATACCATTTATATGGTTCTTTCTAGTGGCCGGTCATGTTTTCCAGCGTAGTTTGCATATCGCAATGTGTTGTTGTTTGGGTGAGTGGGGCTGCATAGAGGTGTATTAGAACAGTTAAATAGTTCGTGTTTTCAAGGTCACATCCACTAGGTGGTGTTGGGTGTCACTGTGTCATGTCAGGAAAAGTACCTATGTGACCACGAGGTGGCAGTAATGTACCTTATAGCCATCAGCCTACGTGTCCATTTACATTCATTCACTTGGCAGACGCTCTTTGTCCAGAGAGACTTAGAAGTGAGGCACAAGTATACAGCTGTTAAAGGAGCTGACTCAGATACAAGTGCACCAGTATTAAGTTTCAGTAAGCGATCAGATAAAAGTGCAGTCCACAGTGTTGGACTGATACTGTACTGTCATTGTATTGTATCCCCTTTTTTTTATTAAGGGTGCCGGTCACTTTGGATTCCATAAAACTAATTTTACTATGAACACAGACATTCTGAATAAATCAACCCATGTATCTGCCCCCCCCCCCCCCCTTTTCTTTCTGAAAACCTTCCAGAGTGTTTGGAAATGTTTTGAAGTGTATTGTATATGGCATATTCGTGTTTATCTGTCTGCAGTATATGTTAATCTATATCTCACTTCAGGACTGGCCAAAAGGATCAGGCTGTTTACACTTTCATCAGTTCAGGTGTAAAGATGTGATTTTGACAATAACTCTGTTAAGAACACTTGGGTTGGAAGGCCAGTATTTACATAGAAAGCTTTCTCTCTTTCATAAAGGACAACCCAGAAGCCATTTTTCGGCACTCACATAACCTCTTTAAGAAATCTGTGATCTTACAGAATCATGTATGCTCTGATATATGTATTGGTTTCTTTGAACATCCAACATGGAGCATCTTTGCTGTAAGGGCTATCATTAATTAGGACAGTTTAAGTTCTGGAAATGTACCTGGTATTTCAACAGAGTCTGTATTGATTTATTTGACAACAGACCATGTTTGTTCTCTTTGTCAGCAACAATTTCAAAAAGGACAGTTACTACATCACCGTTCAATTCTGTACAAACTAAATAGGTCTTCCTGGTCCAGTGGTAATTATAAAGACATATTTGCAGGACACTCCCTTGTGTTAACAATATGACAGGGTGTTCAGGAGCCTTCCCTGAAGCATACACAAACACACGCTCTCTGTACAGCAAAATGTTGAGAGGTGGAGAGCACTGAATGAGGTGAGAGAGAGGCAGAGTGATCTCAGAGCAAAGGCAGGGAGCACATTACTGAAAGGATAGACATGGCATTTGGAATCAACATCAGCCTGTTGAAAGAAAATGTGTATTGATCACTGTCTGGAAGCACTCCCTCTCGCGTCTCACCGTGTACTCTGTGAACTAATGGGTACTTTCTGTAATCTCTCCGCACTGTCTCACAGAGTACCATGACAGGTTAATTTAGGTATTCAAAATTTATTTTCCACAACTATCTCTCAGGAGAGCTGCTGTGACCTGAAATTCCCATTATATGAGCAACTTTGGCAGCTTTATTGTTGCTGTTGCTTTGTTTTTGTGAGCGTTTGATCGAAGGGTTCTCTTTGTGTTACCTTTGGTAAGGAGCGGTGATATTATCCAGTGCGGTAGATTTCGATTTATGCATTGTGTCAATTCAAGAATATATATAATAACTTCAGCAGTCTCAGAATTTCACTGATAGACTTGAAATATTTTCGTTGTGATTCGATACTTTAGATTTATGACATAAAATCTAACAATATAGGCCTAGAATTAATGCGAAATCACGATCTACCATGTCATAACTCCGTATTAACAAAAGTTAGAAGGACAGTACTTAATATTTATGGATTTAGATAGTTGATCATTTGTGCCAAACTTACAAAACACTCTAGCTTCACCATGCATTTTACATCTAGTTTGTGCAGACGCCACACGAAACCCACTCAAACTTCTCTCTTAAAATTGGAAAAGTTAGTTACGTGTAGCCTCGGCCAACAGCGTGTTGGTTTAATCTTTAAGTACCCATCCGCAACCACGAGAATCATAATTAATATAAAACAGAGTTGAACAATACGATATCGACTTATACTTTTACCGTTAGCCGGCTTTTCCTTAACCCTGCAACCTCTGGTGTCCTATCCTGCCAAATACACCTCAACACGAGCGTGACACATCAAATACCCAATACATTACATCATCAGATTTATCAAACATATAATTTAACACACAAACACTTTTACATGTACTACATATAAGACTTGGAACTGCTTGAACAACCAATCAGTGACAAATCACAGTCATGGCTGTGCATGCTGGTACAGTAAGCTACCAGCTATGGCTAGTTGTCGCTAGGCAGGTTGCGTTGCTAAGGACTTACTGTCACTAATCACTGGTGTCAGACTGGAGACGTTGAGAGCTGTCCCTGATCCACTAGTTACCTAGCTAAGTTAGCAAAACACAAATATGCAGTAGCGGCTCCTGCCAAATCTCTCAGGGGGGGCAATGGTTGCGATGATGGCTAAGGCAACACGTTCCATGGGTAAATTAACAGTTAGCTAACTAGACATTGTCACATTGCATTGTGCAAATTAGTGAAGGCAAATATTTTAGTATTACTGAAAAATAAATTGACTCTCACAATCATCAGATTCAGTTATCACATACATTTTATTTTATATACAGCAAATCCAGAATTAAGAGCAGTGGCACTTGGGCTGACAATGTGCAATGAATGAAACTATTAAACTATTGGGGAGATACAATAAGTGCAGTCACATAACTCACCATTTAAATGACCTTACTAACTTGTATTGAAATTTTGCTCGTCTCTCTTTCAAGGCCGCAAAGTGATCAATTACCCTCACACTGAAATCAGGCATGTTCCTGACTAGCTCCCTCTCCATGGAAAGCATAGCCAGTGCATTCAGACGTCCTTATCCCATTGCGTTTCGCAGGAATGTCTTGATTCTCTTTAAGTTTGAGAAACACCTCTCAGCCTCTGCCGTTGTCATGGGAATGGTTATGAGGATGTTCAACAGAGCCACAGTCTCAGAAAAAGTCTCCTGGAGGTTGTACCTCTGTAGAACCTGGAACAGCGCCAGTGCACCACAGCAGCCCTTGAATTCAGGACTCTCATAGATAAGGGACAGTTCAGTCTTGAGCTTCGCCTTATTCAGCATGGGGTATGCCCTGACAGTGGTGTTCAGAGCCTCAACAGGGAATGTATGGCAGTGCTGTTCAAACATCTCTCCTTGCAGCAGCGTGGCACTCACAAGGTGGTCGGTGAAGGAGAACCTTTCTTTGGCGTGGGCCAGGATTGTGTCGCAGACCTGTCAAAAAAATAAGATTAAAAAATTTTTATATAAAACTCTCACTACTGGGATGTGAGAAGTGGCTTGCTGCATGATCATATTCAGCTGGTGTGCGTAGCAATGCACATAATGGGCATTTTTGTAATGTTCACGCACCTTTTGCTGCACACCAGACCGCTCTCCCCTCATCACACTGGCCCCATCGTCTGCTTACGCGATGAGATTACCTTTATCATTATCGGTAAAAAGACTGTTCAGTCTCTCCAAAATCGCACTGGCAATCTTGCAACACTCATGCTTCTATAAAATTATTTTCCTTATTTCATCTGTTAAGTGCTGATACTCGAATAATGCTCTCCTTCCCTCCCTCATCACCCCACCCCCCCCCCCCCCCCCCCCCCCCCCCGTCATCTCTCTCTTCATCGTCATCCCGATGGCTGCTGCGGCTTCGTGGCTTCCTGTGCTGCTGTGGCTGTGTCGTCCACCCCAACTGAGCCCCATGCTGTCTTGTCATGCTTCATACTACCTACTAGCTGTGTTTTCATGTTCATTATCACTGTGTTGTTTGTAATTTGCCCACTGGGTTGGCACCTATTGCACACCTTGCTGGCCTAGAAGGGGTATCCTCTCTCTGTGGTCCTTCTCAAAATTTCCCCTATTTTTGCCTAGCATCTGGGTTTTTTGAGGAGTTTTTTCTTGCCCGCTATGAGGATCAAGTCAGGGGGTGCCACCCTGCTCTGTTTGTTGTAATCCTGTGGGCGGTCTGCACGGTCTTTAACGTGCCTTTGAAGACTGTGGCAATTTTCAAGTGCTCCTCAAACACCTCGTCTAGCGATCCGACTAAGTCGGCCAGTCCACGAAAAATCCCAGGGTTGCTGGAGCCCTCACTTTCATCTTTGCCTCGCAAGGCTAACTCAAACACTGCACAAAACTTTACACAGTCGATAAGGCGGGCTAGAATGTGGCGGTTCTTGCTCGCCTCATCTTTGTGACGATGCACAGCTATCCTGTAGCTTTCGTCCAACTGTGTAGCAATGTTGACCCTCCCGAAAGCGGAACGTTTCAGGCAACTGTCCATATGCAGCTTCGATGTTTCATGCTTTTTGACTTTCTCTGAGAGATGATGCATGTCGGTGACACCTGTAGTTGTCCATGCTGTGTCCATGTCACCATCAGGATGGAACAGAATGCAGGGGTAGCAGAACAAAGCGTTGGCTAAATCGCAGCCCGCTAGCCACGTTTTCCGCTCATACCAGCTCCACGAAAATCCCTGATTATATGACTTCCCCCCCTTTGTAGATATTTGCTTGATGTTTAAATTTGGTCTGGGTCGTCCCAATTCTTTAGTTGCCAATTTATCCTGAGTACTACGACAACTGAACAGTACTTCTCTTAGAGAGAGGATCCAGTTTTTCCGAGTTATGCTAACATTAGCCATGTTGACCTTGAAAATGACAAGATCGCTGGCTGCCCTGGTGACCCCTACACCAGGTTACGTATGACCAAAGCACATTGGACTATGTTATACAGTGGCAGGACAAACTGTCTAGAACAGTCACAGCTATCATAACACTGTGGTAGAGGGTTACAGTAAAATTCCTTCCCCCCCTTTGGTGGTGCGTCGCCCAGTCGCCCTAAAGAACGAACCGCCCCTGCAAATATGGCAGAAACCAAAAAATTGGAAACTTAT
The DNA here is from genome assembly GCF_902362185.1 of Chanos chanos. Lineage (NCBI taxonomy): Eukaryota > Metazoa > Chordata > Actinopteri > Gonorynchiformes > Chanidae > Chanos > Chanos chanos. The sequence continues at coordinate 21,281,840 of NC_044505.1, forward strand.
CATTTTCATTCAGATTGAGGAGGATTATTTTTTGTTTACTCAAATTCAAGTCCATCTGTCTTATCTGCAATGTAAGCGTGGCCGTACCGAAGAAGGGCAATTTGGGGCGGCATGTCGAAATGGTGCACAAAAGCTAGGAGACAGATTTCATTGCTAAAACAGCTCTACTCACCCGAAAAGTGCGGGAATTGAAGGGTCAGTTAGCAGCACGGTTAGCAGCCCAACGGCAAGAGTAAGGCTGCAACAATAGTATCTTAACGCGTCACTCACGTTCTTGCTAAACACAAGAAATTATGGAAGAACTTCACTAATCGCATGATGCTAGATCTCGCGCGCGCTCAGTTTCCAAGTAGAACCCTTGCCTTCGTAAACAAGAGGAAGGATGGCACCAGCAGAAAAGGTTGAATGAATTTTTTTGTTTGCTTTATTGTTGTAGAGTGCTCATTTTCTGTCACAGCTGTCGTTGTGATTAAATAAACGTGCAACAATTGTAAGTTGTTGAGGGATTTCTCAAGAATGGCTCGAGTCTGTAATGTAATAGACTAGGCTTCTACACTAACACAGCTAAATAAATTAATGTTGTTAAAAAAAAAAACAGATGCAAGCAAATATGACTAATTTAAATTTTAAGTCGGTTAGGCTTACTAATGATGACCAGGTTTCACCGAATTTACAAAACAAACAAACAAACAAACAAAAAAACCAACCTAACCAAAAAAAACAACAACAACAAAAAAACAACAACCACTCTATCTAAACACAAAACGAAAAATTAAGGGAGAAATAATTATGCGTTTTCCGGGTTAGTGTGGACAACTCACTTTTTTGACTGAACTTTCTATATTGGGCTACTGTAGAATGTTGGTAACAATAACGTTAAAATATAGTCTGTAATACCCACTCGTAATACAACCGCCTCCCAGTACTCCAGAGCTCGAGTTTTTCGGGAAAGGATTACCTGAGTTGTAAAATTATGCACTCATGCAACCCCCTCACCCCACGTACGCACGGGGGGTAGGTGTATGCACGTATTTAGGTGTCTATATGTGTGTATCTGTGTTCGTTTCCATATACATCCAAGATTACATTTTCCTTTTTCGAAGTTTAAAGAATGAACACATCAGCGTTCTATAGCAAAGGGAGAGTGAGAAGTCAGACAGTGGAGACTGTGGTGGCTTTACCACTTGACATCAGTGAGGATGAGATAGACAGTAGCGATGAGGAGAATGAGGTGGAGAGAGCCGTCATTGAGGGAGACGGTGATAATGAGTTGGATGATTCAGTGTTAGGTATAAGCTGCCTACAGAATTTATGCAGTTTAGAACATTCTTTGATTTGTTTTTTGTAATGAATTTTTGACATAATCAATCAAATCACATTTTCATATGCATTTTAATAACTACTATAGTTATTGATCTCCCCAGATCAAGATGCAACTGAAGAAGAAAATGAAGATGATCCACCCATCATTAACCAACCTACAAGCTAAGATCCTGACATGGCAAACTGATAGAAAAAGAATACCTCCTGTTCCCTAATGGAAAACCAGTCTCCCTGAAGCTAGAGAGGTCAAACCACCTGAAACCTCTTGAAACCAGATGCAATTGAAAAAAAAATAGTTAAACGGAGGAACTTGATGCAAGTCAGTGTGACATAAATAAGCCACTAAATGTTACCCACAGGGAGATTGAGCAATTCATAGGCATTCAGCACAATACGTGTGAAAGACCCGTAAGTACTGGAGTACTGCTGCAAGAGTCGATTGCATTGCTAATACAATGGGAGTGAATCGCTGAGAGAACATTAAGTGATATCAGCACCTGAACAACAATGATGACCAGGTTCCAGTAGGTCAGCTTGGGTATGACAGGCTGTTCAAAATCTAGCCTTTACTGACATCTCTTCGGAAGAGCTTCAATGCTGTCACAATGAATGAGATGCTATGCATTGATGAACAAATTGTCCCTTTCAAAGGGAAAACCAAGCTGAAACGCTACAATCTGCAAAAACCAAAACACTGGGGATACAAGGTACTTGTACTTGCTGAATGCAATGGGATCATATACAACTTTGAGGTGTACACAGGGACCATCTCTCTAGTTGAAGGGAAGCCAGACATTGGTGCCAGTGGCAATACAGTTCTGCAGCTGTCTTCCACCATTCCAAGTAAACAGTCATGTTCCATGATAACTGTTTTAGCAGCATCACCATGCAAGTCCAACTTGAGAAAATGAACATTCATAGTGTTGGAACAGTAAGATCCAGTCGGTTGCCAGACTGCACGTTTACACAGTATGCAATAACGAAGAAAAAAAGAAGGGCAACCTTTGAAGAAAGAGACACTAAAAATGATGCCGTGCATCTGAGAGCAGTGAGGTGGCATGATAATCATTCAGTGACCTTATCACATATGCAGCAGTCAACCCAACCACCCAGGTCTAAAGGTGGGACAAGAAGGTCAAAGAAACAGTGGAAGTTGTACATCCCAACGTTGTATCCATTTACAGCATAAGCACGAGTGGAGCAGACCTCCTCGATTCCCTAGTAAGCGCTGTATCACACAAAAGTCCGACCGAAGTAGTGGTCCGACTGTATGACTGTTCTTTCACATGATGGATGTCACAATGGTGGAAGATTTGCTGCTCTACAGGAAGGATTCCACTGGTCGGAGCAACTCAGCTTATTGGACTTCACAACTGAGGTGGCTAATTGTCTCTGCAAGCAGGAAAACATTTACAGCAGGAGGGGAAGGACTTCTCTAAGTGTTGAGGCAAGGAAACGAAAAAGAGGTCGTTTTGCACCCATACCACCAGCCCCTGTCTGTCTGGACAACACAGACCACTGGCCTGTCTACAATGGGAGCAGAGGGAGGTGCAAATTCCCGGGAGGCAAGGGCATCATCAAGGTCAAGTGCATGAAGTATGAAGTTTTTCTTTGTTTCTCTGGTTTTTCTCTGAGAAAAAAATGCTTTTTTGACTTCCACACACAGTAAAGCTGAATTGGTGTAGAACCTAATGACAAGGCAGCCGTGACTCTTTCTCTGTTTTATGGAATATTAAATGCTGTATTTTTGTTGTACATTTTGCTGTACTTTATAACAATGTTTTGAATGATGGCAATCTCTTTTAGAGCCATTGTGTTAGAGCCATTGTGTGATTTCAATTCAAAACTGAATTGAAAATGTGTTTTGTAAAACTTTTTTTCCTTTGTTGTGCATTGTTGTTTGTAGGTAATAAACTTCCACTGAAAGGATAATTGACAGTAACTGGCTTGTTTTGTCAGTGCAAATGTTTCCATATATATATATATATATATTGTTGCCCCCCAAAGTAACATACTCAAATGTACCCCCCCCCCCCCAAGAAAACGGATACAGTGTTCCATGGCTTATTGTGCTCCATGATAAGTAAAAAAGCAGCCAAATGTTTTTTTAATCCATTACTTCATAAGGAATGCAGTAGAGGGAGAGCTACCTTTTATTGTATCTGGATTACATTTCTATTTGTTGTGTGCACATTAAATGCATAGGTAGGCAATCAGTGATGGCTACAGCTCCCTATTTGGACTGGTAGTAGTGGTGTGCAGTTCGCGAACAAGTCATGCTTTTTGAACAACCCTTTTTAGTGAGTCGTTCATGCCGGCTCACCAGCACAACCAAGTTGTTCTTCTTTTCTGACTCAGCTGCTCCCAGTCAACTGCATGCAACTGGTCAGAAACCTTTGGTATCACTTCACAGTGCACACAGGAATGTGCTAATAACAATCAACGAAGAGCAAGTAGTGTGGACTAATGAACCCAAAACAACAGGTTGCAGTAACATCTCCTAAGAAAATAGACAAATTAACTTACTAAACTGACAAGTGTTTATGTTTACCCCAGTTAAGTCATTATTTGTAATCTTTGTATTACAAACAAAAGGATCTGAATTTAGTAAAACCACTGTGGTGTCTTGACCATGAGCCTTCTACAGCTCTGTAGCCGGGATGCTCAAGTTCAAATTTGGACAGCTTGAGTTCGAAAGCTTGAGTTCAACGGTCCATGCAGCAGAGCAGACGATTCTACCCAAAGACACTCGAAGACTTAACTCATGTTCTGGGTCATTCTGTCAATTCAGTGGATACACCATTCTAGTATCCCAGAAGGCCTAGCTAGTAGATACTTCTTTGACAGTTTGGAAACAAGTAAGTAAGAAGCTGAAAGACACTCTGGCTCACTTATAGAATAGAAACTTTTGTGTAGCTAATAAATGCAAAGTATGGTTGATGTTAATTGATTAAAAATTTGATATTAGACTTTTTTTTCAACAATTAAACAATAGCACTGTTTGTTCAAAAGAAATAAATAAAGAGTTTTAAGGACATGCATGTTGAACTAACGTGTTGAATAAATACATGTGAGTATGTAAATTTACATGAATGTAAATACAGTATAAAGGGAACATTTGCAAAGAAGAAATAAATAGCTTCATTGAAATTATGCACAGTTTGAGTGATTATTTTATTAACATTAGATCTGTACACGGACTTTTGCGTTCAACGTAACGCTTCAGCGAGTGCCATAAGCGAGGAAACGCACCAGAAGTGCAAAACAGTCATAACTCAAAAACCCTAATAAACCCGGTTCAGTTTCTAAAATTGTTTGAAAGAATCGTTTCACTAAAATGAATCAAACTGCCCTCGAATTACTGGTGGATCTCGGCAGACTGGCAACTTTAAAAGTAGATCTTGCTTCAAAAAAGGTTGGGCACCCCTAGTTTAGCCTGAGATGGCTTACACATAAACACACAGATGTGGCATTCTTTGTATCATCACAACTCAGTTTATCACCAAAGTAAATGAGGAACTGTATGATTGGGCTTAAAGATACATGTGGAGCTTTTATTTAATTTCACAGCTTTGTCAAAACCCAACAGACACCCATTTTGTGTCGTCAAATGCTCAACGCTTTCTCTGTACTGGCGTTTCTGGTTGCTATGACAGCACAGTGATTTCACAACTCTCTATTGCCATCTAGCGAGCAAAAGGATAGTGTGCAACCTGAAAGAGACTAAGGGGGTAGGCCTAAATGAAAAAATGGTTGCGGTTAAATTGTAATTTAAGGTATCACACAGTAAATACGACATATTAAGTGATAGTTTTATGTCATACTGCACTGCTGAAGAAAGTTCACTTTGAGATTTTTATTTCCGAGATATTACACTGAAATTTGATAATAAATAAATAAATAATCCTAACGTTATCCACTTTTTTCTACGTCACAGTTTGCTATTCCTTGACACTGAGATAGGATCATGTCATATTAATTCAGAACTGAGCGACATTATGATGTATAATAACGCTTTTGTGAGATCACATCAAATGCAACCTATCTACACGCGTGTGGTAACCAGGAATCTGATAAAAGATAAAGCGTTACCGAATTTTGTTACAGTCCGCTAATTACCAGGTATTAACAAGGAAATGAGATGGTCAGGGTCTAAAATTAGCACCCGCCACTCGACAAATGCGAGTGAAAATCTACGTTGGTGAATAAAATAAGTCAGTCGCCATTAGCGGGTTGTTGAAATAGGCCTACATAACTACAAACTTTCATCACTAAAACACTTAAATTGATTGACTACGTTTCGGAATTATTTGACTGACCCTCGCTGTCAACCGCCCACCGGGTAATTAGCAATAGCATTGACTTTAACGACCTCATATCTATTGGAGTAGCAAGAAATGTATTTTCGGACGGGCCTCGGCAGAACTGCGGGGGCACAACTTTCACTCACAGTCCATCACTAACCTGCACATTCTAGATAACCTACTGCTGAACTAAGTGACAGACCAGACACCTGTACTGCCACTGTTGCATACTCAATAAGCCAGTCCAATCTTCCGTTCTTTGCACTTAAACGACATATAAACCACAAAATACTGCCGCACTTTTACGCTATTCATCAAGCACACTTTAACCAGAACTAGTGTGCAAAACGTATGCCCTGTCACACTAGTTGGGTGTCCATCCAAGTATTTTATGCAAATTAAGACTTAAACTTCGCATCAAACCTTTTAAATCGAATAAGAAATGTGTTCGCTAGAAAGAGGTGATTAGCATAGGGTAAAATGACGGAAGCAGGTTTAGTCGCATCAACCAGCAGGCTGTTGCGATTTTACCAGGTATTTCCGTTTAAATTGCCCTAGACGAGTTTTAATCCCACGGCAGTTCACAGCTCCTCCCACGATGAGGAGAGTGTAACCTACGTTTTTAATTCGCATAACACAGTTGATGGAAACGCACACAGACATTTCCTTAGCCATTTCCTTACGTGAATACACTTAAAATACACGAACGTGTTGTGTGACAACCCAGCTGCTATCTCCTGTTGAAGATTTACATCGCTGGAACTATAGAGTCAAAACCAAGCTTGTTAATTGGCTAATACAGATATCAGTCAAACCCATTAGGCATTTGGCTGTACAAAAGAAAAAATAGAACACATTTTCTTTATTTCAGGAGCGTTTGTGATATTGTAGTTATGTTATCAAGCAAATTAACAAACAGTAACATTTTTTTTTCAGCATTAAATTAAATAATTCCTTCCTAACTCGGGGGGTCTATACATCTCTCGGGCGGGGTTAGGCATGGCCCTTCCGCTGGCTACATGCCTGATCTTATACAGTTCTATGGCCGGTTGAAAAATCTTTTGGCCGGGAATTTTTTTTTTCAGTTTACTAGCCATTGGCAGATAGACCAAAAAGTTCATTTTTGACCCTGTAGATAGTAATATAAATACAGTAAATAGGAAAATGCCAAAAAAATAAATAAATAAATAAATAAAAACTGGATCAGAAGTACCATAGAACTTACTGGTAAGTACGTAGAAACCTACAAGGAAACTAGATGACAACAAAATATATTATTCGGAAAGTACCCATTAGAAATGTATAGTGAGCGCTAAGTTATTATCTAGGAAGTACATGGAAACCTATAAGGAATTAGATGGTTATGGTTAGGGTAGGGTTAGGGTTGTTGCCATCTAGTCTCCTAGTAGGTCTCTGGGTACATACCAGGAAACTATCTATCCTAATAACTGTGTTTTATTACCATCTCAGTACCTAGTTAATACCTGGTAGTTAGTAAAGTGTAAAATAAAATGTTCCTGAAAATTCTCTGAATTTTTTGGCGAAGCTCTCTGCCCTATGGTTTACTATGATGAAACAAGGACAGTGCGACAGTGAGCAGCTTATTAACATAGTCATATTAAGATATTAATATCAATATTACTTTTAGGCAATGAATGCACAAGTGTGTGGCTTTCTTGCATTTAGGAGGCCCTTAGCAGAAGGCAATTCTCAAAGGACATGAGTCACAATTTGTTCTGCAAGTGACAGAGCTGCTACTCATAGACAGGAGTTCAGTTTATTTTAGCATTTAACACTGAAGGGAAGTTCTTTTATAATAGACCGACAATAAATATATTGATGAAGATAGTGATATGAAAGACCAAGAAAAACACTCAAATCTTCTCTCCATGATCCCAAACACAGGTAATGAGAATTCACATGATGGGTCTTAGTGAGCATGTTCACATCCTTTGGCAATTTTCTGCCAGCCAAGTAACAGAAAAAGAAAGTCACAGCTGGACAAAAGTAGACAAGATCACAGGTAGACAAACAGTGAGTTATATATGATGTGGATTTCCAGTTTTCTCAGATAAGCACAGGCATAGCTATGCATATGTATATATAATTTGTAAATAAACATTTCCGTCTCTTCATAAATAAACATTTCTATTCCGAGTGAATGGTGGTTATTTGGAAACAAAGTCTTCTCACTATCTTTTATAGTTCAGAGAAATCCAAGGCATTGTGGGTAATCGTTAATCACTCACCTTTTACAATGAATGATGTCCTACCGATGTCATACCAGTTCCCCACTACTGATATGACACTTATAATCTCCTCTATCTGACAGTGTGATGTTCTTCAGTTTCAGAGACACATTCCCTCCTCCAGACTCTCTATCAGAGACACTCTGCCTCTATACTCAGGGTCTAAAGAGATTTCTTGTAGTTCTGGCTCATTGTGTATCAGAATTGGGGTGTTGAACGTCTTGCGCCTGTGCCAGCGCACCTCCAGCTCCATAGCACTGAGTGATGCAGAGAGACTACAGGGCAAAACCACAGAGGATCCCAGTTTCAAGCCTGCAAATCTTAATCTCAGGCAATTTGTGTTCGATGAGCTTGGTGTACTTCCGCTTTCAGTTTGTGGTTCCCTCTCGAGGTCACACACAATTTCAGTCAAATGGTTCACACAAAATTTCATCACATGTTATTTCATGGTGTTTTTAAAGGTCTACATGAATCACAAATCTAAAAAAAATTACAGATAATTTACAGTCAGCAACTCGATAATTCCTTTGTCATTTTCTTTATCAAAAAGAAATGCACTCTCCACAAAATCCCTGCGCGTCAGTCACAGCTACCTCATGAATCTGAGCTTCTTCTTTTTTTTCCCAGGATACGATGCTGCTGTTTGTTAAATGGCTTGTGATTGCTATAACATTAACAGAAAGTTCAACACTGCATCTTCAGTAGTGAAATATGCTTTTCTCATCATACTGACTCCACAAATATATAGGACCACATGAGTTACTGACTTATTCAGTCAGATGGAATGTAATTAGTGGAGAGTTGTCTTTTCCTTTGTCCTTGAAAATCTGGAGGTCTTGTATGTCCAGAGTCAGCGTTAAGTCGCATCAACAACCCCCCCCCCCCCCAAATGAGTTATTGTGCCGCTCCTCGCAGGCCACGCCTTTCAAGAGAAACTTTGCATTTTATTGATTAATTTATATTCATCAGATAAAAAGTGAAAACCTTTTTGCCAAATGAAATGAAATAAAATCAAAAATAAGAACAAAAAAGAATTCACCTAACCTGCATGTCTTTAGACTGTGGGAGGAACCAGAGCAAACAGGGAGAGCATGCAAACTTCGCACCGAGAGGACCCTGGCCACCCAGCCAAGAACTGGAGTCACTAAATTGCGCCTGGGTATGAATTTGTGTGTGTGAGTGTGTTTGTCTGTGTGTTGGCCCTGTAATGGACTGGTGACCTGTCCAGGGTGTTTCCCGCCTCTCGTACAATGAACGCTGTGATACGCTCCAGTAGGATAAGCGGCTTTGAAAATGAGTTATGACCAATGAGGAAACTGATTGATGGCAGTTCTGGAAGCATAGTATCGGTCATTTTGATTAAGTTTAAGTAAAGTCTCCGTGATTGCACACACACACTATGAACAGTGCATAGTGCATTTAATCTATCCAACACACCAGCAGTGAACACACACCAGACGCAGGAGCAGTGGGCAGCATTCCATGCGCCCGGGGAGCATTGGGGTTCAGTGCCTTGTTCAAGGGCTGCCCAGTGATGGCCATGGACTGAGTGGTGTTTCTCCAAGTCTTGAGAAAATATGATGAGTGAACTGCAGCAGGAGTTTGATTTGAGAGAGGACAAGGTCAGGATGACCTCCGGGTACTTTCATCTCTTTTAATTAATTTGTGTTGGGTTTAAATGTTGTCTTATCATGTGGAAATAACTATGCTGACTAAACTGTCACTATCTGATAGTTTCATTTATGATGCATTGAGTTGGTGATGATAACATTGTCATTGCATTGTTCTATTTCCTAGTGTTGCAGTGTGTAATGACAGCATTGTTTGCTTTGGTGTATAGTGTAATTATTAAGTATCTGCGTTTAACTGAAAAGAAAAAAAGGTGAATATATTACATAATGGGGTCTTGTCACATTACAGTAACACCTAAATCACACTGGCTGTTTTGTGAATGTGAAGTATTTGTTTATAACACTGCCTGCATTAATGTGCCACTGTAAGCCTGTCATGGCACCAGTCACTGTTTTAAAATTCTGAATATACAGCAATAAAAATCAGAATATTATTTGAAATATGTGATGTCCCTGTCAGGAGAAACGTGACAAGGTGTTGGTTTCCACATTGATGAGATAAGGGTAACATATATTGTCTTTCAGTTTTCAGTTTTACCATGAGGCAGACACTTCCAATTAGAGTTTGCTCTCTGAGATTAACACAGAGCTGTAATCTTACTGTGAAACATGGATTGGACAACATCATCTACAAGTTAAAAAACACCCCATTTTTCAAGGAAGACCTCAAAATGTAAAACATTTTTTTGACCTGACCACAGACCTTCTCTATAAATCCCTTGTGCCAAAGTCACCACTACTTTACAAATTCTGACTTTACATTTGGATACAGCTGTGTGTTTCAGTCTTGAATTTTGCCATCCTGCCTTTCAAAAAATACTTGTGAAAAATAATGAGTCCTGTTAGAATTGTGTTAGAAAACCATTTTAAAATCATATGTCCTATGTGAATGAAATGAAGGACTTGCACTGTTCAGACAGAGATCTTCTCATTCAGGTAATTAAAACTGTAAAGTATAAACACCAACTGATCTGTAGGGTAGTTTGTTAAAAGAGGATGTTGCACAGAAAAAAAAAATGTTTTAGTTGCTTTTATGTGTAATATGGATGAAATATGCTGGTCAGCAAGTTGACAGACTGAACATCAAACAAAGAAAAAAGAAAAGTACAGAGTGATGTTGAGGAAGAAAGTCAATTTAATTTTATATACACTCAAATTAGTGAGGAGACAAAGAAATATAATGGTCCCAATAATCTTCATCTTTTCATCTACAATCAGCCAGTTTTGTCATCTTCATAAGTGCCTTCATAAAGCATCATCAGAAAAAAAAACTATAATCTGTGATGAGTCCTGTAAATGACATGTGTGATGTTTATTTTTCCACATGATGCTCCATTCTATATATCATGAGTATTAACATTACACACAACTTTCAATATGTTGTCATAAATTCCATAAGGAGGAACTGGGCAGTGTTTCATCCTGTTAACAGCTCATTGTGTCAACAGAGAAGTAAAATATAAATACAGATTATTTTATTCTCCTGTGAGCCGACTTCCTAGGATTGTCATTAAATTGAAAATGAACCCCTTAGGTAAGTCATTTTGGTATATACCAATACAGGAAACAGTAACCTGTACTCTATACTCTTCTATTTTATGTGGGAGATAAACATGTCATGGATACTTTTCACTAGACTGTGACATATAATTCTCATAGTAAACACACATTGTCACATTCAAACCATTTCCATCTATCCTCTGTTCTCTCCTATAGTCATTTATCTCCAGTTTACTTTAGTGTGAGAGAATGATCACATCTGTTTCCAGGACTGAACAAAGGAATCAATACATTTTCAGACTTAACATCAGTGAAAGTGTAAAGATGTGATTTTGAATCTACATCATAGAAAGACAGTGTGTTCTTATACATGTCTAAATACACCCCCAGTGTTGAGAATGAGTCTCTTACTAACACTGGGACTGGAAGGCCTGTATTTACATAGAATCCTTTCCCTCTTTCATACTGGAGAACCCAGTAACCATTCTCTGGAGTTAATGGCTCTTTCTTTCTTTTCTGTTCTTCATGAGAAGTCACACCGACATACCAGGACAGATTCAGTGGAACAGCTTTCTGTCTGTCTAACACAATCACCTCCCAGTAGTGACAGCCTGACTCAAACTTCTCTTCACACAGAACATCAACCATGAGCTCTGAAGGACTGTTATTCTGGAATAATGGTTTTACAAAACTCACTTCCTTTCCATTGTTTCTAACTGTCAGAGCTTTGTGGCATGTAGATGTGTCCATTGTGAGATTCTCTGAGGGATTAAATTAAGAGAAAGAAAATGTATCAAGCACAACTCAGAGTTTATATCTCATATGAGTTAAAGATTAATGCTGTATGATCTTACCTTTACAAAGATGCATGTTATTCCAATCTGTACAAAAAGAGACATGAATCATTTTGTAATACATCTTTGTACTGAAATGCTTTTGATCTGTGAATGTCCAAACTCATTTTTTATTCTGATACATTACTTTAATTGTTTGATACCTGTGGGTTGTATTTACTGTAAATGTGAGTCTGTAAATGTGAGTGAAGGTCATGGTTAACTTTTATGATGGAGATTTACCTGTGTTTGTATAAGGGTTTGTTCCTGTGTCTGTATTAGTCTCTTTGTCTGCAGTTTCTGGTTTCTTCCCACATTTTTTACATCTTGTCTCTTCACACACACACACACACACACACACACACACGCGCACACACACACACACACACACACACACACACACACACACACACACACACACACACACACACACACACACACAAAATCACAGGGCAGGATAAACAACAGTATTTTTTGATTTTCTCTGAGATGTGTTTAGGATACTGTAAATCATGATATCACACAAATATTTAGCATAAGTGGGTCTATACTAAAAAAGAGTGTATTAACAAAGTAATAGAGTATACTGTTAAAATTATAAAGTGATGTCCCAGAGATAAAAGAACATGTTTCTATCGAATTGAAAGTTCTGATCTTCATTTAGAGTGGCAAGATAAGATAGATCTAATCATCTAATCTAATAACCGACATAAAAGTAGTTTTCAGATTGCTTATGAGGGGAGAAAACTGCTGTCATTACTAAGAGCTTACAAATTGGGCATTTAAGTGTTCTAGGGAACTACCCAGGTCTATATAAATCACTGTCACATACCTGCTGGTTCTGTGCCCACTGGCTTCTTAGGATCTGCTGTTGAAATGTGATATATGAAGTTTTATATGAAACATGGTACAGAAACAGTTCAGAAGATTACCATATATTTTCAAACATGTAGTTCCCAAAGACACTCGACAATTGAATGTGTTTTTTTTCATATATTGTGGTCTGTTTAAAATACTTTTTTTTCCAAGGGACAACTCCTTGTTGACACTACAATATGTGGGGTTAAATACTGTATATGAATTCATCTATATATAAATGTGAGCTCCTTACCTTTCCTCTTGTATAAAATGAAGAGGATGAATAAGACACTGAAGGCCAACAGACTGATGACCAGCATGACAATAAATGCTCTCCATGCTTCAACAAACACACAAAGAGATTTCAGTTTTTAAAATGTCAGTATATCTGACACAGATGTGTCTTACTAAGTGAAATTAAGCCTAATTTTGTGGGTGATGAGCACTTTTTCGTTTAAGCGTGTTTTTCTATAGTTAATAGATGATTGTATTATGTTGTTAAAATCATGTTGGACTCACAAGGTTTGGATACTGTAGGCTCCTGTACTGTTGCTTGCATTAGAGAGTTTGATATTTCTGATCTGAGTGGCATCACTCTGCTCTCTCTCTCCTCCTGATCAGATAAACTGACAGAGCAGGAGATCCACTCTGACTCAGAGGGAGAGAAGAGCAGCCAAGAACTCACACTCACCAGATCATCACTATCTGATACAGAGAATTAAAGAAGAAAAGGGCACATATAATTTAAACTCATAGTTTATGCTCTATATAACACCTAGTTTATTTTTAATCAGTCTCTCTTCTTTGGAATCACCCTCCCTGTATTTTCCAAAGTTTGATGAGCCTTATGTCAATATGGGAAAGTGACTGCTAACATATGCACCCTTTCCTGCATGGGAAGTAAAATTTCTATAGAAATTTAGTACATATTGAGGACAATGCTATTTCTCATAGCATAGGAGTTCCTAACCACAATGATGCAGAGAGCAGCTTGTTTCAATTACACAGGCAGTTGGGTTGTCTGTGGTTTCAGACTTGGCCTGTATCTTTTCCTGACATGCAGTTTACCACAGCACCACCAAAACACCTCATAGCTTTAAATCTGCTTTCCTTTTAAAGTGTTGTCTGTATTTCTTATATCGTGTTTATTACATTGAAGAATACGTTACCTTTCTCATACATCACATTACTATTTTTTTTTATCTCATTCCCGTCTCTGTCTCTCCAGGTTACTGTGGGCTGTGGTGACCATCCATCTGACACACAGGTGACATTCAAATATCCTCCTCCTGTTTCAGTGTAAGAGAGGACTGGAACAGAGCCCAGGACTGAGAGAAAAAGAACAATAAGCAGAGGTTGTTTTCATTCTTTTGTAAAAAGAGTAATACTGCAAATATAATAGTATCACATTTTTTTTATTCCTGCAAGTTTCAATGACATAAAAGTCGTAAAATGTCTAATGATGTCCTTGCGAATCTCAGAACAGTGATCTTAAAAGTGACAGATTTATGAGAAACACAGGAAAGAAATGAGGCTTTGATGTATCTGACAGAGCATTCCAGCAGAAAGGTCGAGTTTTTGAGACCAGAGTTTTTGTGCTTTTTTTTTTTTTACACCTTTCAGAGAAATTCAAACAAATTCAAGACAATATTTGCAGTGACCAACTGTATCTACTTACCATTTACTGTGAGCATTGCCCTCCCCCTGTCGTACCAAGTTCCACTACTGACGTAACACTCATAATCTCCTCTGTCTGACAGTGTGATGTTCTCCAGTTTCAGAGACACATTCCCCTCCTCCAGACTCCCTATCAGAGACACTCTGTCCCTGTACTGAGGGTCTACAGGACTCTCCTGGATCTTCTGATCCTTGTACAATAAAATTGGGGTGTTGAATTCATTGGGCCTGTGCCAGCGCACCTCCAACTCCACAGCACTGAAGGAAGGAGACAGACTACAGGGCAAAACCACAGAGGATCCCAACTTGGCTGAAACTGGACCATCAGGAACCAGCACAGAGAATGTCTCTGGAACTGGGACAGAAAAAGGTGCACACACATGTTCAGAAATCCCTAATCCACTCCTTCAGAATCAAACTATGGTCACTTGGTAAACAGTGTAACATACTGAACAGGTTTTTGTGTAAACATAGTGAGAGAGACTTACCTTCAGCATGACAGAAAGGTACAGGGACAAACACCCACGCCCACATTATGATTAGCTTTTCTATAATAAATGAGTCAAACCAGTAGATCCACATGTCATTTACAGTATATTTCACATAAATGTAAAATTTTGTTGAGGAAAACAAGCTTATCAATATAAAAGTTTTGTGACTGACACACTGCATTTATTTTATTAGTTGTTCATCCCATTGCTGTTGTAAAATGAGGTTAGAATGCTTTCTCCTGTACTGGTCTTAAGGGTAATATCAATAAAGCATTTTGATTAAGTTGATTACCAATAACCCATTTGTTTTTTACCTGAGTGGTATATTTATCCCTCCACATTTTTCAAGAAACAAGTGCCCTAGCAAGAGAACTAAAGGGTAACAGTACACTAACTCAACATTACATAGATAAAACATAGACCAGCGTGCAAACATTATAATAACTTTTTATAACGGAGCCTACTCACCATGTGAGATGATCATCTTTTGAAAGGTTGATGTAACATATTTCTTGCACTAAAATTTCAGACATACACTCAGTGTCAGGCTTGTAAGGGCTATGTCATATCCTTGTTAATCTGAAACACACTCAAGGTGTGTGTGTGTGTATTCAAGAAGCTTTGTTTAGCTATTGTATTCATTGCTGTGGGTGAGGTGTGTCTATCATGTGTCTGTCCTTCATAAATTTAACCACTCTGTGTCTTCATGCGTGTTCAGCATGTAATATTATTGTATCTAATAAACTAGACATGATCAATGAAACTGACAGCCCACTTAAATATCACCATAAAACTGATTTAAGTTACCAATTTTTAATAATTCATTTTGGATTCAAGTAGTCCTGGAGTAGTGGTAAATGTATTAAATATTCTTTAATATTCCACACCTGACTGGCTTTAACATACTTATGAAAAACCTCTTAGGGGCCAGACACTGTGGCACCCCTTCGTTAAGGACCAAGAGTGAGAGGGGGGACACCACAGGTTATCAAATGAATGATGAGAAGAACAAAATAGATCTCTAGAGGGGGCAAAAGTAAAAGTAGAAGCACTCTTGCTAAAAAAAAAAAGGTACTCTAAGTAGAGTTAAACCGACGACCGTTTTTGTTAATTGTAAGTGAGTGACTATTATACTCTTACTTAAGTATTCTTCAGGAGGGATATTTTAACTCTGTTTAAAGTAATTTTTTTTTTTTTTTTAGCAAAAGTACTTTAACTTCTGCCACCTCTGTATATGTCAAAATTTACCAAACAACGTTAGGCTGAGCAGGAAAAATTAACATAAGGTAAAACAAGAGACCACTAGGGCCAATTCACAACACTGTCTTTCATTGGGAGAGAGGAGTTTCCACAGTGTGGATCACATACAAAAGAGTGAAAACAGCAACATATTAAGAGTAATTCACTGCACACAATAAACATCATGGCTGGCATAGTAGGTGCAGTAGAGGTCAGGGTGATATGCATGAGTAGTTCCATACATTCAACATTTCCCCTCAACAGGACATGAGGAGAATTAGGCTTTCTTGGGAAGAAAACAAAGTTCACAAACGAACGGCAGTCTCAAAACAATAAAACAATAAAATAATAAAACAGTGAAACCAAAGAAAAAAAAGAACAGGGTTTGTCTGTTGATCTTGTGACAGGGATCTTGTCAACACACTCAAGCAAAAAAAAAAAAACGATGTGAATCTCATCGGTTCTCCTACTGTGGGTCCCACTGTAAAACTATCCATCCACACATGCCCAGCCTGAGAGGACCCCCAACAGTCCACCTGTCACCTCTGGGTGTGCATGTCACTGCAACCGCAGGACGCATGGCTGGCATCCATTTCACCGCCTGCAGCCTACAGACAAACTCTACTCTGTGCCACTCTGCACAGCAGCACCCATGGTGTCGGCCACTACAGTTCTGTTCTCTACGTTTCGTTTATCTTTGCTTTTACTTGTCCTCCAATAGGCTGAGTGGATCTGAAACAGTAATGCAGTTCCTAAACTTGGATTGTGTGACGTGACAAGTCATGAGAAGGGCACAGAGACAGGAGCAGCAGTGCAAAATTTAAGTGTTTTATTAACGAAAATATATGTTGTGTCAAGAGTGGAGTGGTGCAGGACCCAAGCACAAGACACGAAGAGTGTGGTAACAAAAAGAAGGACTTTACTTACAAAAATAAAGATAAATAAACAGGTGCAAACAGGAACAAAAACCAGTAACAAACCAGTGCAGCCTAACAGTGTGCATATAAACACAAACAACGATAGACAAAGGAAAGGTCAAACACAAGGGCTTAAATACAACAGGGCAAACATGATTGGATAAACTTAACAAGGGGAGAACGAGGTTAATAAATGCAACAAACAGGATCAGGCGAGGGGTGGAAACACACACGGAAGAGGAGCACAAGACATTTCAAAATAAAAGTCCAAAAATGAGGCGCAGGCTGTGACATGTTGACTGAAAAATTTAAAAAAGAAAGAAAAAAAAAAACGAGGGAAAACAGAAAGTGAAAGAAAACAAAAAGAAAAAAGTTAATCATTTTGAAATGTTCAAATAATGAAAAGATAAGCAAAGTTTACTCTTGCCTCTGTCTTTGCGGAGGTCTAAAACCAGCCATAAACGACATGGGGATGACAAAAATAGAACACAACTTATACATAAATATTGGAGGTGATAGTAAAATGAAATAAAATCAAATAAAAAAAAATAAATAAAACTGGCATATCTTGATAACATCCAAGTTTTTGCTAAATACTGCATCAGGGTAGAGAAAAACACACCTTGTTCCTCAGGTCACTAAGACATCCCTGTATGTCAGGGGTGGGCAAATCCGGTCCTGGAGGGCCATGGTCCTGCTGTTTTTCTTGTCAACCAACTAAATATAGTCTCTGATTGGCTGAAGAGCATGCACACCTGTTTTCAAAGTGAAAATCAACAGGTATCTAAGAGGTGAAAACAAAAGCCAGCAGGACACCGGCCCTCCAGGACTGGAATTGCCCACCCCTGCTGTATGTAATGCTTAAATACTGCAGTAGTGTTAGTGAGGCCAAAAGGGATTCCAGGGTGTACTAAAGGATGTGTGCATTGTGCTCTCTTTATTGACAAAGCCCTGAGGCCTCAGGATACGCCTTTCTCTGATCAAACATTGTAAACCAGGAGTAACTGTTTTCTGTATCCGTATCCTTGTTACCTGACGGTGCCAAATGTGTCCCTGTATTTTATTATGAGTAATGCATGCATAGATGCTGTCCTCTCTCCTGCCTCTCTGTGTCAGATCTGCTTCCAGCCAATCCTCTGTTCAGCCACGCCCATGTTCTGAGTCGCCTGAGTTTTAACACACCTGCAGCAAATTCCCCTAATCACCACTGGGGGATTTAAGGACTGCAGTTACAGGCACCTTTTTGTGAGGTATTGAGCTTGCTCTACTGAATGTTTTTGAACCTTTGCTGATTGTGTCTGATATTCTGTTCCTGTGTTTGTCCTTTTTGCCTGCCTTTTTGACCCTGTTCATTGTCTTTTGATTTTGGATTGTTTGTATGGCTTCCTGTTGGCTCTTCATTGGATTTTTGACCCTGTTTTGTGTTTTTGACTATTCCTGAGGATTCTGATTTGGGTTTGTTGAATGGATTTATTAAAGTACCAGAGCTCTGCACTTGGGTCTTCTGTTGCATTCATCACAGTCTGGGGCACACTTTCCACTAGCTACTGTGGGGTTCAGCTC
This sequence comes from Chanos chanos, assembly GCF_902362185.1. Classification (NCBI taxonomy): domain Eukaryota; kingdom Metazoa; phylum Chordata; class Actinopteri; order Gonorynchiformes; family Chanidae; genus Chanos; species Chanos chanos. The sequence goes on from NC_044505.1 coordinate 21,300,425, forward strand.
TCCCTCAACCAGAACTTCTTTGACAGGTCAGCTTTCAACATCAGCTAAAAATGTCTTATTCCACTTCATTTACAACTGACAACATCAAAAAAATTTTGAACTTGTGAGCCTGTATCCCACCGTGCAGATCTATTAACTTTCCCCAAGTTAGCACTGGATAGCAGTTTGGCTGCTATCTCTAGCCTTCCTGAAACTATGAATGGTGATCCCTGTTGGTGAGCCAACAATTACTTCAGTAAGGGTGGCTACAGCTCTGTTTATTACTGCTGATCCGGCTTTGATTTGTGACATAACGTCACCCAGCGCTCGCATACTTCTGTACTTGCAACAGTGTAGATCTCAACCATCAGGACCAGAATCTTCATGCTGATCACAACGCTTTGGGTTGTATTCACCCCGATCAGTGTCCTCTACTCTGGAAGGTGGTCCAGCCACTTCCATCTCTTTCCTCCTGGTGGTTGGCAGCTTATTTTTCCTTTCCATCCTCAGATCATTGACCACACTCATCAGTAAGGTCTCTTCAGCGTTTGGATCCTGCGACTAAGGCTTTAGATTTGCACAAATAGCTGTAGGTCCTGTAGGCATGGCTTTACATGTGCACAAACAGTATTAGATCCTGTAGATAAGGCTTTACATGGGCACAAATAGCATTCTCCATTTTCATGCAACCTCCCTTCAGATGTCTTTCCCCAAGTGGCTCTACAAAAACAAGTATAAATACAAGTTTTTAACTCTTGACATACTTTGTTCCACAGATTTCAATGTATGAAACTAATCATTCAGAAGTACTGCTATTAAAATGCTATATAAGATCATCTTTAAACATTTCAGATGTAAACAGGACACAAATGAATATATATTATAGCATTGAATGTTAAGTTTTTATTTTTTTTCCTCTGAGACTTTGAACATTAGGAGCATAACATCAACACAGAACAGTTCAGAAAATTACGCTCTTATACTTTTGTCAAATGAATGCACCAAACTTCTCAGCGCCTCACAAGAAGAACATAGAACTTTCAGCAGTCAGAAGATCTGTTGTGAACACAAAGGTGAACAAAAGCTGTTTAGACAAAGATCTTCCCAATCAGTTAACTGAAGCTATAAGTAATATACTCTGGAACATGTGAATGTTTGTAAAAAACAGGTGTGTACACTTTGCTTAATAGCCTTTCTATGGCAAACAACAAGTGTACAGAATTTGCTATATAATTAAATTACAAATGAAAATATTTTTGTGATGATAGGTTTTTATGATCTAATATATTTTACACGCACACACACACACACACATGCGCACAAACACACACAAATCAAAATCATTAAAAAATTATCAGTTAGATTTACAACTTGTTTTTAGGTTACACTTTTCTGTTCTGGTCAGTACACATATTGAACACACAATAGAAGCCATCAGTAATTTTTTTTTTTGGAGATTTAGCTAAAATAATAGCCATAATACACATATCAGTTAGTAGTAATCTACCTTGAATGAGGCTGAAGGACATAAATTCAAGAGTAAAGGATTAAAGGATGAATCTAAAATCTGCAATGAGTCAAGCAAATCATTTTTTTTTTCTTTACTTCTTTATTTGTCTGAACAATGCATTTATACAATGCATTGCATGGGAGACTTATATGGGACGAACAAGGAAAATGAAGCGTGCTTCTGAAAAATGTTTTTTTTTTGTTTGTTTGTTTTTTTAATTACCTGTGGATTTCAGATATCATGGAGAAACATTGGAATACAGTTGCAAATATGTTGTTATATGTTATCACTGTTTAATCCACTAGGTGGTGCTAGCTCTGCTTGTTTCATGCATAGACTCTCATCACAGAATTTACAAAGTTACTCTCAAAATCTCTCCATCCCCACTCACTCACTCACTCACTCACTCACTCACTCACTCACTATCCTACATTCATTTTTGTTTAATCTACTTTAGTCTGAGAGAATACTCACATTTCTCTCCAGGGCTGAACAATGGAATCAGGCCATTCGCAGATTCAACATTAGTGAAAGTGTAGAGATGTGATTTTGAATCCAAATCATTGAAAGACAGCATGTTCTTATGCATGCCTAAATTGAAAATGAGTCTCTTACAAATACTGGGGTCGGACAGCCAATGTTTACATAGAATCCTCTCCCTCTTCTATAATGGAGAACCTGGTAGCCATTCTCTGGAGTTAATGTCTCTCTCTCTCTAATCTTTTCGTTATGAGAAGTGACATTGACGTACCATGACAGTTCAGGTGGAACATCATTCTGCATATCGAACACAATTGCTTCCCAGTTTTGCCTGCCTGAGTAGAACATCAGCCATGGATTGGGAAGGTTTGTATGTTTTGGAAATCAAGATTTTTACAAGAAGCAAATTTTCAAAACTTTCTCGTTATTTTTAACCGTGAGAATTTTGTGACATGTAAATCTGTCCAGTGTGATAAATTCTGAGGGACTGAATAAGAGGATAAAAGCAATGTTTGGTTTCCTCATTGCAGACTCTGCTTTAAATGTATGATCTGGCATTCACTGAAAATTCACAGCATCGATGCAGTAAATTATTACATCACACAAATATTTTGAATGAGTGAATCTATTGTACATGTGTGTGTACGCCTAAAGTGCAACATTTGTTCTTATTAACATTGGTAAAACTGTTTGGATGGATTGATACAGTGTATCTGACTTGGGAGACCCAACTCATCCCATTCTGTACAAGGAATGATCAAATTTTTTATTTATCTATTCATTTATTTATTATTAAATGTGATATGAAGTACAATTTCTGCACTTATACATTGGCCTTATTATTTGACACCAGCGAGTTGTATTTATTGTGAGGGTCATAGTTACCCACATAGGACACTGCACTGGATTCATACCAAACGTGGCATACTAGTCCACTCAGATCCATAATAGATACCTGGCTCTGTGTCTTTTTGCACAGAGGGTCAATATCAGCATGGTTCTGCTTTGATTATCTGATGCAAAACAAGGGCCAGAGTCGGCCAAGCTCTAGCATAAATATAATGAAATCCTGCCCAGTTCCACAGATCATTTTCACATCTGGCCTAAATGTGTCACCAACTCATTTTCTTCCAGACTGACATTAATCCAGCCCTGCGGCACACTCCACAATAATACCTGTTACCGTAGGCCTCCGCACCATGCATTAAAGGTGGGGAAGGGCACAGCCTTCCACATGTGTCCTTCAGTACATGTGGAACCAGTTGCTTTTCACCAGAACACAGAGGACTTCTCCAAGCTGTGGCATGCTGGGACTGAAGCTATTCCTATTCTTGCCAGATCTGCCCACAAGTAATCCAGCCTTGACCAACCATTGGGACTGACAGGGAGACATACCCCACCCCCCACCCCCCCTCCCCGCCCTTTCCCAGCCCCCCAACTGTTAGCACCACCAACTGTGTTTGTGTGGATGCACCACAGAGGAGACCTTGGTTCTCATCCACATCCCTGGGGTGGTGGATTAGTGTCTTTTCCTGTGTGCCTCCCTTTTCCACTTGCTTAATCCAAAATAACATACTAGAAGACAACTCACAAACTCTGGCACTCCACCAGCGTGACGGATTCCACACATGTTTGGTTGACAACAGCACTTTTTTGAACAGTGTTGATGTGCAATGAAGTCATTCCAGCTGTGCAGAGACAGCAGCAAAAACAACAACAACAACAACAACAACGATAAAAAAATGTGCAGCAGTGGATTCCACGTCATAGTCAAACATTGACCAAAAACCTTTTTAGATGTTCTTCGTTTGTAATTATCCTCAGAATTAATGAACGTTACACCAGAATTAATCAAGCCAGACAGACCATCCACTCTGAGGATGTGGACAAATGGAATTAAAAATGTAAAATTAATTCCAAGATAGAGTTGAAGATTTCTTTCATTACTGGTTTCCAATGTGGTGGTGGGGCTGGGAGCTGTTCTGGGATGGTTAAGGAAGGGGAATCTAAGAAAATGTTATTATTAAACTATACTGTTGACAAAACAAAGTTCTTCTGAGTAAATTAAATTAGAAATTTAATTATAAAAAAGTGTCAGTGCTGGTTTCCTCACAGAAGACTCCAAACGGATGATTTATCGTTCACAGGATATCCACAACACAACGTAAATGATGTCTGATTTTCACAAAGTTAAATAAACACATTTTTCTGAAGACGAAGAGAAAAAGTATCTTTTACTATATCTCTGCTTTTGCTATGTCGTCATCATAAAGTTAGGAACCTGGCAATCTTGCAGATCGTATAATGCTGTCTGCCTATAAAATTAGCTCACTGGCAATCCACATACATTTCTACATATACCATAGAAATGGTGATCATGTAGTTTTTCAGTTACAGAGACACTGTGATACCTTTTTCAGACATAATACAGGGAAATGCACTTACATGTGAAACAACAACAAAAAACTATTAAATACGTTCAATTCTGAAACAGCTTAGCTATCATTCAGAAAGTATTACCATACCTGACAAAACGACGTACATACATCATGGTATGTCGTCATCTTAAAGTTAGGTAACTGACTGATTTGTGCAAACTACAAAAGAAATGAAATGAACGATTTTAATTTTCTGTCTCTCCTTTCATCATTATGTGTAACTAGCATCACATTAATTTCACATAATGGCAGCTAGCTAGACAACATGATGAATAACCGAAGTATCTAAATAACTAACATTGCTGTCCGAAGCTAATGTGGAATGAGGTGAATTTATGTATTACTGAGATGTAGCGCGATGGGCGTGCCTCTGTGGACTACTAAAACGATACTTGAAATCTGAAATCGAACGATGTTGAGAGAAAAACATGTGACCTTTTATCGACTAAACGACCCTGCGTGTTTAGTGCACTGTGAAAGGAATAGGCCGGACTGGTGTGTATTATTTAACTGTTAAATAAAAACATAGGGCACATATAGTCTGCCTATGGCTCGGTCTCCACGTGTTCTGGTGGAATTGTATCAGCTGTCCAGGTAACTGGGACGCATTACTGTAGTGTGACTGCTACGCAGCATTAGCTGCTTCTTTTGATATCTCTGTATAGCACAGTTAGCAAACCTGGCCCTCTTAGCTGACCTTAGTGAACAGTTGACCACGCGCAGCAAAGCATGCAAAATGCGCTCGTGTCTCATATGTCTGTGTGCAAGAAATCGTTTCCTACGAGGCTCCGGCTTTTAAAGAAGCAAATCAGTGATCAAAGTGGCACCTCTCCAGTTTATGAAAAGTTACGGAGAGATTTTCAGATGCCACCATTCCTGGAAAAATATGTTTAATTAATCAGTTTAATTAGACATCACAATTGATGACGTTTCAGTTTCGGAGGGGATGGACTTTGTAAGCGACGTTATGGAAGGTTCTGTCTGAGGAAAGTTCTAAATGTCATGTTATCCACCACTTGTTCTGTGAATGTGACAGAGAGGTTCAAATAACTTAATTCCGTTAAGTTGTGTAAACTTAAAATGTCCTTATAAATTCTACTGACTTAAAGATTTTGAGTTGTAATCCAATTTTGAGTTAAGTAACCTAAAAACATTTGATTAATTTCAGATCACTTTTGGATTAAGTAATACGAGCTCCAGATTACTAAATCAGTACAACTTTGAAGTCGCTATACAACATTTCAAATGTTGGAGCTCCAACATCCGAGATCGGTGCCGCGGTGCACCATGGGGCGCATCCAAGCAAACTTTCTACAGCGACTGAAAAGAGTTTTTAAAAAAGGGAACGGTCACTACAGTTGTGATTACAACCATTTTGCATGTGGTGCAGTGGTTGGCTGATGAGCCAATGGAGTAACGCTGCCATGAGTGAGATAATGACTGAGCGTTTCTAAATTAAAATCTTGTTACACTGTCTTGTGTTACTTATATGTGATACGAGATTGACTTTTGAATGGCTTGGCACGTCAGCTATGGGGTGCAACGGATCAGTAGTGCACTGGAGAGAAGGCGCTTTCAGTGACGATTACCTGTTTCTGGGTCATCACCGATTATGGAACTAAGGCAATGCTCTCAAGACCTGCCGTCATTCAAAATGACATAACAGGATCGCCCTCTAAATTAAAAGTAAATTTGGCGATCGAGATGCGCTTATAATTTGCAGTTCTAATAACTAGTATCTATATTTTTTTCGCCACCTGGTTTCCTCCAGGTAAAAAGGGAGTGATACCACTGACCTAAACCTTGCTCGAAAACTAATTCGTTTTCAATAGTAAAAGTGATCGGACTGTAATAAAATGCCAAAAATTACCAGACAAAATAAAATCAGGAAAAATGACCGCAGAGAGCTCAGAAGAAAATAAATCGCCAACCAAAGGTGGGGAGATGGCAGATTAACCAGTTATGTGTGCTGTCACTAAATGCAACCTTAGATGGCGCGAATGCGTTAATTATGCTATGTTAATATAGTACTGCTGTAGTTAATAATAAACTTAACGGCTTATAGAATATTACACAATGTATGATGACCCGTAGCATTGTGTATGCTTTCCATACTAAACGAATAGACTGGATCTTTTGAAGTAATCTTTAAAGGAAGAGCCACATGTCACTCACAGAAGTCTTTTGAACGGCTCATTATAACTTCCTATAAAGTTGATTATCTCCGCGACAAATCATGGTCTTTGATTCTGTATACCCAGTTGTTAAGATAAGTCAAAGCATTTTCAGATAATTGATCCCCCAAAAAATTAGACTACAAAATAAAACTCTTTCTTGATCGACAACTTTTAGATTACATAGTTGGTGGATCATTATCATTAATCCATAGTATGATATTAAAATGACCTTGCAGAATAACGAACTAAAGCCGCCTTTGCTATGTATAATTAACATAGATTATTGCATAAATACGCAAACGTTTTAATAACGCAGTCTACTCACCACGCAAACCCATCATACTTTAATCGTTGATTAATAATTGCTGGCCTTTAAATCCCAAACTTTTAAGCATTAAATAAGCAAGCCTAAATCACAGACAAGGTCTTTCAATCTTAACCACAACATGAAGAATGTATCAGGAGCTGGGAAATGAAAAACATGTTCGTAAATTGCTCATATACTTCTTCAGAATCAAACTACAGTCTCTTGGTAAACACTTTAGCATGTTTAACTTGTTTAATGTACATGGAGTTCATCATGGTGAGAGACAGACTTACATGTAGTACAGCAGAGAGGGTCAAACACAAACAACCACTCCCCTGTTATAATTAGAAAAATTACAATGCACTTGTGGTGGCATGGTGGCGCAGTGGGTAGCCTCACAGCAAGAAGGTCGCCTCACAGCAAGAAGGTCTTGGGTTTGATTACCGGCCGGGTGGCCAGCGTCCTTTCTGTGTGGAGTTTGCATGGTCTCCATGGGTTTCCTCCAGGAGCTCCGGTTTCCTCCCACAGTCCAAAGGCATGCAGGTTAGGTGAATTGGACATGCTAAATTGCGTATGAATGTGTGTGTTTGTCCGTGTGTCTGTCCTGAGATGGACTGGCGACCTGTCCAGGGTGTTTCCCTGCCTTTCGCCCTGTGAGTGCTGGGATAGGCTCCAGTGACCCTGATTAGGATAAGCGGCTTAAATAATGAGTGAGTGAGCACTGTAGTAATTGCTTTCAGCCTTGCCTCAGTTTACATATTTTGTTTGTTTTTAGGTGCCTGGTGGAGTGGTTGGAAGCTGTGCTGGCAGGGTTGTGTAGGGCTCTTTGAATCAGAATCAGAATGGTTTATTGTCAAGTAGGTTTAAACCTACCAGCAATTTTTCTTGGTGTATTGGTGCACCATACGAATGCAACATACAAATACAAATACTATGCAAGTACAACACTAAAGTACAGTGACTTGTAACAGTAGTGCAACACAAACGAAACAAAACAAATCAAATCAAAATAAGTCTGTACCCCCATCACATTGTATGATCAGACACTGAGGTGTTAACCTGAACATTTACACTTTGTCCACTTCTCTTTGGTAGCATATGTACAGCACAGGCCCGGCTTCGACCTTGCATTAGAGCAGATTTTGCCATAAACAGGGCCATAGACACAAGCATGCGTGGTGTTGAGTAGGTCACCTTTGGCTGCAGTAGCTAAAGGTGTAGCCAGCTTTTTCATACTTCTGTTTTCATCATACTCTCTCAGTTGGTGCTATTTTGAATTTGAATTTTTAGGCTCTTCATCTGTTTGAATGAAATTGAATACAGTAACTGTAGTCTGTAAACTACTCTTTCGCTTGGGTGATTTTAATTCTAAAACAACTCAAGTAAAAACTGAAATCATGTCTCTGGTCCTTACTTAACCTATGTAACTGTTGGTAGACCCCTCCTACCGGTTTGAGATATATACTTATGTAACCCAATAACTGAACTCACACATGCAATTAATGTAGTTTTCATGTTTAAATGAAATCCAGCAGTCAAGATAATTTTGTCAATAAACAAAATAAGCAGTCAAGTTGTACAAATGCTTTTACAGAGCAGTTTTATTAAATAGAGCAAACATCTGTTATGACTGTTCACAGTGAAATGCCTTTATTAAAAAAATGAATGAATAAAACCAGTCAAGCATGGAAAAACATGAGGATTGACAGACCAGGCAGCACACTGGGCCACAGTAAGGGAGTAATGAGTAAGGGAGAGGGATAAAGAGCGAGAGCGATCAACTTACCACACCTCAATCAAGAAACACTAAAACTCAGAGTAAGTAGTAAACCTCCTAATAGAAGAGCCCTATGGCTTCATTCTCCCAGAAAAACAAAGCTGTAGGGCTCTTCTATTAGCAGGTTTACCTCTTACACTGAGTTAACTATCTCAGAGTGTTCACTAAACCTGCTTTCTGGAAAACCCCCCTGAAGTGGGTGCTTCCCAAACCTTTTTTATAGAATTGGCCCAGTTAGTCGAAATTGGAAGTGTTGTGTCGGATTTTTCCACTTGGTCCTAGCGACCGCTGGTTACACATAACTCTTGAGGTGAAAGTCCTCAGGCAGCGAAGTTACAATTCTAAACATTAATAGAGTTGTACTTCAGTCGCTGCTCTTTGATTTCAGTCAGTAGGTTCAAACTTGGCTGTGTTTTAGTCTCATATCCTTTGTCCCTCTGACTATCAGGAAATGCTTGAGAGAAGTAACAAACCTTATTATATAGACCATGTCTCTTTTTTTTGTCTTTTTCTCCCTTCCTTTTGTAAGTGCTTTTTAAGTGAGTGAGTGAGTGACTGACTGACTGGTATAGCAAAGTGTCGGGTTTTAATTTGAATGTGTGGTGTTTCTGTCCCTTCGAAGGGTGCGTCTGCCTAGAGTTGCTGAAAACAGTAGGCCTACTGAGCTGATCATCTTCACACTACAAAGACAAGTGTTTCATTACAAAGACAAGTGTATTTAAGGTGTTTATTTTCAATAAATGCGTGAAATTATTTCACAGTGGCCCGTGGTCTGAACATGAGCAAAGCAATGTGGAATTAAAATCATAGCGCCAGCTGATTTTTAGTTCGCCAGAAGGTTCTAGACTCTGAAGCAAACTGACTTTGGTGGTAAATTATTTTTATTCAGCAGAAGGTACACATGATGCTCTAGTTACACAAGCAGCTTGGTCTGTATTGTGCATGGACGATGGATCATCTTTGTGAATCACTCTGCGGAGCGTGTCGGGGTCTGGATCCTGGGAGGAGGGGGGTATAGCGAGAGTCTGTGCAATTTTTAATATCACAGTTAGTGAAGCGTTTCATTGCCCATGTATTGAAAAGTAGAAAGTTTATCCTCCAACTGCCGCCTACAGATGAGGTAGCATCATCCATTAACAGCGTATCAAATGAAATTTAAAACAAACAAACACATATCAAAACAAAACAAAAAACAAGCAAAACAAAATGAAACAAAGATTACAAATATAAGTATTCCTATTAGAATGATTTCACAGCAAAAAAGCAACATTAGACAATAGCGCTGAAATGAAGACCGGAATTAAAAGTAAAATATTATGTTTCATTACTAACATAAAGTTTATCATTAAAAATAAGCATAGTAATAAACAGTTGGTAATAAATGTATCAATCAAATTTATAAATTTAAATTACTGAGGCTATAAAATTAAAAATATGTTGTTGAAGAAGTTAGACATAGCCTGTATGTTCTTTCTCTACTTTAGTCTGAGGAAATGCTCAGCTTGGTGTCCGGGACTGAGTAACGGAATAAGGGCACGGTCAGACATGACGTGAGTGAAAGTGTGAAGATGTGTTTGTGAATCCACATCAAAAAAAGACAGAGTGTCGTTAGTCATGTCTAAATACACCCCCAGTGTTGAGAACAAGTCTCTTACAAGCACCAGCCCTGGAAGGCCGCTATTGACATAGAATCCTTTCCCTCTCTCATAACAGAGAACCCAGTAACCGTTCTCTGGAGTTAATGGCTCACTTTCTCTTTTCTTTTCGTCATTACTGGTCACACCGACATACCAGGACAGTCCAGGTGGAGCAGCTCTCTGTACATCTAACACAATCACCTCCCAGTAGTGACAGCCTGACTCAAACTTCTCTTTACACAGGACATCGACCATGGTTTTGGAGGGTTGGTAAGGTTTGGGAGATTTTAAAACCCCTCTGTCAAAACCAACTTCTTTTCCGCCGTTTTTTACCGTCAGACGTTTGTGACATGTAGATGCGTCCAGTGTGAGATGCGCTGAAAGAATTGAATAATTGAGAAAAAAACCCCCAAAAAAACATGTTAAGTACAACTCACAGTTCATCTTTAGTCTTTCATCTTTCATCTCTCTCTCTCTCTCTCTCTCTCTCTCTCTCTCTCTCTTTTAAAGATACCAGTTCTTCCAGTCTTACCTTTAGATTTATTCATGTTTTCCCAATCTGTTGAGAAAAAAAAAGAGATTAGAAAGATGCTTTTATTTTGACATGTTTTGATGAACTTAAAAGATCTGCAATATGCAAAAACTAAACCTTTGCTTTTACCTACCTATCTCAGAATCACAGGTGCTGGTCTCTTTGTCAGCAGTTTCTGGTCTCTCCTCAGATACCTCTGCTTTCAATAATGTATTCACTGAAAATTGCACAAAACATTATAAAGGCAATATATATGAAGGTCTTATAAATTTGTGATACTGTAAATGATCAAAACACACAAAAAAATTGCATGACTGAATCTATTGTGCATTTGCATATATTAACACAGTGTGAATTTTGTTCTTTCTTGCAAAGCTGTTAGTAAAAGAACTACCTGGTGGAGCGTCAGTTTTGTCCAGTATTTCAGGCTTGAGTGGTGTAATTTCTGTGCAGTACAAAAGAGAAAGGATATTGTTTATTGATTGATTGATTGATTTATTGACAATGATGAGACAAGAACAGCAGCAGCAGCAAGAGGAAGAGGAAGAAGAAGAAGACGAAGAAGAAGAAGAAGAAGATATTTTCAGTAGTAATCCAGTAGGACAGTGATGGCTCATGATAAGGAACTCCAGAGATGCTGACCGAGCTCTGAACCTAATCTCCTCTTCCATTACAGCAGTGGCTTTGAGAAACATCAGACCTGTTCAATGACCCTTACACTGATTAAGCAAAGATGAGAAAATGACAATGCACCAGAGAAGGAAATTTCAACTAGGAGTTTGTGAATCCCTAGTGGTTTGTAACAGTACTACAGGGAGTTTGTGAGATTGTGATAGAAATGTCAAATTCAAATTAAATTAATTTGCTTAAAATCTCAGCAGAGTGTGGGGCATCATTTCATTACATGAACATTTTGTCCATTTTGCAGGAGGTAGTGCCTGAATATCTTCTAAAACTACACATTTCTATTAAACTAAATGTAGATACATAACATTTATCATAGTTTATGAACATTTATTCTGGACATTTAAAAAATGTGAAATTTATTCAAATGCAACATTTCAGCATATGAATCTCTGTTAATGTGTATCCTGTGAGCATAAGTGATTGTGAATAAATGTTTATATTTTAATCATGTTTCAGGTTCCAAACCCATAAATTAAAAATGAAGAAAAATGAACATACCATCAAGCTGGTCTGTTTTCTTTAATGATCCTGGAAACAAGAAACCATCAGAATTATTATTATTATTATTATTGTCATTATTATTATTATGATGATGATAATGATCATGATGATGATTTTAGTGGAATTTAACTAGTTCAGCACATGAATTTCATTGTTCAGTCATTTTCAATCACTGTTCAGTTGTTTTGGTTGAACATTTTTAAATTTTAAAGAAGTATAGAGATGTCTTGCTTAGTTTTGTGTTATCATCACAGTCTTAGCAATTAAAGATAATGCTTCTATGGAACTGATACTTATATTCTTTAGTTAGACTGGCAAGGTCGAACCCAGATCTGAATTACATAAATGTCTCCATCTCTCCCTCTCTCTCTCTCTCTGTGTATATGTATGTATACACACGCACGCACGCACACACACACACACACACACACACACACACACACACACACACATATATATATATATATATATATATATATATATATATATATATATATATGTTACTGTTATTAACTGACACTTGTGTATTCAGTGTACCAAATGTAAATGTAAGACTGCTATGTACCTGCTTTTTCAATGTCTCTTGGGTTCTCTTGTTCTGTTAAGGGGAAATATGATTATATATACAGTTCTCTAAGACATGTGGTACAGAAAACAACTTCAACAGATGATTACATATTTTTAAATATTTACCGCACTATTCACTGCGCAGCGAAAGGGCCACTGAACATTATTAACGTGTGCTCAACACTTTCAGTTTTTATCAAGAGACAGGATTTGACCAGTCTTCTGGTACTCCTATATATGAAGTAGAGTAGTCTGAGTAGTAAAATGATGAATATGTTTTTAATTATTAATAAATATGCTACTTGCCTCTCTTGTTGTGTGAAATGAAGAGAAAGACAGACAAGACACCGATGATCAGCAGACTGATGGCCAGCACGGTCATGAAGAGAAACCATGCTTCAGTAAACATACAAAGAAAGTTTCATAGTTAAAAAAACAAAACAAGTGTTCCTGTCAGACATAACATCACTTTTATTACTATTCAGTGAAACATATACTCGTTTGATGGAAGAGGAGCGGTTTTTCCTTTAGCATAAATTCTATGGTCCGTAGATTATTTTGCAACAGTGTAAGAATAACATCAGACTCACAAGGTTTGGATGCCAGTGCTGTTGATGTTTCAGGACCAAGAGCTAACATTCTGCTCTCTCTCTTCTCCTGATCAGATAAACTGACAGAGCAGAAGATCCCCTCTGACTCAGATGGAGAGAAGAGCAGCCAAGAACTCACACTCACCAGATCATCAGTATCTGATATGGGGAGAATCGCAAAGAAAAAGGTAAACAATGTTACCATGGGCAATAAACATGTAGGATTAATGCTCTTGAAGTAAAATCTCTACTGAAGTATCTCGTAGAGAGAACAAAGAGTGTAAAAGAGTAAATACTTTTACCATGTATCAAGAATTTAAACACATGTAATCAACGCTCAACATAATGGGTGTCCTTATACTGTCATAAGTCACATGACTCAGCATGGGAGAGTGAAGACTATTACATGTGTCTTCCCACACATGCAACGTCGAATCTCCATGGGAATGTAGTGCATTTATACAGGGCTGCCGCCTGCTTTCTGGTATGCCCCCCCACACAAACAAACAAACAAGCACACACACACACACACACACACACACACTCACTCACATATTTGGAAGTGCAATCGTCAATATTTTCATTTTCAGTGTTACAAATAAGAAAACCAGAACTATACAATAACAGTATATATTACAAGGAACGCTGCCCACTGCTCCTGCGTCTGGTGTGTGTGTTCACTACTGGTGTGTTGGATGGGTTAAATGCAGAGGACAAATTCACTGCTCACTGTTCACAGTGTGTGTGTGCGATCACGGAGATTTACATTAACATTTACAATAGAAATAACTCTAGAACAGGCAACTAAACCTGCACACACACACACACACACGTGCACACACACACACACAATGTGGAAGTGCAAGCTTCTTCAATAAAATAATCCGAAGAATTATATTTTCATGATCAATGTTACCATTATTGTTAACATAAATAAATAAATATGAATAAATATAAATAAATACAAATAAGAAAAACAGAATCCTACAATTAGTCACACATAATAGAAGAAAAGTCACAAGTGCGCGGGGTTGAGAAATGAGTCTCTCGGTTTTCGAGTAGCTGTCAGGTTTGGAATGAAAATCCCCTCACATATCTAAAGTGTCACGGGCTAATTGCAAAACACAAGCAGACACGGATATAGTCAAAGTATCTCTTTGGTTATCACTCCATCAGAATAAACAGAAAGATATTTACACTGTGTGTCTGTTGCCAGGTTTGGAATAAAAATCCCGTCACGCCATAGCAAATGTGCGTCAGAGGCAAATCATAAAACTGTCTCCACAGAAAACTAAATGAATAATACAAATATTTCTCTGATTGCTACTCCATTCAATGTCATAAAAAGATACTTACGTTGTGTCTTAATGAACAGAGTACAAAAGCGGACATAATCGCTGTTATTCTTTTAAGTTGTCAATAGGAGCCGGGTATATTTAACTCAGAAACTTTCCGTGTGGTGTGGCTGTTTTGGCGGACATTAAAATTTAGTCTCTCCGTTTGCTTTTGGCTGTTACGTTGCCAAGCGACGAAAGCCTCCAGTTTTCACATTTACCCCGCGGATTTCCGAACTGTGCATTTTTCGTATAAATGGTGTGGTTTGTTAGTTTACGTTTACATGTTAATGTTTTGATGCCCCCTCCGGCAGTAGGTACCCCGTGCAGCGCGTGATGCGCGTGTAGCTAACGGCGGCCCTGCATATAAAGGACCATAGATTTTCCCCCTGATTTGTCTACAGGTTGTGTTCTTTGTGACTCCAGCCTCAGACTGCTCTATTGCTGAGATCTGAACATGTAGTTTACCACAGCATCCCACAGTTTTCTTTAAATAGGACCTTGATAGAAGTTATTGTCTGTATTTCTCACATTGTGTTCACTGTGCTGAGTTACCTTTCTGGTACATCACAGTACTGTTGTGTTTGACCTCTTTCCCTTCTCTGTCCTTCCAGGTTACTGTGGGCTGTAGTGACCAGCCGTTAGACACACAGGTAATATTCACCTGTTCCCCTTCTGCGTCAGTGACTGAGAGAACTGGTGCAGAGCCCGGGCCTGAGAAAAAGAGAGGAATTTGAAAATCTGCCTTCTTAATGAAAAAGAGTAATCATGGAAGTATTGTTATTGCCTTTTACATTTGTTTTAATTGTTGAAATTTTAATGACATAAAACACATGAAGTGTCTAATAAGGTCACTAGCAGTTATCTTGAACCTAGATTCTTGAGAACCTTATAGAGGAGTTTTGACAGTGATGGATCTTTTTTACTTGTAAACAGTTCTATTCCAAATGAAAGCTTTTGAAACTACCTTGAGCATAACAGAAAGGCATAGACACAAACAGCCACATCCAAATGATGATCAAAATTTCTGCCAAGCAAAGAAAAAGAAAGTCACTTATTAGTTGCCACAAAACACTGTCACTATGTCACTTTAAATAAATAAAAGTCTAAAATGCTGAGAAAATGGCAAACAAACAAACAAAACCCCATAGCTAATCAACATTTCATTGTTTTCTCTTATTTTCATTTGATCATCATCATTAGGAACATGGTTTCATCATCAAAACAAATTTGTACGTTTTGTGTTAATTTATTCTCATTACATATCATACAGTACGCTACACAGTATTGCATATTTTTTATTCAAACACCGTTGTGTAATATGGCGTAACAACTTTCTCTTGCAGTTTATATTTTTCTTAAGAAGCATTTGGATGATCAAGTTTATGAGCCGTTTAATCTGTTCGTTGTTGGTTTGGACAGTAGCCTATTTCTCCCCTTGCACATCTGTGACGACACTCTCATCAGATTTGCAAAACAAAATCTCAACGTTTCCCACGCCGCGGCAAGTAAACTGAAAGCTAACGCATTAGCCCAGTCATGAAGGACTGGAGGCGGGAACACGCACGAATATCTCTGCGATATTCGTGCCTCTAAAGCAAAGGTGACCAGATTGCTGTCCGCGTGCTGCAGCCCGCGATCATCGCTGAAACTACCCGCGAGTTAATTTAGGAATATAATCAGATTTGGCCCGCTCTTTAGAAAATAAGACATTTTCTGAAATTTTACTATATTGAACAAAGAGTGCCGCCGTCATATAAAATGGCATCTGAACTGATTAGCCAACCCTACCCTTGTTCTCTTTTCCTCGTTCAGAATTTTAGCATGCCTTTCGAAATGGCCTACCAAAGAAACGAATAATTGAAAGTGGATGCTGGAAATTCCAGCTATTCTGACAAACCCAGTACTGTTTCACTCAGTTCAGAGTCAAGTCTCTCGGTTTAATTTGCCAGAAATCAGTCGCTGCAGAGAATAAATACATCATCCTGAAACGAAAACATCACAAATCTTTCAAGCCATACACTGGTGAAAATTATGAACACGATTCGATCTAGAGTATACAAAAACACAACATGTAAAAATCCAGATTTACCAAAATGAACGCTAAGCGTGCTCTGCTCCACGCGTGTCAGCGAACATTGTCTCTAATAAACAACATAAGAAAGTCCCCTCAGCAATGTGCTCTGCATATCCACAAAAGTGATATAATGATAACACACACACACACACACACACACACACACACACACACACATATATATATTTGTATAATATAATGTATATTGTATTGTAAATGTATATTTGAAACTTTGCCTGCCGGTCACCTTTCAGTAACAGTCTATGTTACAAACGCAAATATAATGTTGCTACACTTAGGTCGACAAAAGAATGACAACGACCTCAAATCAGTTTGACTATTTAATGAACAGTGACGATTAAACAAAACGATAGGCTTAACGATTAAGCAAAACCTGAACATTCGCCGCTAAAATGTAGGCTATTACGAAACACCTGTAAAGTAACATCTGTAGGCCTAGTCGTTTTTTGTTTTTTGTTTTTTTTTTAAAGGCTAGGCATCAAATGTAGCCTATAGGCTACCAGGTAGCATTTTATTTTCTCCTTTTTTTTCATTGTATCAAAATCCTCTTCTGTTGACTCGAAATCAAACGTGTTCAATGTGTCTTAGCAGCTTGCAATACGCATAGGCCTCGCCACCCTCTCTTCCTCCAAACGACTTCGCAATGATAGCCTTCCTTATAGCTACGTTTCGAATGGGCATTATTACCGGACATTTTGGCCGGCAAGTTTTTAATTTATGGGTCTTTTATAAATTTTACCAGTCAAAAACCTTTAATTAGCAGTTAACGGAAATCCTTATACACACACACATATGGTATATATGCATAGTTCTTTTCAGACGTCAAGCTAACAAAATGCTCAATTTCGTTAATGCACCACTCTTATCTAATATTATCCGTTATTTTTACTATTTCAAGTGGCCTGTTATCCCCGCCTCCAAATTTTGTCTCCATCTGCCCCCATAAAAAAGCCGGGACATTGGTGAACTAATTCTTTTTCCCGTTGTGTTCTCACTGCACTAATTCAACAAGCTGACCTGGGGTTAACATAACCTCAATTAGTCGAGACCGGGTAAAATGAGAAGGCAAATGGTCAAAATGATTAGAAAATCGTTCTCCAACCCACCTGTAGGAAATTATTAACGAGAGAGAGAGAGAGAGAGAGAGAGAGAGAGAGAGCACAGTGGAATTGTTATACTTTTCTGCCTTACTGCTATAGCTGCTTGGGTTTGGTATTTACCTGAGCTGAAATGCCTGAAAGAGGACACAGCCGCAGAACAAAAACGTAAGCAACAAGTACGTGTGTACCTTACATTGAATTTGAATTTAGATCTTCAGTACGCTCCTTATCAGTAATGTGTTATCAGTGTCTGAAGTTACGAGGACAACTTACCAACCAACGAAAAGGGGATAATGGAATAGCAAAATATAGAGTTGTTATGCACTGGGACCGAAGGCAACTTTTAGTGCGCTCAAATACTTTCGTTATGCGACACCCACATAACGTGCGTGTGTTCACACTTACAGTTGACACTGAACACAATATTCCCGAATCTTTAATTACCCGTTTTGTTGTGTGTGCTTTCCATGCCATTTGAATGACCTTCTTGAGATATCTTTAAAGCAATCCCCACACTTCAATTACAATGGTCTTCTGTAGCATACGGCTCATTTGAACATCTGAAGGTGATTATCTTTGCAATAAATTAGGTTTTGGCTCTGTAGGCTATAACCAAATGTTACGGTAATTCAGTACATTTGAGATAAACCCCCCTGAAATGACGAAACTAATGTTATTCCATAATGCATAAATTTACAGTGTACTTTCCGGCTCTGGGTATTATTATTGTTCCAATGCAGTAGCTCAGATACCCTCGTAGAAAACGAAAGTTGCCTTTGTTATATCCAATTAACATACTTTACTGCGTCAGTGCACAGAAGTTACAGAAGTAACACAGTCTACTCACCACGCGAGTCCATCATACTTCAATCATGGATTAATAATTAGCCTACTGGACTAAAATTCCAAAATTCGAAATTTTCGAATCCAGGTAAACATCGTGATCTTAAATCCCAGCCAAGGTGGGGTTATCTGAGATACGTGTACTTCCGCTTTCGGTTTGTGATTTTCGCGCCAGGTGCGCCAATTTCAGCCGGATGGTTATTTCATCTCGTGTTATTTCATGACGTTTTAATATTTTACCTATATCACAGATCGAACAAAATGACAAGTTACCATAAGGTTGCCATTTAATTACAAATAATTAACAGTCAGCCACTCCATATTTCCTTTCTTTAATCTGAAAAATATGCTATTTGTATTTGATGTTGTTTAATATAATTGGATGATATCCCTGTCTTCTCAAGTGATTTTGAGAGCCACCTTGTTAGAATGAACCTTGTATTCACTTGCCCTCGAGAGCATGTAGTAAATTTGAAGACTAGTTCCATATTGAAAACAGAGATGAAGTGTCTGCTGAAGGCATACAGGTGGATATGGAGAAGGACAAGGTCTTGAAGGAATGGACAATACCTTGAGGCTAAAAGGAAGTCCTTGGTGTGACGTAGGTTCTTAGGTTTATGTCACACCATAGACACTATGTTCCAATTTTTGGGCAGCTGATAAAACTGCCACATGGTCAGATGGGGAAAGGAAAGAATGGAGGTGTGAAAGAGAGCATTGAAAGGGACGACATGACACAAGCATACAGAAGATCCTATGGACGTTATCAGTATGGACACTGATAACGAGTTTGAAATTAGAGCACACTGCTCTCCCTGAGGACAAGCCCCAAATAAGCCCCCGAGACTGTTAATGTTAAGATTTCTGCGTTCAACTGCAAGGGATAAAGTCCTCAAAGCTGTGAGAGAGAAAGGAAGGGCTATGTAGAATGGATGTAACCTTTCCCTCATTCCAGACATGACCAAGGAGCTGGCTGAGAGGAGGAAACCTTTTACAACAGCAAAGCAGCTACTCCATGACAAGAACATGAAGTGGTCTCTTAGCAACACTTCGTTTCACATGGAAGGGGAGGAACCAAACGTTTGACGTTGCATCTAAGGCTGTCAGATTCATCGAGCAGCACATGGGTGATTGAGATTAAAGGGACAATGCTTATGTTAAATGAGTGTCCCGGAATATAAATAGTTGCGGGAATCCAGTGAAAAGGAAAGAGATACTCTTATATCTGAAGTACAAACAAGCTGATATAACATTTATTCAGGAGACACATCTAAAGGATGATGAGCTGAAACCATTTAAAAGAGGCTGGATTGGACAGGTTTATCATAACTCCTTTTCTAGTAAACAGAATGGAGTTCTAATTTTGGTGCATGAAAGGCTGAACTTTTCAGCACTTAAGGAAGTTAAGGACACTAGTGGCAGAATTATTTGGGTTGAAACCATCATAAATGGTATGCAATTAACATGGGCTATTAAAGCAGGGAAATTACCTGGAACCTGGAAATTAAAACTCCTGTATGTTTAGTATGTACAGTCTTATTTTCCATTTAACCAGGGACACTTGTGTCTTCACTGATATGCCATTCAACCGTCGGACTTGTTTTTCTGCATCCTCTGCCACATGAGTGGTTTTGTACCATGTTTGAAAATGATGAAAGTTTGAATTACAAAAAAAAAAAGGTTAGCTGTAAACACAAGACATTAAAACTAAAAATAAAACTATTATGTTTTATGACTGGAATTAATAATAACACCAGGCATAATAGCCATAAGACTTAGAAGCACCGACGAGCTAGAAATTTCACTTGATAAAGAAGAAAATGAGATCTTGTATGACATTAAAGGGTAAAAGTAAAGACATGTTTAATGTATGGTCACATAGTGAAGCAAATGATAACAGTTTGAATAGTCCTAATCTTTCAGTTGAAAAACTGTAGTATAAAGGCTTAAATTTTTGATAAATGAAGCAGCAATTAGAAAATCATTCTCTAGTAACTGTCAAGTCCAATGAGTGCTGTGACCTCTGGTTCAGTTCAGAGTTCAGAGGTGTGTAACAACTGCAATGACTGACTCATTGCTGCACTAATCAAAGCATTCAGTTTACCAACCATATAACTACAAAAGACAAGGAAGAGCTGGATAGTGTGTCCTGTGTTACAGTAGCCAGATCTCACAGTTAGCACAAACTGTAATTAAATGAAGATGTATCCTCTCATAAAACTCATTTTGGTATTATTGCACACATGTGAATTCACTCTCTCTCTCTCTCTGTCTCTCTCTCTCTCTCCTTCTCTCTCTCTCACTATATTAGTTTGAGGGAATGATCACATTTCTCTCCAGGACTCAACAATGGAATCAGGCCATTTTCAGATTTAACATCAATGAAAGTATAAAGATGTGATTTTGAATCTACATCAAAGAAAGACAGAATGTTTGTGTTCATGTCTAAATACACCCCCAGTTTTGAGAACATGTCTCTTACTAACACTGGGGTTGAAAACCTATCATTTACATAGAATCCTTTCCCTCGTTCATACTGGAGAACCCAGTAACCATTCTCTGGAGTTAATGGCTCTTTCTTTCTTTTCTTGTCTTCATGAGAAGTCACACCGACATACCAGGACAGTTCGCGTGGAACAGCTTTCTGTTCATCTATCACCGTTACCTCCCAGTAGTGCCTGCCTTTGTCAAACTTTTCTTTACACAGGACATCTACCATATATTTGGGAGAAAGTTTCAACAACGTCCTGTCAAAATTCACTTCCTTCGCTCTGTTTTTAACTGCCAGATGTTTGTGACGTGTAGATTCATCCAGTGTGAGATGCTCTGAGAGATTGAATAAGAGGAAAAAAGAACGTCAAGCATAACTCATTGAGTTTATCTTCTGCGTTTCCTAAAGGTTAGTAGTTAATTGTCTTACCTTTAGATGTAATCATTGTACCCCATTCTATAAAAAATACACATAAATGAATTAGTTATGAGTATTAATTTAGATACGTTTGAATAAATTGAAATCCTTTAAAAGATCTGTGATATAAAAACCATGTACCTATTGTTTCAGAAGTGCCTGTGTTGGTTTCTTTGTCAGCAGTTTCTGGTATCTCTACAGGTGACTCTGTTTTAAATGTGTTGGCAGAAAGTTCAGACGTTACAAAGTCAGTTTAAAGTATGAAGTCAGTATTTCTGATTTCTGTCTCATGCATTTTTGATACATTAAATTATAGCAATATACACATATTTAGCCTGAGTGAATCCCTTCTGAATCTGTGTGTATGGCCTTTGTTTGACATTTTGTTCTTTTTGTAATACAGTAAGTAAAATTGTTTGTATACCTCTTTCTATTGGTTTTTTTACCTTTGATGGGAGTTGCAGTGGTGTAGTTTCTGCTAAAGATAAAACAGTATGGGTATTGTTTATTGTTGTTTTATGATGACAATGATTATTATTAAAATTGCTGGGGTTTTTTTGGTACACTGTAAACCCAAATAAGCTAGCAGTACTGACTGCGTTAAAATTTTGAATTGAGAAGTTTTTAGAGCTAATTTTTTAAAGTTATAATTGCTTGCACTATTTAACTTAAGTTAAATCAAATTACTGATTATATCAACTCAGATATTTTAGTAAGATGTAATGTAAAGTAACTAAAGGAATATTTACACAAAATATTTACATAATCAGTAACCATCACAACCCAGCGTGGTCACAAGCGTCTGAGAATCTTAGAGGCATTCAGTCATTATCTCACAGATGGCATTCAGTCATTATCTCACAGATGGCAGCCTTGCACCATTGGCTTGTCAGTCAGGCACTGCACCAAATGCAAAGTAGTTGTAATGACGACTGTAGTGACCATTCTCTTTTTTAAAAACTCTTTTCTAATGTTAAAGAAAGTTCACTAGGTCGAATGTAAACGGAAGCATAATGCACCGCTATGCTGACGTCAGCTCCAAAATTAGTTATAGCGACTTAATAATCTGGAGTTCATTTTAATTATCAATCCAAAAGTGATTTGAAATTAATCAAAAGTTTTTCATTGCATAACTCAAAATTGGATTATGCGTTATAACAACTCAAAACTTTTAAGTCAGTACAACTTATAGGGACAATTTAAATTTGCACAATTTAATAGGATTAAGTTCTTTGAACATTTGGGTTTACAGTGTAGTAATCCAGTGGGGCAGCAATGATTCACTTGCACACAATAAATTGGATGACTGCTGAATCATATCCTTGCTTTGTTGTCTGTAATTGTATAAAAATCATGTCATGATACTTGCCGCTTTCAAAAACATGAAATATGCTATATATGGTTTCATTATGTCAGATTAAGATTTCAGTGTATTAATGCAGATACTATGAGAGTAAGTGACTGTGTATAAATGCTGATGCTTCAATCATGTTTCAGGGTCAAACAAAACCTATAAAATTAAAAATAAAGACAAGTGAACATACCATGAAGTTGATCTATTTTCTTTGGTGAGGCTGAAAAGAATAAAGAAAAAATCTCTTCTTTTTTGGTCTCAATGAAACTGATTTAGTTCCTCTCATGAATTTCATAGTTCAAACAGTTAGTCAATTACTTCTAACTATAAATTTATCAGTCTGGTGATGTTTCTTATGATCCATCAATTTGCGACACACAAATTGAGTTCAGCATTAAAATCAAAGTCATAAGAGAAAACGTTTCTGTTGAATGGATAGTTATATCTATTAGCCTGGCAACATATTTGAAATCTAATCCAGAGAAAGGACCACTGAATATTTCTACAGGTTGTGGCTATCATTTGTACTTTTTTTTCAAGGGACAAGATTGTAGCTGTATATGATGGCATTCCCATATATGGAGTCATTAACTGATGTATATGCATTTAACTATGTATAAATGTGAGCCCCTTACCTCTTTTCTTATATAAAATGAAGATGAGGATGAATAAGACAGTGAAGGACAACAGACTGATGACCAGCATGATTATTAAAGCTCTCCATACTTACACACACACACACACACACACACACACACACACACACACACACACACACACACAAAGAAAGTTTCATATTAAAAACTATTAGCATATTTGGACAGTAAGTCAGTTTTATTGGTATGTAATAAAACACATGCTCATTTTATGGAAGAGGGAACAGCTACGCATAAAGCATATTTTCCATGATATATAGATGATTTTGTAATGAAGTTATTATAATGCTGAACTCACAAATTTTGCATGTCATGCTATTCAGCATTGCTGATGTTTTTGTCGTGAGTGGCATCACTCTGCCCTCTCTCTTCTCCTGATCAGATAAACTGACAGAACAGGAGATCCACTCTGACTCAGAGGGCGAGAAGAACAGCCAAGAACTCACACTCACCAGATCCTCACTATCTGAAACAGAGAATACCAAAGAAAAAGGTAAGCAAGTTAACTATAGACTGTACAAAGATGTAAAATTGATGATTATGAAGTAAAATCTCTACTTGAGTATATAGTGGAGGGTTAAAAAGTAGCAAAGCATACTATTACCATGTAACACATCATTTAAATATGTATAATCTCTGCTCCACATGAAGACTGTCTCGTTTATTTTTAATCCACCTTTTCTTTCTTTTTTTTTTTTTTTAATCACTGGTTCCCTGCTCAATCATAAGTCACGTAATCCATCACGGGTTACAACTACATGTGTCTTCACATATGTGAAGTCAAATCTCCATGGGAGTGTAGTCCATATAAGGACCATGCTGTTTCCTCCAGATGTGTCCACAGGTTGTGTTCTTTGTGACTCCAGAGCCAACCTATGTTATTTCTGAGATCTGACCAGTTTACCACAGCATCCCAAAGCTGTCTTTAAATAGGACCTTAATAAAAGTTATTGTCTGCATTTGTTACATCGTGGTTACTGCATTGAAGTAAGAGTTACCTGTCTTGTATATCACATGACTGTTGTGTTTGATCTCTTTCCCTTCTCTGTCTCTCCAGGTTACTGTGGGCTGTGTTGACCAACCATCTGACACACAGGTCACATTCACCTGTTCTCCTCCTGTTTCAGTGACTGAGAGGACTGGAAGAGAGCCCAGGCCTGAGAGAAAGAGAGCAACATGGAGAAGATGTTTCCCTTCATAATGAAGAAGAGTAATCATCAAAATATTATTCATATATTCTCTATATGCTTTTTCCTGCTTTTTTCGTTTTATTAATGACCAAAAAAAAAAAAAACACACACACACATAGAATTGTGGTGCACCCCAAAATAGATGAGCACTTTTGTATTCTTTAAAAAAAGAATATATATATATATATTTCTTATAAATTATAAATATAAATATTGTTCTATTAAGTATTGCTGATATACCTTATTCATTCGGTTGTTTTTTTTTTGCTAACTATAAGCAATAAACGCAAGCGTTGGGCCTTAGTTTCGCTGGAGCGAGAGGAGTGGAACCAATTAATCCAGTAGCTGTTGCGCACAGGTTTCCTAGGGTGGGGGTTTCCGCCCTCTCCTCAGAGATAATTGGGAAAAGAAATGGTGGTTTGCGTCCTAACTCTCTCAGTTGAAACATTTGTTTTTCAGAGAAGCAACAAGAGATAAAAATCATTTGTTACGGTGATTCCAGTCCTGGGACCCGTAACAGAATGTCTAATAAGTTCTTTGGCACTCTTAGAACAGTTCCTTTGAAATGTTCCAATTCATGAGAACCATAGAAAAGAGTTGTGACAGCATCTGCTATTGATTATTTTGATAAACATTTCTATTATGAACATGAAGTGGTCTTTGGAAACAAAGTCCTCTTACTTTCTTTCACAATTGCAATATTTATTATTATATTTATAATGAGTATAATGTTTAGAACTATTTGCTGTAATATAAATTACAATTTATGATTATTTTATAACGAGAATAATTGCCTGAGTACTAACCTTTTAAGGTGAGTGATGTTTTACCCTTGTCATACCAGGTTCCACTACTGACACGACACTCATATTCTCCTGTGTCTGACAGTGTGAGGTTGTCCAGTTTCAGAGACACATTCCCCTCCTCCAGACTCCCTATCAGAGACACTCTGTCCCTGTACTGAGGGTCTACAGGACTCTCCTGGATCTTCCCATTACTGTAGAACAAAACTGGGGTTTTGAATTTGCTGGGCCTGTACCAGCGCACCTCCATATCTACAGCACTGAAGGGAGGAGTGAGAATACAGGGTAAAGTCAAAGAAGCTCCAAACTCGGCAGAGAAGGGACCACCAGGAACCAGAACAGAGAACGTCTCTGAAGCTACGAGAGAAGAACATGTGGAAACATGATCAGAAATTGTCTGTTCATGTGCTACTACTTTAAACTCAAAGTGTGGACCATAGGGTTTGACAGATCGACAGACTTACATGCAGCATGACAAAATGGCACAAACTCCAACAGGCAGATCCATATGGTAATTGATATTTCTGTCCATCAAAGAGAAAAATACCATTCACTCATAATGTCACTTTTCATAAATAAATGTTTGTTTGCTCATTGTAAATTGCTGAGGAAAAGGTAAAAAGAAAAAAAAAAGAGCAAATCTACATTTGGCAGGAAGATGGCTCATGCAGAATGTGTCTGAGTTATAAAATTACTGGGGTGTATCTGGTTACGTCACCCTGAGAGTTGTACCCAGTTACAAAACGCACTTAATGTCACATCAAATAAACAAATTTTTGTTTGCTTATTTTAAAAGGGTGAAACAAAACCTTACAAAAGAATAAATCAGTATTTCATTGTTCTCTTTTAGTTTCTTTTGATCTTATTCATGAAACTAATGCTATCACAAAAAACAAATCGTGCAATTAATTATCTCAACGGTTTTGTACCCCTTTGACGTCGTTACACATTTTAAAGTAGCCTGTATAATACAGTTTTATGTATTTATTCAAACCATGTTGTATAATATGGTATGAGACCTTTCCCTTGTCAGCTCATGATTTTCTGAAACAAGCGGTTGTTGTTGTTGTTGTTGCTGTTGCTGCTGCTGCTGCTGTTTTACGATATAGAGTAACCCTCGGATAATCTGTTCGTTTTTGGTCTGGAGAGAATTTCTGCCTTTCCGCATTATTTGCGAGCAAAACCCCAAAGGTCGTTACGCTCCAGGAAATGAACGAGAACTTGCTACATTCGACCAATCACCAAGGGATGAGGGAGGGAGAGAGTGTCTCATGTCCATTATATTCGTGTATGTATATCAAAGAAAAGAAATATGTATATACTCTATATCTGTGTGTGCGTGCGTGTGTGTGTGTGTGTGTGTGTGTGTGTGTGTGTGATCGCAAATTAACCAGTTACTGTGCGCCGGTACTAAATGCAACGTTAGAGGGCGCCAATGCTTTAATTACGCCATGTTAATATGGTACAACTGTAGTTAATAATAAACTTAACAGTGAACAGAATATTACACAATGTATGATTACCTGTAGCGTTGTGTATGCTTTTCATACTAAACGAATAAGCTGGATCTTTTGAAGTAAACTTTGAGGTGAAATCCACATGTCACTTACAGTAATCTTATGAACGGCTCATTATAACTTCCTATAAAGTTTATTATCTCAGCAACAAATCAGGTTTTAGGTTCTGTATACCCAAATGCTAAGATAATTCACAACATTTTTAGACAACTAATTGCTTAAACATTTAGATGGCAAAAGTCAAACTGTGTCTTGTTCAAAAACTCTACAGTTTAGATTACATCGTTGATTATTATTATTAATCCACAGTATGATATTAAAATGACCTTGCAAAATAACCAACTGAACTCGCCCTCGCTATGTCTAATTAACGTAGATTATTGCCCAAATGCACAAAAGTTTTAATAACGCAGTCTACTCACCACGTGAACCCTTCATACTGTAATAGTCGATTAGTAATTGTTGGTCTAAAATCCCAAACTTTTTAAGTCTAAATCACAGACAAGGTGTGTCAGTCTGAGCCAGGTTGTTGTTTTTCAGGTAACTTCCTCTTTCGATTTGTAGGCCCATTCTTCGGGCTGCGTGAGAGGTTGTGAATCATCCGTTGTGAGTCGGTTGATTCACAACGTATTGTTTTTATTTCGAGGCGTTGTACTATTCTACATAAATCTCAAATAAATCTCAAAATCTATATATATATATATATATATATATATACAGAGAGAGAGAGAGAGAGAGAGAGAGCGATAGATAGATACATACATAGATAGATAGATAGATAGATAGATAGATAGATAGATAGATAGATAGATAGATAGATAAATAAATAGATGACTTGGCATATATCTGGATCTTTGTTTGTGATATTAAGTTAATATATTTTAGAATCTGTGTTTTCAAGATGCCATTAGTGTTAGTCCCTCTCCTCCCTATCAAAGAAACTCTGCACACTGAGGATCTGCAGGCACCTCCTGCATCTTTGCTGTGTGACAGTGTCAGGGTTTTGAATTTACTGGGCCTGTGCTAACACACCTCCATCTCCACAATGAAGAGAGACCACAGGACAATCCAGAAATACTTCAAACGTGGCTGACACCGGACCATGTGAAGCCAACATGGAGAATGTATCAGGAGCTGAGAAATGAGAAAATGCATGTTCATAAATTGCTCATATACTTCTTCAGATTCAATCTTGAGTCTCTTGGTAAAACTTGTTTAACTTGTTTAATGTAAATTAAATTCATCATAGTGAGAGACAGACATAACTGTAGCACAACAGAGAGGGTCCGACACAAACAAGCACTCCCCTGTCATGATTGACATTTCTGTCTATCAAAAGAAAAATTAAATGCCACCATGCACAGTGAAAGTCACCTGAAATGAATAAAATTCTCTCAGATGATACATTCCTGGTAAACAGTGTCACAAAATTTGCAAAATATGTAAATTGCTAATTATCTGCAGCATGGGAAAAATGTATAGACAACAAACAGCCACCTGATCCATATGATCAGTAACATTTCTGTCAATGGAAAAATTGCACACTTACACAAAAAAGTGCTGTGGTACAATGCGCTCTGTGGCATCTCAAACAAATAAAACATAACCTGAAAAAGTTCTCCTGCTCAAAGCCTTTTCTAATAGAGTCGAGCAGGTTCATTACAGATTTAACACTTACATGGATGGCACCTCCACCCGACAACCAAATGTCTTTGTGTCAATACTGAATTGTGAAGGTCTTTGACTGTTTGAGCTCAACACTGGAAACAAGGATGGCTGAATTTAGCTTGTGATCCTCAGAGCTTTTCCCCAGGCCCTCTCATGGGAGTGAGCTGTGACTACTATTTTTGGAATCTGATAGCCTTGCACTCATTGCAGTCCTGTGAATATCACCACCAGTGGAGGCAGCCTTAAAATCCTCCAAAATGCTGACAGACAGTTCAGCCTCTACTCACCGCTCCAATGTCCCTCAGTTTCAAACACTAATTCCACAAGAGCCTCTGCACTGCCCAGACTTATTATAACAGACAGCCACAGGAATACAGACACTGCTGCACTAGTGCACCAAATACTGACGATGCATCAAATAGAACTATTGTGCAAATTTACACACTAGAACATCTGATTGCCTAGCTCATGGGCAAAGTTGTGGAGGCAGTCTCAAATGCAATAAATGAATTAGAGAAAGCGTTCCTTACTTAAAGCCCAAGCCTATGATCTCCTCTTGTGGCTGAACAGGGATGAGTCATCTCCATAGTCAGTGGAACATTTAAAAGACAAAAACTACGACTTGGTGAGGTGAGTTTTCATGTTTCACAGTGTGCCAGTTTCTTGTGCCTGGATCTTTTCACGGACCCACATTACCTACGGTCCATTTTAGATAGAGCATCATACTGGCCATCCTCCAGATCACCTCCTCATGGCAGCAGAAATGACCAGGACTATTTGACCACAAGCAATGGAGAGACCAGCGCTGCTTTTACCCGTGGACCACTCATTTCCCACAGGGTTCCACTGCCTGGACCAGCCAATGCAGTTCACCTGACAAATCAGCATCAGTATAATTTCAGAAAGATTTCTGATGTCTAACAGCTGTCGTTGTTGTTGCTGCTTGTTTTCCCCCCAAAAATGTCACATGTTCTCCACAGCACCACCAGGTTCTGCTAATCCAGGTGATGCAGCTGGGGTTACCCACAGCAACAGAAGGCCCCGCCCCTCAACCCCTGCAACCCCAATAGCAGAGACTGTCAGTGACCTGATGCATGGCCAGTGCTTGGTTGGGTCAGGCTGTTAATGATCGATTCATGATCTGAGGGACTCTTTATGGCCAGTTCAGGGTTATAGTTGAACAGGCAGCTTGAGAGATAGCTAGATTGGTAGATAGGTTGAGAGAGAGAGAGAGAGAGAGAGAGAGACCCTTGAGGCTTACTTCTGAGGGCTTTTTTTGCATAAGAGAGGAGGTTTAATTTTGTTTTACAGGATGTGAACGTAACAAAAGCAAGTTCACCATAGTAGTCTTGAATATGGGACTCAGGGGAGGTTGGAAATACTGTGATTTTTCTGTACCAGAATAATATACTTTGTTTCTTTATGCTACATGTGATGTTGTCTAATAATGGTAAAGTGTGACTTACTCATGATTACATAATGTTGTTTGAAAGCCATTGCACTGCTGGGTTACTGTGAGGGAATGTGTGTTGTGTGTCAGCACTGTTTCTGTGATATGCTGCTAATGGTTTATGTAAACATGATCCTGCTATGATTATATCTCATTACCAAACGACTTAGTGATAGATCTCTGTCTCATATTTAAGAATTGTGTGAAAAAATATAAATGTGCATATGTGTGAGGTGGATGAAACATCTCATCGGAAGTCAGAAATCAAGTGTGATGTTTTTAAAAGCTCTGGACAGTGGTTTCTATATTATGTTTTCTATCTATCATATTGTTCCTGTGAATATTACACAATGATTTCAATAACCATTCAATAAAGCACATAGAAATGACTCAGGACACCCACTCACAATAAACAACAGCAGGGGAATCCTTTTGTTCAACAAGTCACACTCATATAGGGTGCAGGTAATAATAGAATTTGTCATCGCTGACTGCCTCACCTTTTACACTTAATTTCTGTATAGCTAAATCTTCAGATAACTCAAAACATTGAGCTAACCAAATGCATCAATAATTAAATAATAAATCTCAAACTTATCAAAGAATTATACTTTGACAGTGTAGTTTACAGTGTGAGTTACTATCATCAATCTGATAAAAGCTGGCTTTGTAATGTAAATGGTATGTGTATGTGCCATTTTGTGGGGCTGTGAGAGTGACCTCTGAGGAAGAGTGATTGTTTTAATGTGCGCAGGCGTGTGTGATTACAGGGCTATTATAAAAGCCCGATGAATGACCAGAAAAAGAACCTGGAGGAGGAGTGGAGTGGAGATGACAGGAAATGTGGATGCTTCTGGAGATGAGCAGGAGCTAAAGATGGAAAAAGATGAAGAGGGAATATTGAATAGTAATGAATGACAGCTAGTAAGTGGACAATGGGAAAGGAAGAGATTGCATGGGCTTAGCTGCAGTTCAGAAAGTGATGTTGAAGGTGGAAATCGAGACATCCAAAGAGGAGGAGGAGTGGTAAATGATAAATTGTATTAGTTAGATTTGGTTTATTTGGCTCACATAATCCACTGAACCAAATGAAAGAACTGACAGCAAATCAGAGAGTTCTGATCAAACCAAAGAATAATGAAAAAGAGTTACAACACAGTTTATTTACAATATGTTCAGGAGCTGGCTGTTGGTTGGTATGAGCACTCTTAAACACAATATAATAAACCAAAACAATAAAATCTAATAACATGTTTCATTGTAAACATTGTAAAATGGGTAATAATACATATAAGAGTTAGTAATGGTTTCATCTTGAAAACGCTCAAAGAAACAAAAACATGCTGCTCGGCAAGATGAGAGACTCAACTTCAACAGAGAAGAAATAACAGTCTAGGGTAATACTGAAGAATGAAGTAAACCTCTTTTGATGTACAGGCAAATTAGGAGGAGACATGAAAATATAACAGTGCCAGTAGTCTTGGTCTTTTGATCTACAATTTGCCAGGTTTGTCTTTTGTCTTCATAACTACCTATCACAAATAATAATGGAAAAGAAAAGGTTAAAATAAAATTTTGTAATCTGTGATGAGTCATACAGACGTAACCTGTGGTATTTTTTCCTCCAAAACATGTTCTTAAATTTCTACATATATTAACCATTAACGTTGCACACAGCTTTCAATCTGTTGACATAAGTCAACAAGGAGGGACTAAGTAGTGATTCATCCTGTTGACAGTTTATTATGTCCACAGAGAATTAAAATGCAAATAAAGAATATTTGTTCTCAAATGAGCTGACTTGCTGACATTGTCATGAAATTGAAATAGAAAACGAATGCTTCAGGAAAATCATTTTGGTACACTTCAATACAGGACACAATAACTTGTAATTTATACTCATCTGTTTTATGTGGGAGCTGAACAGGTCATGGATATTGTGACATGTTATTCTCATAGTAAACAAACACAGTCAC
Organism: Chanos chanos; assembly: GCF_902362185.1. Lineage (NCBI taxonomy): Eukaryota > Metazoa > Chordata > Actinopteri > Gonorynchiformes > Chanidae > Chanos > Chanos chanos. The sequence goes on from NC_044505.1 coordinate 21,332,504, forward strand.
AAAGAAAACATTTCCATCTATCTTCTACTCTTATATTCATTTGTCTTCATCTACTTTAGTTTCAGAGAGTGCTCACATTTCTTTGCAGGACTGAATAATGGAATCAATACATTTTCAGACTTAACATCAGTGAAAGTGTAAAGATGTGATTTTGCATCTGCATCAAAGAAAGACAGTGTGTTCTTACACATGTCTAAATACACCCCCAGTGTTGAAAACAAGTCTCTTACTAACACTAGGATTGGATCACCAGGATTCACGTAGAATCCTTTCCCTCTTTCATATTGGAGAACCCAGAAACCATTCTCTGGAGTTAATGTCTCTTTCTTTCTTTCTTTCTTTTTCTTCATTAGAAGTCACACCGACATACCAGGACAGTTCAGGTGGAACAGCTTTCTGTAAATCTAACACAATCACCTCCCAGTAGTGACAGCCTGACTTAAACTTCTTTTCACACAGAACATCAAACATTACATTGTGAGATTCAATCTCGCTATGCCAAAATCTTGACACATAGGTCAGTTCTTTTCGATTGCTTTTAACTGTCAGATATTTGTGACTTGTAGATGCATCCAGTGTGAGAGGCTCTGAGGGATTGTATAAAAGGAGAAAACCATGTCAAGCACAGCGCATAGAGTTTATGTCTAATCTATGTTAAAAGCTAATGGTGTATAATCTTACCTTTAAAAATACACATCTTATCCCAACCTTTAAAAAAAAACAGATTTAAATTTTGAGATGTTTATGAATAATGACTAACCAAACTCATTTATATTCTGATGCAGCGGTTTGGTTGGTTGATACTCATGAATTGCATGTACTGTGAGTATCATGGTTCACATTTGTGCAGATCTGCTCTGGTCAGGAGATTTACCTGGTATTTCAAAAGTGTCTCTGTTGGTTTCTTTGTTAGCAGTTTCTGGCTCTCTCGCAGCTGACTCTGCTTCATCTTTTCCTGCTGACAAAAAATCCAGATCACCGTATTAATGACAATATTTCTGATGTTTTGCAGGAGGCTGAAAATTGTAACACTGCATTTTTGCACGAGTCAATCTACTGTGAATATTTGTGGATGGATGAATTTTGTTCCTTTATGAGACTGTTACCAAAACTGTTGGCAAAAAATAGAAGTACAGAATCAACTTTATTAAAAAAAATCATTCACAGTGTCCCCACTGCTACAGTCAAAAGCAATATTTCAGAATTTCACAATATTGGCCACTTTCTAAGATATTAGACCTGAAGCATTACATCACATCGATTTCCTGTCCTACATGCTCCAGTAAGAGTTTTTAATGACATATTAAACTACATATCTGTAGTAAACTAAATTTTATTTGCTTTCATTATTTAAATCTCTGTTGACTGGCATGGCAAAAAGAAAAGTGCCACGTATCATAAAATCAAAATAAAGCGTAAAATCAAGATTAGATTAAAAAGACATACCATGTAGTAGGATTGCTTCATCTGATGTGCCTAAAAAAGGGCAGTAATTGGAAGTGTCTGACAATTGTTTGGCTCAATGAAATTCATCAATTAGTTTTACACATAAATTTAATAATGCATTTTTATCCAGTTAATTTGAACTATGACTTTATTGGTATTCCAATGTCTTACTGATAACATATATTCAGTAGATTTAAATTAAAATCTAACATGCAGAGGGTTTTTTTTGGAAGTTTTTTTTTTTTTTTACCAAATGGCAAGATAAGAAAGACCTAATCAAGATACCAACCACTGAATGAAAAGCAGCTTTCAGGTTGCCTTCATGTAGAAATGAGTTATGTCATTGGTATTCCCTACATATTGTGTATGTATGTGTTCGTGTGAAGTACCCAAGTATACATGAAAGTATTGCCACATACCTGCTGCATCTGTGCCCACTGGTTCCCAAGGGGCTGTTGAGGGAATGTGGTGGGCTATATAAGATTATATAAGAAATATGGTACAGGAATAGTTCTATATATGATCACATACGTTCAGTCATATGGTTTCGAGAAAGACGACCATTGAATGTTTCACATATAACGGTCTGGGGAATAAGCTCTTTTTCTTCCAAGGCACAACTCTCTGTTGACACAACGATATATTCAAATACTGTTCAAGGCTGCTGTCATTGCTATTAGCTTACAAACTGTGCAATAAAGTGTTCGTGGTAACTACCCAATGACTGCCACATACCTGCTGCTGACTTTTGATGGTCTGTCAATGGAATGTGGAATATAAGGTTAGATTATAAATATGGCACAGAAACATTTCAGTAGATTATGTATTCAAATTCCTAAAGAGAAGGCAGTTGAATATTGTTCTCATATTGCTTTCTTTTTAATAGACTTTTTTTTTTTTTGACACTACATTGTATGAGTTACATGCTGTAAATGCATTTGCTTCAGTATAAATAAGAGTTCCTTACGTGTCCTTTTGTATAAAATGAAGAGAAGGATGCATACAACACTCAAGGACAACAGACTGATGACCAGCATGACGACAAAAGCTCTCCATGCTTCAACATAAAACAGAGAGTGTTAAGTTTCAAAAATGTCAATATAAACGAGACATGTGTAAGGTATTAAGTTAAAACCTCCTAATTTCACACAGAAGGAGAACTGTAAGCTCAAATGGCTTTATTACATTATTTGAAATGTGTTGGACTCACGAGTTTTGGATGCTGTGGACATTTTTGTCCTGACTGGCATTGCTCTGCCCTCTCTCTCCTCCTGATCAGATAAACTGACAGAGCAGGAGATCCACTCTGACTCAGAGGGAGAGAAGAGCAGCCAAGAACTCACACGCACCAGATCATCACTATCTGGAAGAGAGAATAAAAATAGAAAAAGGTAAATACTTTTACCATGTAACACATAAATTAAACACATATAATTTACGCTCTGCATAACATTTTTCTTGCTTCTTTTTAATCCCATTTCTCTGTCTTTTTTTTTTTTTTAATTACCAGTTCTCTTTACTGTGTCACATGACCCAGTATGAGACTGAAGGCTCGTTTCCATGGGAAAAGAGCGCATATAAACGAACATGCTGTTTCAGTTTGCCTGCAAAACGTCTTCTTTGTAACTCCAGACCCACCCTATTTTATTATTAAAATTTGAACATGCAGTTTACCACAGCATCCCACAGCTGTTTTTAAATAGGACCTCGATAGAAGTTATTGTCTGTATTTCTCTCATTTTATTAACAGTGTTGAAAAGTTACCTTTCTTATACATCACATGACTGTTGTGTTTGATCTCTCTCCCTTCTCTGTCTCTCCAGGTTACTGTGGGTTGTGTTGACCAACCATCTGACACACAGGTCACATTCACCTGTTCTCCTGTCTCAGTGACTGAGAGGACTGGTTCAGAGCCCAGTACTGAGAGAAAGAGGAGGGTCTGTTACCTTTGTTCGTGGAAAAAATAAGTAATCTTTCAAATACAGACTTATTATTTTGTTTCAGTTCTGGTATGCTTTAATGACATAAAACCCGTAAAATATCCGATGAAGTCTTTTGCAATCTTAGAACCGATATCTTAAAATTAGCTGATTTTTGAGGACCACAGAAAAGAGACGGGGCTGTTATGGGTCTGGTAAAGCTTATGGTGAGGAACACTTCTGTCAAAATCTTCCTACAATCTAACATCTTTTGTGGTGACCTGTCTACTCACCATTTACTGTGAGTGATGTTGTACCCTTGTCATACCAAACACCACTACTGATATGACACTCATAATCTCCTCTGTCTGACAGTGTGATGTTCTCCAGTTTCAGAGACACATTCCCCTCCTCCAGTCTCCCTATCAGAGACACTCTGTCACTGCACTGAGGGTCTACAGGACTTTCCTGGATCTTCAGATCCTTGTAGAATAAAACTGGGGTGTTGAATTTATTGGGCCTGTACCAGCGCACCTCCAGCTCCACAGCACTGAAGGAAGGAGAGAGACTACAGGGAAAAACCACAGAGGATCCCAGCTTAGCTGAGAAGGGACCGTCAGGAACCTGCACAGAGAACGTCTCTGGAGCTATGAAAGGAGAACATGCGGAAACACGATCAGAAACTGCCTATTACCTGTCTTGGAACTTCAAGCTCAAACCATGGATGGGGTCATAGAGATCAACAGACTTACCTGTGGCATGACAAAATGGTGCAGACAGAAACAGCCACATCCATGTGGTGATCAACATTTCTGTCCATCAGAGAAAATATTACAATTCAGTCATTAGTTACCACAACAGAGTTAATGTCAGATTAAATAAATAAAAGTCTGTTTATTTGTTTTAAAGCACTAAGTAAATAACAGAAAACCCTTATTAAATCTGTACTTCATTGTTTTGTTTTGCTTTTTTTTTGTTTTTTTTTGTTTTTTTCGTAATTGTATTTGGTCATCATCATATAAAAGCATTCAGCAGAAAAACAAACTGTAAAATTTACTAACAGTTTTGTGTCTGTTTGACGTCTTAAGATATAGTAGTATGTCATTAACCCTGCATCCTGTTTTAAGTTTTTGCTTCTTTGGTACTGTCACATAAGAAAGCTTGCTTAAATTTTTAAGAAGGTAAGGAGGGAGTAGGTAATCCGTTTTTAATTACGATTTTATGTGATGGTGGCGCAAAGTGTTAAAAATAGTACTTTTTTATTCATTTTTCTTTATAGCGGGCCATATCTTATTATAGCCTATTCGTCAAGCAGCTCGCGGACAGTTTAAGCGATCTTGGCGGGCCGATATGAACCACTGATCGGAGCTTGGTCACCGTTGCTTTAGATGCGGAATACCCCCCAGGACAACTGGGATTTTGTTTATAGATCTAAAAGGAGGGTGGAAGAGTTGAAATACTGTCCAGACCAACAAAGAACAGGAACAGATTATGCCGCTGATACAATTTAAATAACGCCCTTACTTTTAGAAAAACAAAATATTATTCACAAAATATTATACAACAGTGTTTCCAGACACACATACACCCCCCCACCCCCCCACTCACCCACACACACACACACACACACACACACACACACACACACACACACACACACAGACAACACAAACACACATACATACATACATATATATATATATGTGTGTGTGTGTGTGTGTGTGTGTGTGTGTGAATGTATGTATGTATGTATGTGTGTATATATTGTGTACTTATACTTTTCTGAGTATCTTTTAAAAACTGTAATTTTACTTTTACTTATGCAATTTTACTTAACTTATGTTTATTTTGAGGTATTTTACTTCCCTACCATTTAAATTGCCTCCGTTGCAAAGTACAAAAAAAGTCTCCATTACAGCAAGTCATTTGGTCGTTCCATGCCAGGCGGTCAAGATGAAATGTGTGAGTGGTAAGACCATTTCGTCACATTAAAAAAAGAAAAAAAAGTTTGCTGTGCGACTTTATTTCTCACAAATCTGACTTTATTTCTGGCAATTCTGACCCCCTCCCTCAAAATTCTGACTATTTCTCACAATTTTGACTGTACTTCCCGCAGTTCAGACTTTATTTCTCACAAATCTGACTTTATTTCTGGCAATTCTGACCCCCTCCCTCAAAATTCTGACTATTTCTCACAATTTTGACTGTACTTCCTGCAGTTCCGACTTTATTTCTCGCAGTTCTGACTTTACTTCTCGTAGTTCGTGAGTTTTTTTCTAATAACCAACAAGTAGCTTAAGCCATCACCTCTGCTCCCGCTGTAATTGTTCAATACAACACGCATACAGCAGCAGACAGGAGCGAAGGCTACTATGGCTGCGTCTGCTCTGTCCAGGTATTTTAATATTTCCTTCGCTAAGGTCTCTCGTTATATGTGTATATATATATAAAAAGAGAGAGAGGGAGAGAGAAAGAGAGAGAGAGAGAGAGAGAGTATGGCATGGCCTAATGTCATTCGGTGGTGAGCAAAATATATGTATATGTATTAATAATTATGTAATATCTACATATACATAGCTCTTTTCAAATTCATTAAAACTCACCTTTTAAGATCGTACACTAAATTAGTAGTCCATTTGTTTATTGAAATGCATGTCTCTCTAGTAGTAGTTTAATTGTTCATTTTTATTGTCACGGGTAGCCTGTGACCCACAACAATGTATTTTTTTCTCCAATAAAAAAGGTTTGGACACCGTTTGTATAAACCTTATTCACAATTCGTTCGCACCACTTCAATGGATTTAATAAGAGCGGCCTTCAAACGTTCACCTCGAGCACCCCAACGTCTGAACTTGAGGCTGAGGTTAAGATCACTCATTTTTCGCTAACTCATAATTAATTTAAAACGACAAAAGTGACCAGAGAGAATAAAACGCCAAAAATGACCAGAGAGAATAAAACGCCAAAAATGACCAGAGACAATAAAATGACATGGTCGCAGGGAGCTCAGAGGACAATAACTAGCTAGCCAAAGAGAGGGAGATCCTGAGATGACAAATTAACTTGTTATAATACTGATGTTCAGTGGAACCTTTAGATGGCGCAAATACTTTACTTTCTTCTTTTAATAAGAAACAAGTTAAGCAAACAAGTTAAACAAGTAAACAATTAAGAATATGACAGCATATATGATGGCCCGTTGCGTAGTCTATGCTTTCAACAATAAACGACTAAGCACGACCTTCTATAGTCATTTTTTCAGGTAAAACCCACGTGTCACTTAGAGTAGTTTTTTGAGCGACTCATTTGAACTTTGGATGAAGTTGTTTATGTTCGCAATAAATCAGTTTTTTGATTCTGAATACTTAAATGCTTGGATGATTCAAAACATTTTATATAATTCATCGCCTCAGAAAATAAATCACAAAACTCAAAAATTTCCTTAAACCTTAACTTTACAGATTACTTTCCAACATTGATTGTTATTAATAGTACGGTATGACATCAAAATGACCTCGCAGAATAACGAACTAAGTTCGACCTAAATAACATGGATTATTGCACAAATACACAGACTACTCACCACCCGACTCCATTTTAGGCCTGTTTTAATCGTAGATTAATAATTGCTGGTCTAAAATAATACATTTACAAAAGTGTGTCAATCTAAAGGTGTGTTTTTTTTTCTGAACTCGATGTACTTCCTATTTCGGTCTGTGGTCAAACAGAGTGAGGCAATTTGAGTCAGACGATTCAATGTCCAAAGTTTCATCACGTGTTATTTAATGACGCTTTAGTAATCTACATAAGTCACAACAGCTAGCCACCCCATATTTCCTGTTTTCTCTTTTCTTTTTTTTTTCTTTTTCTTTTTAAACACAAAGACCCACTGCATTCCCATAAGAGAGTAGGCCAACTTCATGAATTGAAAACGCCAGTAAATAATATAACATTAATAGAAAGTTCAAAATGGCATAATCAATCAATAGTGAAGTATATTTTTCTCAACATACTGACCTCACAAAAAAGAATACATGAAATATTGACACTTCGTTTTATATTCAGTAGAGTGTTTCTTTCTTCATTTTCCTTTTACTTAAAGACCTAAAGTTCAGATATACCTGGATCCTTGTTTGAGATTCTTGGGATGAGTTAAAATATTTTAGGTCTGTGTTTTCTAAATGGTGTTAAATAATTTTTGGTGTGAAGCTCCTCAGTTTCACAGATGCATCCCTTTTCTCCCTATCAGAGACACACTCCATACTGAGGCTCTGCAGGACTCTGCTGGATCTTCAAATGGTTGTATAACTGAGTTGGGATGTTGAGTTTATTGAGCCTGTATTAACGTACCTCCACCTCCACAGAGAAGATAGACCACAGCGCAAAACCACTGAAGCTAAAACCATGGCTGACGCTGGACCATCAGAGACAGCATGGAGAATATTTGAATGAATAATGTAACTGAATCCTGAGCTTCTCTGATTGTTTGACCCCAATATGAGGCAATAAGGATGGCTGACTACCAACACCACAAGTTTTCCTCACTCTCATGGGTAACTTTGTTAGTTCACTGTCATTGCACAGAGGGGAGGAGGTCAGACTTTTGCTACGGTTGTATCTTCTTCAGAAGAAACACCGAGTGCTCCTATGCTGTTATGCTATACTGATGAAAGACTCAAGATAGACACAAAGTCTTGGAGGACATTGAGTAAGAAAGTAAATTTAATTTGGTACACAGTGAAATTGGTGAGGAGACATAAAAAATAATGGTGACAAACTACTACTTGCTATAATACTAATACTAATACTAATTGTTGTTGTTGTTGTTGTTGTTGTTAATAATACTAGAAGTAGTAGTAGTAGTATTTCAAGCCACATTTAAAGCAAAGATATAAGAAAATTTATTAACAATATGTTGAGAGATTGGCTATAGTTCTATATGAACATTCTTAAGCACAAATCAATAAACTCAGAAAGTAGTGCTCATATTCTTCATCTTTTGATCTACATTCTGTCAGTTTTGTAGTTTGCATAAATTCCTTCATAAAACATCAGTACAATGTCAAAATTAATCCATAATCAGTCCTGCAGATGGCACCTGAGATGTTTTTTTCCCCTCCAAATGATGTTCTGAATTCTCAACATATCATAGGCATAATATTACATACAGCCTTCAAAATGTTTCTATAAATCCGCTGGGAGAAACTATGTACTGCTTCATCCTGCTGACAGTTCTTTGTGTCTATGCAAATACAAATACATTTTTAATGTGCTGTCATTACTATTGGCTTACAAATTCAGCATTTACATGTTTTTGAGAACTACTCAAGTGACTGCCACATACTCAGTGCTTCTGTTCCCATTGGTCTCTGAGAGTCTGACGAGGGAATGTGACATATAAAGAGATATATGAAAATTGATCCAGAGACATTTCAGTGAATTATTAGATGTATTTTGTCATGTAGTAAACTTATTTGTTCAAAGAACAACTCTCTTTTGCACTAAATTGTATGGAGTTAAGTGCTGTATATGACTCTAACTGTAAATGTGAGCTTCTTACCTCTCTTCTTGTATAAACTGAAGAGGTTGAGTAAGACACTGAAGGACAACAGACTGATAACCAGCATAACAATATATGTTCTCCATGCTTCAATAGAAACATAAAGAGACATCAGTTTTTATAATGTCAGTATTTCTGACACAGATGTGTGTTATTAAGTGAATTTAAGCCTAATTTTATAGGGGAGGAGTATTGTTTCTTTTGAGTACATTTTTCTATAATGCATTGATGATTTCATTATGTTGTTAAAATCATATTGGACTCACATGGATTTGATGCTGCGGATGATGCAGAGTCTGATATTTCTGATCTGAGTGGCAGCACTCTGCCCTCTCTCTCCTCCTGATCAGATAAACTGACAGAGCAGGAGATCCACTCTGACTCAGAGGGAGAGAAGAGCAGCCAAGAACTCACACTCACCAGATTCTCAGTGCAAATTCTATTCCGAGTGAAAGGTGAACTTTAAAAAAAAAAAAAATCTCAGGTTGTACAGTACAGAAGAATATGAAATGGTGATTGCAATAAGTTGTTCACTCACCTTGTACTGTGAGTGTTGTCACTCCCTTGTCGTACCAAAATCCACTATTGACATGACACTCATAATCTCCTCTGTCTGACAGTGTGATGTTCTCCAGTTTCAGAGACACATTCCCCTCCTCCAGACTCCCTATCAGAGACACTCTGTCCCTGTACTGAGGGTCTACAGGACTCTCCTGGATTTTCCCATTACTGTAGAACAAAACTGGGGTTTTGAATTTATTGGGCCTGTACCAGCACACCTTCATATCCACAACACTGAAGGAAGGAGAGAGACTACAGGGCAAGACCACAGAGTCTCCCAGCTTGGCTGAGACTGGACCATCAGGAACCAGCACAGAGAATGTATCTGGAACTAGCAAAGGAGAATGTATGGGAACATGATGAGAAATTGCCCATTCATGTCTTGGAGCTTCAAACTCAAACTATGATAAAGGTTTTTAAATTATGACAGATCTACCTGCAGCATGACTGAAAGACGAAGACACAAACACCATCATCCATATGGTGATCACCATTTCTGTCCATCAAAGAAAAAAATGTATTCATTAGATGCCACAACACACATAATGTCACATTAAATGAGTAAAAGATTTTTTTAAATGCTAAGAAAATTGCAGAACAAATATACGCTTTTTTTGGTTCTTGTAATTTATTTCGGTTATCATTATTAACATGGGTTCATATTAAAAATAAATTGTACAATTTATTAATGTCAGCGTTTTGTGTCAGTTTGACTCCGTTTGGTAATTTAACATAATGTCATATGTTTTTTGTTGTTTGTTTGTTTGTTTTATTGTATGGTATGGAGTGAGAGCTTTCTCTTGGCACTTTATGTTTTCTTAAACAAACCTTTTTATAATTAAGTGTATCAGTCCTATAATGTATTCGTTCTTGGTCTGGATAGTATTTCTACCTCAGCCGTTTGTCGTGAAGTCTTACCAGCTCTTACTGTAATGTACTTATATCTGGTAATATTTACTTATTTTTATCATTACAGGTAACATATCAAAATGAGCAGAAAGAATGAACCATAAAATGATCAGAGGTATTCAAGAAAGGTAAAAACTAGCCAATCAATTAAAAATCAGTTGGTTATTGAAATGCACTTATATATAATATTATTTCTTTATTTTGATTATTTCAGGACACCGCTGATCCAGGGCCAGCAGCACGGTACAATGACTGAGGCGGCATTTGAGATGTGCAAAGGATCAAACGTGTACATTATGATTAGGCAACAGTTAAAACTGAGGGGGCAAAAATTTGATCTGAGGGGGCAGCGCCCCGTATTGCTCTCCGTTGGTGCCGTCCCTGCGCTGATCTAAACCGTATTCACAATTCGTTCACACCACTTTTACCTCATTTGACTAGAACTGCTAGTAACGCTTGGGTGCCCTGGAAACTAAATTAAAAGCTGGGCTTAAGATGATTTAGTTTTTGCTAACTCATGATTCTTTTAACATGGCAAAAATATTACAGAGAATAAAATGCCAAATAAATAAATAAATAAGAAAAGAAAAGAAAAGAAAAGAAAAGAAAAGAAAAGAGAATAAAATGATAAAAATGGTCACAGAGTGCTCCGACAATAATAACTAGCGAACCAAAGAAAAGCACATACAGGGATGAAAAACTAGGAAGTTATTATGTACTGGTACAGAATACACCCTGTAGATGGCGATAATGCTTTAGTTATGTCATTTTAGCACGACACTAAACAAGTCAATGATTAACCTAACGAGAAACAGGAAAATCCCAAATGATGCCCCGTGGCGTATAGTCTATGTTTTCCATGCTAAACGAATAAACACAACCGTTTATAGTAATTTTAAGGTAAAACTCACATGTCAATCACAGTAGTCTTTTGAGCGACTCATCTGAACTTCGGATGAAGTTGATTATCTTCGCAGTTAATCAGGTTTTTGTTTCAGTATACCCAAATGTGTGGATAATTCAAAACATTTCTTATGCCACCAATCACCTCAGAAAATAAATAAAAAACTCAGCATTTTGTTTTATCCGTAACTTTACAGATTACTGTACAGCGTTGGTTGTTACTATTAATAATACAGTATGATATTCAAATTACATTGCAGGATAAGGAACCAAGATTGCCCTTCATACGTGTAATTAACATAGGTTATTGCACAAATGGATAACTGTTTTAACAACGCAGACTACACTCACCTCCCAATTCCTTCACACTTTAATCGTTGATTAATAATGGCTGGTCTGAAATGCCAAATCTCAAACCGTGTAGATCTAAATCTCAGGCAAAGTTTATTCGGTGAGCTCGGTGCACTTCCGCTTTCAGGTTGTGGTTCCCGCTTCAGGTAATTGGATGATTCACAAACAATTTCATCACGTTTTATTTCATGGCGTTTTAAAGGTCTACATGTATCACAAATGTAAAATAGTTACAGATAATTTACAGTCAGCAGCTCGATAATTCCTCCCGATAAAGTAATTTTCTGTATCAAGAAGAAATGCACTCTCCACAAAATCCCTGCGCGTCAGTTTTTCGTATATATTTATTTATTTTATTTTTCTATACGATGGTGCAGTTTGTGAAACGGCCAGTGATTGCTAGATTGCTATAACGTTAACGGAAAGTTCAACACTGCATCTTCAGAAGTGAAATATGCTTTTCTCATCATACTGACTCCACAAATACATAAGACCACATGAGTTACTGACTTATTCAGTCAGATGGAATGTAATTAGTGGAGAGTTGTCTTTTCCTTTGTCCCTCTACTTGAAAATCTGGAGGTCTTGTATGTCCAGAGTCAGTGTCAAGGTGGGTTGTTCGCGGGCCATGCCCCCCCCCCAAATGAGTTATTGTGCCGCCCCTCACAGGCCACGCCTTTCGCGCCGAACTTTGCATTTCATTAATTAACTTATATTCATCAGATAAAAAGTGAAAACCTTTTCGTTAAATAAAATGAAATAAAAACAGAAATTAGAAAAGAAAAGAAAAGATAAGAAAAAAGAAAAAGAAAACAAAACACTCACTGTTGGTCATATTTGCATATGGTCACATTTGGGGATGTAGTATCCTCATTGGTCTGGTGCTTTGCTGTTACTGGTTTGATTTGTTTGACGTTTTCACCTGTCGTCTTTACATCAAGATAAGCGCGAAACACACAGTTAGCATTAGCAAGTCAGACGGCGCTTGGTGCTAATATGTTTAAGTGATTATAGTGTAGTATATAGTCTATTTAAAAGGAGGTTCTAATGCCGTGTACAGTGCAGTGTGTGTGTATGTGTGTGTGTGTGTGAGAGAGAGAGAGAGAGAGAGAGAGAGAGAAAGAGAGAGAGAGAGAGAGAGAGAGAGAGAGACACACATTAGGGTAACCCCCCGGGAGTACCCTAGTGCGCCCCTATTAGATTTGTACTGTGTGTGTCTCCATTCGTTTTTTTTTTTTTTTTTGTGATCCTCACTTAATATATTTTAGGATTTGTATTTTTGAAATGGCATTAAATGTTTTTTATTCTTGGGTCCCCAAAAGTCCATGTCTTCACTCTTACACAAATTAGTAGAGTAAATTTGTTTCACAGCTATTTAAGTATTTAGTTGGAGTGATCCTGTGTCCTTATACCAAATTCAGCTACAGACATGAGACTCATACTCTCCACTGTCTGATAGTGTGAAGTTCTCAGAGACACATTCCCCTCATCCAGATTTCATGTCAGAGACACTCTGTCCCTGGACTGAGGGTCTACCTGACTCCTCTCTGTAGAATAAAATCAGGGTGTTATATTTATTGGGTATATATACCAGTTCACCTCCAGCTCCACAGCATTAAGGGAGGGAGAGAAACTCTCTGGCAAGACAAGAGAGTCTCCAAATTTGTCCAGGACTGGATCATCAGGAACCAACACAGGTTTTTATGAAGTTTTTATGAACTGGCATTGTATTTAGTGAGAAAATGAGCAGTAAGAAATTGAATTCATGTCAGTTCTGGAGGCATAGTGACCTCCTCTACATTCATTGTCTCAGCTATTTTGATTACTTTCCTTGGCAGCCGTGGACTGAGTGGTGTTTCTCCAAGTCTGGAGAAAATATTGTGAGTGAACTGCAGCAGGAGTTTATTGTGAGAGAGGACAAGGTCAGGATGACTTTAATCTCTTTAATTCATTTGTGTTGGGTTTAAATGTTGTCTTATCATGTGGAAATAACTATGCTGACTAAACTGTCACTATCTGATAGTTTCATTTATGATGTATTGAGTTGGTGATGATTACATTGTCATTGCATTGTTCTATTCCCTAGTGTTGCATTGTGTAATGACAGCGTTGTTTGCTTTGGTGTATAATGTAATGATTAATTATCTGAGTTTGACTGAGAAGAAAAAGGTGAATATATTACATAGTGGAGTATGTGTTTATAATTTTGCCTGTTCACCTGCATTAATGTACCACTGCAAGTCCGTCATGCCTCCAGTCATTGTTTTAAAATTCTGAATACACAGAAATAAAAATCAGAATATTATTTGACATATCTAGGAGAAACCTAACAGTGTGTTGGTTTCCACATTGATGAGATAAGGGTAACATACATTTTCTTTCAGTTTTCAGTCTTTAGCATGAGAGGGATGGTTTTTACCTGATGATTGACACTCTATAAATCCCTTGTGTGTTTCTTTCTTATATTTTGCCATCCTGCCCTTCAAAAAACACTTGTGAAAAATAATGAGTCCTGATAGAATTGTGTTAGAAAACCATTTTAAAATCATATGTCCTATGTGAATGAAATGGAGGACTTGCACTGTTCAGACAGAGATCTTCCCATTCAGGTAATTAAAGCTGTAAAGTATAAACACAAACTGCTCTGTGAGGTAGTTTGTTAAAACAGGATGTTGCACAGACAAAAAAATATTTTAGTAGCTTATATGTGTCATATGGATGAAATATGGATCATATCCATACTGTATCAAAACACAGAATGAGCAAAACATATAAATTACAAATAAAATGTTAGCAGTAGTAGTAGCAGTAGTAGTAGTAGCAATAGTGTTTAATCTGAAATTTAAAACAAAAAAGATAAAACACAATTTATTTACCATATGTTTAGCTGCTCGCTCTTGTTCAATATAAAGTTTCTTAAGCACAAGTTAATGCACTCAGAAAATAAAACATGATAATACATCTCATTGATAGAATTGCAAAATTATGTGCATAAAAGTTAGTAATAATGTGATATTAAGCAGACTGAAAGAAATAAAAATATGTTGGTCAACAAGTTTAAAGACTCAACATCAAACAAAGAAAAAATAAAAGTGTAGAGTGATGTTGAAGAAGAAAGTCAGTTTAATTTGATATGCAGTCAAATTAGTGAGGAGACAAAGAAATATAATGGTGCCAATAATCTTCATCTTTTGATTTACAATTAGCCAGTTCTGTAGTCTGCATAACTGCCTTCATAAAGCATCAACAGAAAAAAAAAATCTGTAATCTGTGATGAGTCCTGCAAATGGCATATGTGTTTATTCTTCCAAATGATGCTCTTAATGTTGTATATATCAGGAGTATTAATACAGATCGATACAGCAAATACAGATTATTTTATTCTCCTCTGAGATGACTTTCTAGGATTGTCATTAAACTGAAAATGAATCCCTTAGGTAAGTCATTTTGGTATAT
Organism: Chanos chanos; assembly: GCF_902362185.1. Classification (NCBI taxonomy): domain Eukaryota; kingdom Metazoa; phylum Chordata; class Actinopteri; order Gonorynchiformes; family Chanidae; genus Chanos; species Chanos chanos. Next base: position 21,347,609 of record NC_044505.1, read on the forward strand.
ACCAGTACAGGAAGCAGTAACCTGTAGTTCATACTCTTCTAAATTATGTGGGAGGTGTCATGGATACTTTTCATTAGATTGTAACATGCTATTCTCATAGTAAACACACATAGTCACAGTCAAGACATTCCCATCTGTCTTCTACTCTCTCCTACATTCATTTATCTGCAGTTCATTTTAGTGTGAGAGAATGCTCATATCTGTCTCCAGGACTGAACAAAGGAATCAATACATTTTCAGACTTAACATCAGTGAAAGTATAAAGATGTGATTTTGAATCTAAATCATAGAAAGCCAGTGTGTTCTTATACATGTCTAAATACACCCCCAGTGTTGAGAATGAGTCTCTTACTGACACTGGGGTAGCAAGGCCAGTATTTACATAGAATCCTTTCCCTCTTTCATACTGGAGAACCCAGTAACTATTCTCTGGAGTTAATGGTTCTTTTTTTCTTTTCTCCTCTTCATGAGAAGTCACACCGACATACCAGGACAGTTCAGGTGGAACAGCTTTCTGTAAATCTAACACAATCACTTCCCAGTAGTGACAGCCTGACCTAAACTTCTCCTTACACAGAACATCAAACATGAGTTCTTCAGATTTGTTATTCTGGACAAACCATTCTTTCACTGAACTCAACCCTGTCACAAAATAACTCACTTCCTTTCCTTTGTTTTTAACTGTCAGAGCTTTGTGACATGTAGATGTGTCCATTCTGAGATCCTCTGAGGGATTAAATTAAAAGAAAGAAAATTTGTCAAGCACAATTCAGAGTTTATATCTAATATGAGTTAAAGATTAATGATGTATGATCTTACCTTTACAAAGACGCATTTTATTCCAATCTGTACAAAAAGAGACATGAATCATTTTGTAATACATCTGTGTACTGACATGCTTTTGATCTGTTAATGTCCAAACTCATTTTTTATTCTGATCTGTTATTTTAATTGTTCGATACCAGTGAGTTGTATTTACTGTAAACGTGAGTCTGTAAATGTGAGTGAAGGTCATGGTTAACTTTTATGATGGAGATTTACCTGTGTTTGTGTTAGTTTCTGTGTTAGTCTCTTTGTCTGCAGTTTCTGGTTTCTTCTCACATTTTTCACATCTTGTCTCTTCACACACACACACACAAAATCACAGGGCAGGATAAATAACAGTTTTTTTGGTTATCTCTGAGATGTGTTTAGGATACTGTAAATTATATACTGTAAATATTTAGCATGAGTGGGTCTATTCTAAAAATGAGTGTATAACTTGAGGAAGCCTCCCCCACCCCCCTTCCCCGCATTAGTAAAACTGAAGGTATAGACATGCACCTTGTGTTTCTTCTGTCCCAGTCTCCTGTTTCAGTGGCTGAGTTTCTACTGAGAACAAAACTTATCATGATTAAATAAAGATAAGAAATGATGCACAACAGAGTCAAACATATAAATGAATTATGCACAGTATTCCATGTAAGACAGTATTATTTTTAATAGTGTTTCTACACATTATGCTTTCAGTAATATCCATGTGGTTGTATTCCGTTTACAATTTCAGGGTTACAGGGAAAATAAAAATAAATGACCAATAGACAGGCCAGATATAAAACTTTTGCCTCCACTAAGACTGAAAAACAGCAATGATCAAAAATGTCTTGCAATTTTTTGGTTAAATTAGACTTTACGTTTACACATAATTTACACATAAATTTCATATTTTGAGCATTTTGATATAGTTAATTTTAGCTATTAAATCATTGATATTCTCATGTCTTTTTAATGTCTTATTTGGGACATAAATAGAGTATAGCATCAAAATTATAAAGTGATGTCCCAGAGATAAAAGAACATGTTTCTGTTGGACTGAAAGTTCTAATCCTCATTAAGAATGGCAAGGTAAGATAGATCTAATCTTTGTCCTAATCACTGACAAAAAGTAGCTTTCAGGTTGTTTTTGAGAAGAGAAGGCTACCGTCATTATGAAGAGTTTACAAATTGGGCATTTAAATGTTCTGGGGAACCACCCAAGTCTATATGAATAACTGCCACATACCTGCTGGTTCTGTGGCCATTGTTTTCTGAGGACCTGTTGAGGGAATGTGATATATGAAGTCTTATATGAAACATGGTACATGGTACATAGTTCAGTAGTTAACCATATGTTTTCAAACATGTAGTTACCAAAAATATTCAACAATTTTTGTTCCTAAAAATATTTAACAATTGAATGTGCTTTTTTTCATGTATTGTGGTCTATTTAAAGACTTTTTTGTCCGAGGGACAATTCCTTGTTGACTCTACAATATATGGGATTAAATACTATATATGAATTTATCTACATATAAATGTGAGGCTCCTTACCTTTCCTCTTGTATAAAATGAAGAGGATGAATAAGACACTGAAGGCCAACAGACTGATGACCAGCATGACAATAAATGCTCTCCATGCTTCAGACACACAAAGAGACTTCAGTTTTTAAAATGTCAGTATATCTGACACAGATGTGTGTTATTAAGTGAAATTAAGCCTAATTTTATGGGGGAGGAGCATTTTTTAAGCATGTTTCTCTATAGTGCATAGATGCTTTTATTATGTTAATAATGTTGGTCTCACAAGGTTTGGATGCTGTGGGCTCCAATATTGTTGGCTGTGTTGCACAGTTTGATATTTTTGATCTGAGTGGCAGGACTCTGCTCTCTCTCTTCTCCTGATCAGATAAACTGACAGAGCAGGAGATCCACTCTGACTCAGAGGGAGAGAAGAGCAGCCAAGAACTCACACTCACCAGATCATCACTATCTGATACAGAGAGAAACAGAAGAAATGTTTGAAACATTCTGTTATGTAGCACATAATGCAAACACATATAATATATATTGCACAGACAATTTAAGCAAATAATTTATACTTTATATAACACCTTGTTTAGTTTTAAGTAGCCTCTCTTCTTTGTAACCACCTTCCCTGTATATTCCAAAGTTCCATGACCCTCATATCAATATGGGAGAGTGTATATTAACATATGCATCCTTCTCTGCATGGGAAGTAAAATCTCTATGGGAATGTAATGCATCTAGAGGACAATGCTATTTCTCATAGCACAGGAGTTCCTAACCACAATGGTGCAGAGAGTAGCTTATCTAAATTACATATGTTATCTTTACATACGTTACCTTTGTCGTACATCACATTACTGTTGTGTTTGATCTCTCTCCCTTCTCTGTCTCTCCAGGTTACTGTGGGCTCTGGTGACCAACCATCTGACACACAGGTCACATTTAAATTTCCCTGTCCTGTTTCCGTGAATGAGAGGACTGGAACAGAGCCTAGTACTGAGAAAAAGAGAACAATAAGCAGAGGTTGTTTTTATTCTTTTATGAAAAGAGTAATCCTGCAAATATAAGATCATTACAATTATTTTAATTCCTGCAAGTTTCAATGACATAAAATTCATAAAATGTCTAATGATGAATTTGGCAATCTCAGAACAGTGATCTTAAGATTGACTGATCTATGAGAAACACAGAAAAGAAATGGGGCTTTGATATATATATATTGTGCTTTTTTACATCTTTCAGAAATATTCAATCAAATCTAACACAATATTTGCAGTGACCAACTGTATCTACTTACCATTTACAGAGAGTGATGCTGTACCCTTGTCAAACCAAGTTCCACTACTGACATAACACACATATTCTCCTCTGTCTGACAGTGTGATGTTCTCCAGTTTCAGAGACACATTCCCCTCCTCCAGTCTCCCTATCAGAGACACCCTGTCCCTGTATTGAGGGTCTAAAGAGGTTTCCTGGACTTTAGGCACAGGGAGTACCAAAATTGGGGTGTTGAATTGATTGGGCCTGTGCCAGCGCACCTCCAGCCCCACAGCACTGAAGGAAGGAGAGAGACTACAGGGCAAGACCACAGAGGATCCCAACTTGGCTGTGACTGGACTATCAGGAACCAGCAAAGAGAATGTATCTGGAACTGGGACAGAAAAAAGTGCACAAACATGTTCAGAAATCCCTAATCCACTAACACTTGGTTAAAAGTGTAACATGTTTAAGAGACTTTTATGAAAATAAAGTGAGAGAGACTTACCTTCAGCATGACAGAAAGGTACAGAGACAAACATCCACACCCACATTATGATTAGCTTTTCTATCAAACAGAGGATACATTTCAACAAATAAAAATTAGTCAAACCAGTAGATCCGCATGTCATTTACATTATATTTCACATAAAAGAAATTTTTTTGAGGGAAACAAGCTTATCAATATGAAACTGTGATTAACACACTACATTTACAAACTATCATTTGTTTATCCAGTTCCTGTTGTAAAATGAGGCAAGAATACTTTCTCCTGCCACTTGATACTGTTCTTAAGGGTATTATCTCCAGGTCATTTTGACAAAGTTGATTACTCATAACTCATTTGTTTTTGCCTGGGTAGTATATTTATCCCCCCACATTTTTAAGGAAACAAGTGCCCTAGCAAGGCCACTAAAGGGTAACAGTACACTGATTTCTTTAGATCTCACATACATTTGCCTATAAAGCAGCTTGAGTTATTTGTACGCTGTAGTTTGTTAGGTATAGGATGTTGATATTTTGATTCAGCATGAACTGAAAATGAGCTTAAAGAGTGAGAAAATTTTTTAGCACAATTTTGAATAATAAAAACAAACTTAATTTTTTTTCTCATAATTCATGTATGAAAGGGTTAATGTAACAATTTCGCGTCTGTTTGACGTCTTAAAAATTATACATGGCATACGGTATCATGTTTCTACCCTTCTACATTTGTAAAGAAAATATTTTCAGTTCTTCAAATAAATTTCAGCTGTTCTGATAACCCAACATTCATTCATTCATTCATTCATTCATTCATTCATTCAAAACCGCTTATCCTAATTATGGTCGCGGGGCGCTGAGGCCTATCCCAGTGCTCACTAAGCGAAAGGCGGGAGAAACAGCCTGGACAGGTCGCCAGTCCATTGCAGGGCAGACACACAAACACATTCGCACCTGCGGCAATTTACTATCTCCAGTTCACCTGACTTACATGTTTTGGACTGTGGGAGGAAACCGGAGCTCCCGGCGGTAACCCATGCAGGCACCGAGAGTGCTAACATTTTGAACAGTTCCATCATCACTTAAAATCGCATCTAAAGAGTGATTAGCTATGTCTCTCCTTCTCTCTCTCCTCAGAATTTAACAAGCTTTCAGAAGTAGTGGTAACTTACCAAAAGAAACTGAAAACTAAAAGTGAACGCAGGAGATTCCAGCCATGCTGGTAAAATGAATACATTTTCAGCGGGTGCAGAGGAAAGTGTGTCTGTTTAATTTGCCATAAATCACTTGCTCGAATGGGGAAATATAAAGATATATTGTGCAACGAAAGACCACCGTCTCACATTCTCAGCCACAAGCTGGTGAAAACTTTTAACATGATTTGATGGAGAGCATTCATCAAAGAGAAATTCAGGCATTCCTTCTTTAGGAAATAGCTCCGAAACACAGCGACGAAATCCTTCGTGTGTGTGTGTGATGATTTATTCGCGACTCTACTCTAAATGAGTACTCACTGAGATTCGTGATAGCCTATATTTTGGTGATAGTGTAATTGCTGTGCAGCGTTAATCAGAAACGTGACGACGGGTGTTCTGACGCGTTGTGCTACCTATGGATATGTGCACAATCTTGGGTTATTGTGAGGGTTAAGGTTGGAGTTAGACTCTGCTATCGATCCGCTCTGCTAGGGCAGCATTTCTGGACAAAGCAGCACAACTCGTCAGAGCACCGGCAGAGGAGGCCTTCTTGGTCGAACGGGCTAGCTAATCATACGGAACAAGGCATTCTAGATGCCTTACATTTACAAGCTCGTGAATTCGTTAGAAATTAGGCTTTCTGAGAGACAAATCGGAGACAGCAATCCCGAACACTTGGCCAGTCTCTGAGAATTTTCCAGATGCCAGTATTCCTGGGCAAATGGGAAAAATATGTGACAGAACCTACATCACTGATCAAGGCATTTAGACAACGCTTTCGAAACCTTCTACCATTCAAAAGGACATAAACCTGCTGTCAAGCCCTTTCTCTGTTTGGATGCAGTACAGGAGAAAATACAGTGGGAGCTCTTTGTAATGAAACGTTCTCTCTGCAGTCGCCACCAGCTACTCCCACTGTCAGAACTTTACAGGAACTTGTGAAAATACAGTTTTTCACCAATCCTGCGCCACACCAAAATGATAAGTTCGCTCTACCCCACATATATATGTGAACTAACATTTTCTCTTATGATGCTGAAGACGAGCTGATGGAGATCGAAGCTTACAGTCATCTATGCAGTGTGCTCCGAAACTCCACAGCAGCACTCAAACCTGACTTGGCAGTAAAATTTGTAAAATCTCCTATATGTTAATAATTAGAAAATGCTTTTATCTATATAGCTCGTTTCAAGCGTATAGTTCATGATTCTTGGCTGACCTTTTAGGGTAGTCCCTCAAGTGTAAAGTAAGTTTGGTTACCAGAATACACTCATATCTGACTTTTTTGTTTATTTTTATTATTACAGATAACCTGTGGCCCCAATACAAATAACATTAAAGAATAATAAAAAAGTAACTGCAATTCGTTCTAACCGCACCAATTATACAAATTCAACGAAACGCTTACGTCGGCCGCCATGACAACTGATCTGAGGGTTGAGGTTATGCCAAACCAAACGTCTGAGAAAACAAAATGACAGAAAAAAAGACCAGAGAAAATAAAATAACAAAATGAGTACAGAGATATTCTCTTACCATCTGCAAGTATTTTGTTGAAGAAGAAAAAGATAGAGACAGTAGTGGAATGACTATATATATAGCTATTTTATGTTGACTACTGTCTTGGAGCTTAAGCATGCTCTTTAGTAATGACGTTTTAATACGGACTGAAGCTCAGTGGATAATGACCTACCAAACAAGGCAAAGGGAAGACTAGTGAGTTATTAAATATAAGTACTGAAGACAACCGTGAGAGGACGCAAATGCTTTAGCCGAGTTACGTTAATGTCACACGAAGGTAAACAGGGCATTGCAGAATGTACGACGACCCGTAGCCTTGTGCATGCTTTCTTTCGTTTAAGAATAAGCTTGATTTTCGAAGTAATCATTGAAGTATAAACCACTCGTAATTCACACCTGTTGAATGGCTCGTTTGAACGTCAATGAATTTGGTTCTCTTTGCAACAAATCAAGTTTTAATAATATGTTGAGAATTTAAAAAATGAGATAACTGCTTGTTTAAAACATTAAATGACAAAACTCAAATAGAGATGGTAAACTATGATTATCAATAGTGGGTTTACCACTCTTCCATAACCCGTACATTTACTGTGCGGTTTCTAGCATGGTTATTATTATTAGTCCGACAAAAGACTCGAAATGACCTTGGAGAAAAACGAACGGAGGTTGCTTCCGTTATGCCTAATTGACAGATTATTGCACAAATGTACAAAGGTTTTAATAAAGCAGTCTACTCACCACGGGATTCCATCACACGTTAATCGTTGATTAATAATTGCCGATCTAAACTTTCAAAAGTATATAGGCCAATATTTTAAACCTAAACCACAGACAAAGTGTGTTAATCTAAATCACAGGTAAGGCGTGGTTTGCTGAGTTCTGTGTACTTCCGCTTTCGGTTTATGGTGCTCGCTCTGGGTGAGAACTTCGGTCAGACAAGTAATTCTCGAAAATTTCGTCACGTGATTTTTCATGGCGTTTTAATGATCTACTTATATTGCAAATCTAACAAAATGACAACATATCGTAACCATCTACCCAGTTATCATTTAATCACAGACAATTAAGTCAGCTACCCCGTATTCCTCTTTTTTTCCTCTTCAAGATATGCACTCCTCACAAAGCCCTTGTTGTTGAGTTACAGTTACTTCATAAATCTAAACTTTCTCAAATAGAAAAAGTCCGTATAGTCAGTGCAGTGTTACCTTCTCCTTGCTTTTGTAGTTAAACACAGTTCATATATATCCAGACCCTTGTTTGGGATTCTTGTTTGTGAGTTAAAACATTTCAGAGTTTGTGTTTTTAAAATGCCATTAAATGATTTTAACGTATGGGTCACCAAAATTCATGTGTAGCTCTCCTAAAAAAACCTAGCTAAGTAAATCTGTTCCACTGCTATTACTGTAATTACTGTGAGTGACATTGTACACCTGTCATACCTAGTTCTTTTACTAGACTTTTGTGAGGTTCTGCTTATGTGAGGTTCTCCAGTTTCAGAAACAGGTTGCTCTCTTTTGCACTCCCTTTCAGAGACTCCCTGCCTGAGTTTCTGCAGGAGTCTGCTGGATCTGTGTCTCATTGTTTAACTGAGTTGGAGTGTGGAATTTATTGGGCCTATACCAACACACCTCCGGCTACACAGAGGAGAGAAATCACAGGGCAAAACCACACATTGAGAATATTTCTGGATTTAGGAAAGGAGAAATGTATAAAAATGATCATAAATTGCTTGTATACTTTTTCCAGAATCAAATTATGGGCTCTGTCTTGACAATCTAACACATTTATCAGGTATTTTATGTAAATAGAGATGGTCAGAGTGAGATGCAGAGTTACCTACATAGATAAACGTCCACACCCATGTCTTACATGGTCTGTTTATTAGACTTTTTTGTCCAAAAGATAACTGCTTGTTGAAACTACAATGTATGGAGTTACATACTGTATATGAATTTAACTATTTATAAATAGAAACTCCTTACCTCTCTTCTTGTATAAAATGAAGAGAAGGATGAATAAGACACTGAAGGTCAACAGACTGATGACCGCCATGACAATAAATGCTCTCCATGCTTCAACAAACACACACAAAGAGACTTCTGTTTAAAAATGTCATTATATCTGAAAAATATGTGCTAATAAGTGAAACAAAGCCTAATGTTAGGGACGATTAGCACTCTTCCTTTTGACTATGTTTTCTAAAGCAGATTGATGATTTTATTATGGTTTTAATATCAGGTTGGACTCACAGGGTTTGGATGCTGCAGGATCCAATATTGTTGGCTGTGTTGCACAGTTTGATATTTTTGTCCTGTGTGGTACAACTCTGCCCTCTCTCTTCTCCTGATCAGATAAACTGACAGAGCAGGAGATCCACTCTGACTCAGAGGGAGAGAAGAGCAGCCAAGAACTCACACTCACCAGATCATCACTATCTGATACAGAGATTGAAAGAAGAAAAAGGGTAAATAATTTTGTAATGTAGCACATCATTTAAACTTGTATAACATTTAATCCTCCCATAATTTAAACATATATATTTTATGCTCCACAGAGCATAAACTGGTAGAGAGCCCAGGATTGAGAGAAAGAGAGACATAAGGAGAGGTTGTTTTTATTCTTTTGTGAAAAGAGTAATCTGGCAAATATAAGCTTATTGCATTTGTTTCAATTCCTGCAAGTTTCAATAACATAAAAGTAAAAAAATATTTAATGATATCTTTGGCAATCTTAGAAGAGTCATCTAAAAAATTGACTATGAGAACCTCAGAAAAGAAATGAAGCTTCATTGGGTCTGACAGAGCTTACGTAGAAAAAAAAATCCAACAGAAATGTGGAGTTTTTGAAACCAAAGCCTTTGTACTTTTTTAAATCTTTAAGATAAATTCACTAAAATCCAAGACACTGTTTGCAGTGACCAACTGTATCTACTTACCATTTACAGAGAGTGATGTTGTACCCTTGTCATACCAAGTTCCACGACTGACATAGCTCTCATATTCTCCTCTGTTTGACTGTGTGATGTTCTCCAGTTTCTGAGACACATTCCCCTCCTCCAGACTCCCTATCAGAGACACTCTTTCCCTGTACTGAGGGTCTACAGAACTCTCCTGGATCTTCAGATCCTTGTACAATAAAACTAGGGTGTTGAATTTACTGGGCCTGTACCAGCTCACCTCCAGCTCCACAGCACTGAAGGAAGGAGAGAGACTACAGGGCAAAACCACAGAGGATCCCAATTTGGCTGAGACTTGACCATGAGGAACCACCACGGAAAATGTATCTGGAACTAGCAAAGGAGAATGTGTAGAAACCGTTCATGTCTTGGAACTTCAAATTCAAACCATGGATGTAGGATTTTTAGGATTTTACAAATAGACAGACTTACCTGTGGCATGACAAAATGGCACAGACACAAACACCCACATCCATATGGTGATCAACATTTCTGTCCTTAAAAAAAAAAAAAAATACAATTTACTCATCAGTTGCCACAGCACAGTTACATTAAACAAATAAGGACTTTTTGATTATTTAAAAACACTAATTCGGTCATTATCATATATATATATATATATATATATATATGTGTGTGTGTGGGTGTGTGTGTGTGTGTGTGTGGCGTGTGTGTGTGTGTGTGTAAATATAAACACACACACACACACACACATATATATATTAACACACACACACACACTGTCACGAAGTCACCAGGAAGCCGGACGCAAGTGCAGAGATGCATATATTTTAATGTAAACCAGGCGAGTACAAATAAACACAAATTCCAACACTGAATAGAAAACAAACAGGAAAGCAACACAGAATAACTCTAGAAATATCCAAATAAATTTCAGAGCGCTCAGAATACACATAGGGAAAGTGTAGACTTCGCGGCGACGGAGAGAAACAGTGAAGTCAATAAAGAGGGGGAATCAGGGAAAACAAAGTGAACACAGGTGTGAATGATGAGGGGACAGGCCGATGATTAGTAAACCGGTGACGCTGACCGCTGAATGGCTGGAGTTGGTGAGGGAGGAGACGAGGTCGTTACACACACACACACACACACACACACACGTATATAAAACACAACACAGAGGGGTCGCACTGCAGTGATGTGTGAGTGTGTGTGTGTGTGTATTTTTACATATATATAAAGTTCATCGTGAAAACAAATTGTACATTTTTTTAATGTAAGAGGTCTATTTGTCATCTTTACATGTTGCACAGTTTGTCCTACAATTCTACTTTTATTGAAACACTTTATATATCAAAAACAGTTTATCAACCGTATAATCTTTCTGTTTGTGGTCTGGATTGTATTTCTACCCTTCATATTTGTCAAGGAAATCTTGTCAGTTTTGCAAACAAAACTTCAGCCGCCCTGATGACCAAACAAGTGATCTAAAAACTGATCCGTTCGCCCAATTGGTGTGTGAGGGCACTTGCGGAGCTGCCCGCTCTTATGATTTTGTTTTAAATAAAAGATTAATATTTAGAGCAGCGAGTGCCACCATCACGTAAAATCGCATCAAAGAGAGATGAGCTATACCTTCTCCTCCTCTCCTTCTCTTTCCCCTCCTCAGGTACTAAAGAAACCGAAAGTTAGAAGTGAACACAGGTCATTCCAAAGTGAATACATTTTCACAGAGTTTAGAGGCAAGTGTATCTGTTTAGTTTGTCATAAATCATTTGCTGTAGTACGGAACTAGTATAACACAAAGATACATAATGGAAGGAAGCATCACTAGTTTTTCTAAGCTATGCACTGGTGAAAACTATCAACATAATTTGTAGGAGATCACTCATCAATGAGAAATTCAGACATTCCTCTCGGAATTAGTTGTGAAGAGCGACGAATCATGCACGTTTTCCGTATGTGTGATGATCAGAGGTGGACAACGTACACAACTCCATTACTTGAGTCAAAGTATAGATACTCCTGGTCAAACATTACTCCAATACAAGTAAAAGTTGTTCAGTTCAATTTTTACTTGAGTTAAAGTACTGGAGTATTTGCTTTCAGAAATACTGAAGTATTCAAGGGTACATTTGCTTTTTAACGTCAATGCATTATATTATTGCCACAATGCATTTACAGAGCCTAATGACTCTGAAACAACCTACTGAATGCGCTGACTTGCTTGTAGAACCCGTAGAATAAAAAGCTTGTGGAATAGGCTACAAAGCCTATAGAGACACAGTTGAATCGAATGATTCCTCTATGAAAGACAGTGTATAGCTTCTGTTAAACAGGCACACATTCACAAACATATTAATCGCGAATTTCAAGTCGCATCTCATATCTGCTGCGCGAATATGATTGTAAGTGAGCAGTGAGCACCGCATGACAGACACCTACGAAAAAAGTTAGGCGAACACAGCACGCGACCATGTATGTTAACTTGAAAACCAGTTGATTTAAAAAAAAATCTCAGACATGGACTTAAGATATGGCCATGGCGCTCTGGTAAGGAACCTCTTTATTATCTTTATTATCTTTATCTGCCATAGTTGTAGCCATCAGTAAGACCGTCAAGTTCAATTGTTAAAAAAATGCAGCAGGCACTTGACTGACAGCATTGGAGTAATTTACTGTGATTGTTTTTTATTCTGTGAGGAACACAATATGACCTATCGCATTTTAGAAAAAAAATCGTCCGCTGACTTCAAAGCTTCAAAGTAATGTGTAACCAGAACCTTCACACGAATGTAGTGGAGTGAAAAGTCTTTCAAATGTAGTGGAGTAAAAATGCTAAGTTTCCAAAAAAATAACACTCAAGTAAAGTACAGATTCTTGAAAAATGTACTTAGGCCTAAGTACAGCACTAAGGTAAATGTACTTCGTTACTGTCCACCCCTGGTGATGATTTATTCTAAACTCCACTCTAAAACGAATCTGTTTCATGAGACCTGTAATATATTTTTAGAGGAAAAGTTCTGATCCTTGATGATCTGAGCAACACTGCGTGGTTAATGCAATGGTAAGCTCCTGGGAAGTGGGCCACATTTCTATAAGTGTGATTACTGTGCAGCGTTAACCATAACAATTACGTTTGGCAGTTTTCCATGTTAGTTAACCTGACTGGCGAGTTAACCACGCTGAACAAAGCATGCTAGATATGCGCGAATCAAATTGTTTGCTGTGAAGCGTTTTGGGAGACATATCAGCGACCGAACCGCCGGACAGTTGGCCAGTCTCTTGGAAATTTCCAAATGCCAGCATTCCTTGAAAGATGGGAAAAGATGTTACAGGAGCTACATCACTGATCAGGGAATTTAGCCAACACTTTCAAAATCTCTCAAAATGCTGCCATTCAGAGATACATAAACCTGATAGAAAGCCCTTTCTCTGTTTACATGGATGAAGTGAAGGAGAACAGTTGGAGCTCATTGAGACGTCGCGTTCTCTCCGTAGTAGCCACCGGCTGCTCTATCCCTAGCTGCTCCCACTGTTACTTATACAGGAATTAGTAAAACTACTGTTTTTCACTAATGAGGCGTCACACCAAAATGATGACTTCGCTCTGCCCCACATACCTATGTGAATAAACATTTTCTCTGATGCTGAAGACCAGCTGATTGAGATCCAAGATCACAGTCGACTATGCAATGTGCTCTGCATCTCCACGACAGCACTTTAGCTTAACTTGAGTGTAAAATTTCATATGTTAGTATTTAATTATTAACAATCTTAACTTATATAGTACTACAAAAATAAAGCGTAAACGAGCGAATAGTACAAGCTTCTTAACTCAGCTTTTAGGGTACTGCCTAAAAACTGAGTTAATTAAGTCCAAAGTCAATTTGTTTATTGGAATACTGTTATATTTGGTATTACTCAGGGGTAGACGCAACCGCGTTTCGTTCTCACTGCATCAGTGGGATACTCTGGGGAAAAAAAAGCTTAAATCATTTAATCATCATAACCATGGCTTTACAATCAAATCAGCTTGTTCAATGAGAGTTCTTCAGTGTAAGACAGGGAGAACAAGTTTTTTTTTGTGTGTTTACTAATTATCAGCAAACAGTGCATGCTATAAATATTATTCAGTACACAGAATACTTTTGAATGACACGGTGTCAAACCTTTATGCTGCCGATTTTCTTAGCTTCGACTAATGTGTAGAATCCTCAAAGAAATGTCAGTTAGCTTTAAAACGCATTCATTACTGCATCTGGGTAGTATTTGTATCTTTCAACATTTGTCACACTCTTATCCACCACACTTGTCTACCAGTAAGATTCAGGTTTGCAGTCAGTTAATTTTGTCAGTCTTGTTATTGTTTTCCCCTTGTTCCTACAGGGAAATAACCAAGACCACACTGACCTGTAAATTCCAGAGATGGCTGAAATATGTGCATTCACTCACAGTTACAGAGATTATGAAAATGTCGTGTTGGTATTTTAATGCAGAGAGTAACACATACTGTAAACCCCAAGAGTGTGTGTGTGTGTGTGTGTGTGTGGTGTGTGTGTGCGTGAGAGAGAGAGAGAGAGAGAGAGAGAGAGAGAGAGAGAGAGAGAGAGAGAGAATGAATGTGTTAGAATCTAAGACTTCAAAGATCTTTCCCGTCTCATTCATATACTTTTTTTAAGCGACAACCGATTAGGACAATAACCACATCACGGCGTTGGCAAAACAGCTCAGACATGAAAAATGAACAACACTTCGCGCAGATTCGTGTTATTTTCAGCTAGTTTTCGGTTCCAGGATGATTGCAGTAATCTTTCAGTTGAAGTAGCGTACTTGGTTTTATGCCATCCAAGCGGATGTAGCATGTCTCTCACTTCAGGCGGTTTTATATGCCCCGCTGATTTCTTACAATCTCTTGTTTAACGAAATATGTTCTCTGAATTTTAAAACACGCACCCTCTTGTGAGAACGTAAAGTCACTTTTCATATCGTGGCCTTGGCTTTGATTACTCACCTGTATCAATGTGCCCCCGCGAGACCGCCACACACGTACCGTCTGTTTTAAAATATTCTGTCGACAGTGACAGGCGCTCCCTTGCCAGTTTGTCGAGATGCTTGAGGCTTTCGCTTTTGATTAAAGGGCGTGACACCTGTTCATAGCAAAGTAAATCACTCACTCACTCACTCACTCATTATCTTAGCCGCTTATCCTGATTAGGAGGGGGTGCTGGAGCCTATCCCAGGGCTCATAGGGCGAAAGGCGGGGAAACACCCTGGACAGGTCGCCAGTCCATCGCAAATAAAATAAATCTTATACCCTGAATCCAGAGGCAGCTTCAGTTCAAGGATTTACCCTCTTTCATTACGTGTTAAAATCATTACAAAATTACAACACCCAGCACCTTCACATTTGATCATTATGGAGTATGTTAGAAAAATAGAAAAAAAAAAGGAAAAAAAAAAGTCAGGACTAATGACAGAAACTCGTTGACAGAGGGAGCTGACAATTGCTTTTGTCATTAGTTTTCTAAAAACTTCAGTTTAACTCTACACAGTGAAATCTGCTTGTACTGTAATTCAACACAACTCAGATCAGTTATGGCATGCAGTCAAAAAGGGTGTCAGATGTCTGAGGAGCATTCGCGTTCAAACAACACGACAAAGAAAATATGCACTGTCGTTACACCGGTTGGACCTAAACAAGGAAGTCTGTTGAGATAAGAGACATGAAGTCTAATACAATAAACCTGTACATAGATGAATCAGTGACAACATTAACAGCTAACAAAGAACATTAACAGCTCAGCAAATGAAAGAATCTCTGTGCAGTTTGTTTTTAAGTACATACAACACAAAACAGAAGTCAGTGTTACAGATTTCATGAGGAGGGATGGAATTTTGGGTACCTGCCACTGTCGGTGTCACTTGCTCATCTGGATTTAGGTGCTGCTCAGTAAAAATGAGACCTGCTTCATGAGAGACAAACTCACCCTACTGTTTAACAGTGTACAGAATGCAGTCTCTCAAGAAAAAGATCGACGAAACAGAAATGATACAGAACATAGTCTGTATGGCTGATCCCCCAAACTCATCCATCACTATTGCTGAGGTTTGAGTAGTTCTGTATAATGTATCACTGTGCCACCTAAGCATCCCACTGCTGACTTCAAATGCACTTTTCTTGGAAGTTATTGTTTGCATTTTTGATACTATGTTTACTGGAGTGAAATAAGATCTATCTTTCTTGTATATGAATTTAGTATTATTTTTGATACATTAGGGTTTTTTTTTTTACTCTTTCCTTTCTCTGTATCTCCAAGTTACCGTCGGCTGGGGTGACCAACTATCTGGCACACATGTAACATTCAGGTAACTTCCTGTTTATTCACTGAATGGGAGGACTGGCATGGAGCCCAGTACTTAAAGAAAAAGAGCGACAAGGAGAGCATGTTTTAATTTTCTGTTAAATGGAATCATCCTGCAACTATTATTACTGTTCACCACTTTCATTTTAATTCCTTTAAACTGTAGTGACTTAACCCACATAAAATGCTTCAAGATCTCTCGGACACTCTTAGAACATCTGGAGTAAGTGGATGGAGTGTAATTTAATGAAAATTTCTAATCCGAGTGAAATGGCTTTTTTTTTTAACACCCTTATACATTATACAAAGAAATCCAAGCCAGTGGTGGCAATAATGAAGTGTCCAGTCACTATTTACTGAAAAATGACATCCCAGTTTAATCTTCTTAGGTTGCACTCTTGACATGACAATCATTTTCTCCTCCGTCTGACAGTGTGAGGTTCTCTTGTTCCAGGGACAGATTCCCCTCCTCCAGACTCCCTATCAGAGACACTCTGTTTCTGTCCTAAGGGTCTACGGAACTTTCCTGGATCTTCAGATTATTATATAACTGTACTTGTAACTGTTGTCATTATATTGTTTATGAAATTTACATCATTTGTTTACCATTTTAAGACTAAATTCATAATTAAGAATTTATCTAAATTGCATTTGTTATTTATTTTGTTTAGTACAAGTGATATTTTTACTTTACTTTCATTTTGAAAGCTCAGTTACGTGTAAATCCCATTGGGCAGCTCTCACATGGGTAAGATTTTAGAAAAGATCAGGAAACAGTGAGC
The DNA here is from genome assembly GCF_902362185.1 of Chanos chanos. Classification (NCBI taxonomy): domain Eukaryota; kingdom Metazoa; phylum Chordata; class Actinopteri; order Gonorynchiformes; family Chanidae; genus Chanos; species Chanos chanos. The sequence goes on from NC_044505.1 coordinate 21,364,455, forward strand.
ATGGACGTTGCAGATTTGCAGTGAAGGTTTATCTTTGTTATGACAGATTTTACTGAGATGTAAATGGATATAAAGAAGGTTGTAAGACTATTCCCTTTGTAGCATGCAGACAATGACATACTTGTTTTGTTTGTCTGTATTTTATTTTGATAAAATGTCATTCAACATGCCATGCATGTTCTTTCATGTTAAGCTAATGTGGTCTGTATATTTTTCATCAATACTGTGCATTTAGTTTTCATGGTTGGTTTGGAGAGAAACATCCAAATAAATCAGTTGCAAGAAAGTCACTTGTTTCTGCCTGGGCTTTGGGGGAATTATAGCACTACTGTAGAATAAATGTAATATGTTGTATTTACAAGACCTATACAAGTTCCATAGCACTGAAGAAAGGAGAGAGACTACAGGGCAAAACCAGTGAAGCTACAGATTTATCTGAGACTGGACCATCAGGAACCAGCACAGAAAATGTGATTAGGAGTTGGAGGGGAGAAAGTGCACGAACATCTTCAGAAATTTTTCATCCACATCTATATTGCTATTACAAGATTATTGATTCCTGAAAAAGAACACTTTTCATTTCACAGGGTTTTGAAATTACGTTTAAGTGTTCTGGACAGCCTGTGGGAAGTAAGTGTTCTTGAATCTGATGGCTTTGGCCCAGATACTGCTTAACTTTCTTCCTGGTAGGAGGGATGTAAACAGTTCATGGGAGGAGTGAAAGGGATCCATCCTGGTACCATAGGCCTTCCTTGTAAACCACATGGTGTGGGTGATCTTGATAGCAAGAAAACCCTTGACCGTGAACCAGGCAGTTGTCACCACCTGCTCCAGCACCTTTCTGCCTGAGGTGGAGCGGTTTCCACACCGTGGACAGTGACGCTATAGATCAGGAGACTCAATGAAACATCGGAATAATAATAAGCTGTGTGTACTCAGAGGGAGAGAAGGGCCGCTGAGAACTCACATACACCAGATCATCAGTGTCTGATATACAGAGAGAGAGAGAGAAAGAGACAGAGAGTGACAAAAAATACAAAAAAAATGAAACAACAATGTGAACAATGGGATCTTCTGAGCTGTCTAAATCGATAAACAGTCTTCTAACATTTTTGTTATACAGGAGTGATGAGGCCATGGGGAATCGCAAATAAGATATTGTCCCCGGTGGAGCAGTTTTGCTGGTACACATACAGGTCAGACTGGAATGAATGTCATGCTGCTATGATCAATTACTTAAAGCACTTCCCAATATCAGGGTTAGTGGAATGGGGCAGTGGTCAAAGGCATGCAAACAGAGACTTCTTTGGCACTGGGATGATGGTGGCTAAAATGAATCATGTCACAGCAGCAGCTGGCACCAGGCAGGTGTTGATGATGCCCACAAAGATATCTGGGAGCTAGTGACTGCACTCCTTGAGTGGTCGACCGGGCATTTTGTTTGAGCCAGAAGCTTTGTGTGAGTTATCCATCTGCAGGGTTCTCCTCACATCCACTGTAATAACTGACAGCATCTGGTCTCTTGCAGGAGATGCAATCCTCATTCCTGGCTTGGTGCTTGATGCTTTGAATTGAGTGTAAAAGTCAGTGCATAATGGAGCTACTGTCCGTTCCAGTATATAATGAATAGCCAATGTAATGCTTGGTTTAACAAAGATGTTTAATTATGCTCAATCGTGGTATACAGACAAACGGTGGTAAACATGGTCTGCAATAGTGGCATGTACAATGGAAAACATAACTAAAATAAATGCAAACTTTTCTGATGTTTAGGGTGGCCAACTAAATGGGTAGGAAGTTTATTTGGATTCCATCATTATACACCTTCGCAAAACAACAATGAATTCTGGTCGTCACTTACGGCGTAGATGCAGCCATTGTCACATGAGGGGAAAGACCCGAAGTTTCTTGTAGTTTTGGCGGATGATGCTGTTCCTGTGGGATGTCTATGTTGGTAGAAGATATAGGGTGGATTTTAAAATTGCTTGAATAATAATTGACGTAGGCATTTCAAAATATTAATTTATACATTTCTGATTGTGTATTATTTTCATGAACGACTAATTTTAACTCATTACAGCTGTAAAGTTTTGTAGATTGGCAATATGTTTTTATTTTCTTTGTGATGAATTAATTTTTGTTCACTTAAAGATAGTTTCTCCCTAGGCCTTAAAAACCCCAGAGTAACCCAATCATGGTGGTTTTGAGGTAGCATGAGAATTGTTCAAGCATAGTAATTGAGTTAAGGCATATATTTTTGTTTTGAAATTCAGTTTGTTCAATAGTTCCAAATCCAATAGTTGGATTTTTGTTCCATTTATTGTTATTATTATTATTATTATGATTGTTATTGTTATTGTTACTATTCTTCTTCTTTTTCTTCTTCTTCTTCTTCTTCTTCTTCTTCTTCTTCTTCTTCATGGTATTTTTTTTTTTTTTTGGTTCCACTTGTTACCACCTGGTTTTGGACAACCAACACTTGGAGAACCATCATTTGGAAAAAATTACATCTACATTCTTTGGCATCATACTGCATGTGTCATGCCTTTTATTCCATGACTGCAAAGTCGTCCTTCACACAGTGGAAGCATCTAAGCAAAGCATAAGAGGGAGGCAACCTTGGTGCAGCTCGAGTAGTTTTTCCTCCTGTCGTCAGTGGTGGTTTCAACACTCTGCAACATGCACCAATGGCCATTATTTGTGAAGTGTTCTTATATTATTATAAACATAGGCACCGATTCCATGGGTGCTCGAGAGCTCATGCACCCACGGGAAAAGGTGGCTCTCTGGGAAATCATGCTATGTTCAGTGAATTTTTAACTTTGTGTCTGCTCTGAAACATTTCTGTTGTCCAACAGCTCACCACTCTTCTAAAAACATCGTCTTTAACCAAGAGGTGAGGCTGTACTCTTATTGGCTCTAGGCCACAAGGTCCAGAAGTGACCAATCAAAAGTGCTACATTGGTTTTTACTTTGAGATTTGAAATCAAGGTTATTGCAAAGGTAACTAATATTAGACACATGTTGTCGTTGTCCATTTTAAACATTCTGGGAAATGGATTAGCTTTCAATTAAACTTAGAAAGGAGTGGTAGCACACATGGCTCTTAAGAGATTCATGCCTGAGTTGCCGTAGTATGTAGGTTCCATAGTGTAGTGGTTATCACGTCTGCTTTACACGCAGAAGGCCCTGGGTTCAATCCCCAGTGGAACCAAAGTTCTTCACATCCCACATTGTGGACTGGCCTACCTGCTTGTTGGCAATGTTTACTTTACCTGCACTGTTTAAACTTAGGCCCTGTTTACACCTTGCATTAAGATCCAATTCTGGTGATCAGATCACAAGTGGACAGCTCTAAGTCCGTCCGTTTACACCTGGCTTTAGAATCCGTGTCTCGATTGCCCACTCGAGATCAGATCTCACTTCCCCACGCTATATGCAAATAAACACATAAATCATTTCCAACACGTTACCCCTTTCATTGAATTTTGCTTTTTTTAATCAGATATTGTGATTATAACATGTGAGATCTCAGACAAATATGGTGATCACTGATTGTGGTTTTGGGATGTTAAGGCACGTTAAGCTGTTTCATATTCAAAAGATTTCGTGCTTCCGGGTAAGCAGAGGACGCCTGGCCAGACTGTGGGTGGTAACCAGATGTGGAGCTAATCGTAACTCCCAGCCTTTCCTTGAATGCCTTCCAGACACATGAGGTAAACTGGGAGCCGCGGTCAGAGATGACATCCTCCGGAAGGCCAAAGCAATGAAAAACATTGTTAAAGAGGGTGTCTGCAACGCGGAGGACAGAAGGAAGAGAGGTAAAAGGAATTAATCGCCAAGCTTTCGTAAAACGATCTACCACTACCAAGACCGTGGTGTTTCCATCAGATAGAGGGAGGTCGGTGATGAAATCCACTGCAATGTGTGACCAGGGTCTTTGTGGGATAGGTAATGGTAGCAATTTGCCAGCAGGGAACTCCCTCAGGGACTTGGTATTGGCACAGATGGAAAATGATCTTACATATTGATGGATGTCAGAGACTAAGGTGGGCCACCAATATTTTGCTGTGAGAAGTTGGATGGTGCGTGTGATTCCAGGATGACCAGAGGAAAGTGATGTATGTGACCAGGTGATGATTTCCTGCTCTGACCAACAGATGTTAGGGTTATGAACCTGGAGCCATAGGAGTCCTAGGACGAGAGGATGTGTAGACGATGGGAGGACTACAGAAAAGCACTTTGGTGTCCCACTGGATTACTAATAAAAATATCAATGAATGATATCCGTACAGTTTTGTCATCAGTAGAAACCCAGAAACTGAATTCTGAAATTGCAAAGGAAAAACTACAATATGAAGTAATTATTAATACAAATAATTTTACTAGAAGTATCATAAAAAGAACAAAATGCACACTGAAGTTAAAACGAAATATTCACATTGGACTCACTCAAACAAAATATTTGTTTGATGTTATAATTTACTATGTCACAGAGACATCCAAATTAGTGACAGGATCCCAGTAATTTAGAAAGAGAGCTTTGGCACACATGAGTGAAGTCATTGAGCCAATAAAATCCCCTTTAAATCCCCATTTAGACTGCATGGTCTCTGACCAGCCCCAAAACTGCTGTATAGTACAAAATGATGGCACCGAAAAACTCCTCTTACTCTTCTAATATCTGCCTTCCCACTCTAGCTAACTCACGAACATCTAGGAGAAAATAGTTTGGGTTATTACAGACCACATGTTTTGGTTCTCTGCACAAAGTAATGTCAAGGATATGTTCCCATATCCTTGACTAATCCCAAACTAGGACTCCAGAGTTTTGGACTCCACCAAGAGAAATTTGAACCACCTTACCCATAAGACAAAACAAAAGATGGGAGTGCTCAGGCAGGGATTCACCATCCATTTGTTTCAGAGAAAAGAAACTTTCCTGCAATGCTACTCTAAGATTCAGAGCAATCATATAATTCTTGGAGAATAGCAAAGATGCATTCTGGGTCCTCAAAATCTGCCCAAGGTATTTAACTGCTTCCTTGGCCTCACCCTCCAGATGATCATAGAAAAAATAGATATGACAGATGAGGCATAGATACTAGGCCTGTGAACCTCTTCCATTCAATCCGTAATTGCAATCCCTGAAGCACGCCTTAAGACAGGTCGCTTCCTTTCAGAGGTGGGTACAGCAAGCAAAAACTGTACTCAAGTAAAAGTATTGTTACTTTATAACAATAATTACTCAAGTAGAAGTAAAAGTACTCATCAAAATAATGAATTGAATATAAGTAAAAGAGAATCCCATAAAATGACTGCTCAAGTAGAAAGTAACTTCATACAATAATTTATTACATACTGTATTGCATTCAGATGTATCAGAATATCGGTTGTGCCCAGAATAAAAATGTATTTGTTCGTGTAGTGTTTATTTCATTTATTTGCTGTTCTTTCTGTTGTACATGTTGGTCACATGAGGGAGAGATGCAGACTAACTGAACGTTGTGCGCGTTCTCGGGCAGAAAAGGAGAATGCCTGAGAGAGATAGTCTCGCTTTCTCCCTCTGCTCACTTTTTCCTCTTTAAACAGGTTTTAATATCTGTAGTAGTTCTCCCTTGCAGGACCTGTTACAGAAACTTGGGGGATCAGCGCCCCCTGGTGGACTGACGGCTGCTGATCCAGTGATACGTGAACCTTGGGACCAGAGGGACTACACATTGCCAGAGCAAGGGGGTTTCCAGTGCGTAACAGAGGAGGCAAGGTGAACAGTGTAAATGGGGACTCAAGCCTAAAGAACACTGGACTGTGAACCCTTGGCGTTTACATCGTGCAGCATGTCTGACAATGACAGAGGGAGACTCGTCTGGGCCATCAAGAAGAGGCTTCATCAGCTGACAGCTACTGAAGCTTATGAGGTCGCTATGAACGTAGGGATAGTTGAGGCACTTGACTCTACTCAGCTAAGTAGAAATGATGAGGAGAGCTGTGTTGAGCATCTTTGTGGTTACATGAACTGTCAAACACACTTAGAGCTAGAAGATGAAGAAATGTCAATGTTCTGTTTTCTAAATGATGTTATTGATGAGGTTGTTGCAAAGCGTGGTAAGGGTAGAATGTTGGTTGAAAGTCACACAGAGGTTGAAACCGGTATACCTGCAGTATCACCCTTGATACCGTTAGGTGATAGTAATGCTAAAATGGACACACAGGAAATACAGATACAGCTGCCATTTACTAGTTATAAGGAGTTACAGAATGAACTACATCAGCTTGACACCCATACTAATAGGCTTTATACAGATGAACCACAGTATACTTCAGGGAGCCATAGCCAGCCCTGTAGGCAGCACACTGATCCTCCTGCCGAACTCCTTCTGCTACGTTAATGGACTCGTGAGTCCACATGGAGTGTACTTTGTAAATATTTGTAAATAGTCGTGTGGAATTATTTTCTGTTTTCTTTACACAGTCAACACCCGTAGAAGGTGGGTGCCATTTATTTTGTTTCCGTTTTCTCCTTGTTATGTTAGTTAGGGAGGCAGGGAATTTGATTTGTATTTCTTTTTGTGTTCTTTTTGAGAGGTAAGCTTATATGCCTTTTCGTTTATTTAGACATGTTTTGTTTAATATTTTGGCCTGGCTCTGCCCCGAAGTCATTTGTGTTTCGATAATAATAGTTTAAATGATAATAAAAAGCTGACTAGTAGTTCTCAAGTTGAGTGTTGGTGTTCGGGTTTACTCTGGTGGCAGGGGGAGGAGGTTCTCCCATGCATTTATGTTCACCCCACCCTAGATGGGGTCGTAACTGCTGTGCAATAGACATTCATTACAAACCCATTTAAAGTTGGCAACACCTTGTCTTTCAGTGATATTCTCTGTAATTTTACATTTATTTTAAAAAGTTACAGTTTGTATGTGTGCAGGGTTGTAGCTAAGAGTCCCCATGCTCCAATACCAAGGGGTGGGTTGTGGTAACCTTTTTTGAGTTTATTTCATAACGTAAAGCAACCAGTAAGAAGGTCTCTCCGCTGTTGTTTATTTGGGAACGTTAGAATAAGAAACAGAGAATGTTGCTATTACTCCATCACAAGACACAGAGACCAGAGCATGCAGAGAGCTTACTGAAAGTTTGGTGCAACATCTGAAATCTCCAAAATTTGTTCTCCGTCGTTGAAACGAACGTTGTGGCAGCACTCTTCTCTGTTTAATGAAGCTCAGTTAGCTGACACTAGCTCCCTCCATGTTCTCTCTCGCTCATAATGCTATTGTGTCAACAATGTGTGTAAGAAAACAGTCATATAAACATCTATCTAAGCAGTTGACATAGTAGAAGATGTGCACATGTGAATAAAAATAATTTAATAAATTAAATAAAAGTGGCAAGAAGTGTGTAGTCTAGAATAAGTATACTTTTTAAATTGTAAATGTACTCGAGTACAAGTGACAAGTATTGTGCATTAAAAGTATTCATTATCTTATCTAAGGGTCACAGGTTCATTGCAGGGCAGATACACAGATAAACACATTCATACCTAAGGGCAATTTAGTGTCTCCAATTCACCTAACCAGCATGTCTTTGGACTGTGGGAGGAAACTGGAGCTCTCGGAGGAAATCCACGCAGACACAGGGAGAACATGCAAACTCCACACAGAAAGGACCCTGGCCACCTAGCCGGGAACTGAACCTGAAACCTTCTTGCTGTGAGGTGACAGCACTACCCACTGCGCCACCATGCAGCCCGCATTAAAACTATTCCTATACAATTTATTGGAAAATGTTACTTAACCACACTACAAAACGTCTTTTTATCATCTCTGCAATATCCTCAAAATTAGGCCCCTCTATGTTTGGCTGATGCAGAAACCATTGTTCGCGCATTTGTCATGTCTCGCCTTGACTACTGCAATGCTCTGTACTCTGGTCTGCCCGCCTCTAGTACCAGAAATCTTCAGCTCATCCAGAATGCTGTTGCCAAAATCCTGACCCGAACTAGGAAGTTCAGTCATATCACTCCCGTTCTGGCCTCCCTTCACTGGCTCCCAATTCACATGAGGGCTGATTTTAAAGTCCTCCTATTAACATTTAAAATTCTCCATGGGCTTGCACCGGCCTATTTATCTGAATTAATTACACCTTATGAACACCAACGCACCCTGAGCTCTCAGGATGCTAAATTATTAGTTGTTCCAAGAGTTAAAAAGATGTCCGCTGGCCATCACGCCTTTGCCTACCGCGCACCCTTTCTCTGGAACAGCCTACCTATAGAAATCAAAGAGGCAAACTGTCTTGCTACCTTTAAAACCAAGTGTGCATGGATGGCACACAGATCCCTATCACTGCTCCTTCAGTTAATGAAGTTGACTATGTGAATAGGAAGTCTTTCCACAGCATTAATGTGCAGGTACACTGACTATTGTCTTACAATAACAAAGACTATACATCACAATATACTGCAACTAATATATCTCGTTCTCTGCACTGTCAAGATCATATGTGATGCAGTGCACTTTATCACAAATGTTGAAGCCAGTGGCCCAGCTCTGTGCATGATATACGAATGTATCATTAGTGTACCCTGAGCAACAGATTTGCACATGGTAAGTAAAGCTTTGCAGAAATACCATTCCTTGTCTCCCTCTTTTAACACCATTAAAATGTATCCACTGTATAATTACAGGAGAGTTTGATGGCCACCTGCTTGGTGACAGAGAGTACCCATGCCAGCCCTCTCTGAGCCCTTACCCTGACCCTGAGCTGGGCCCCCAACAACGTTCCAGTGTGGCCCACTGCAGGACTAGAGCCTGGTTGAGATGACATAGGCATGCTCAAAGCCCGGCTCCAGTGTCTGCGTAAACTCAGGGTAACCCCAGAGATGGCGTGTGACATTATTTTGCCATGTGTTGTTCTCCATAATAATATTGCCACAATTAGAGGAGAGCAGCACCCTGCTGCACAAATGAACAATCCTGAGGAAGACAGTCCCATCCACCCTGCAGATGTCCTGGATGGAGGAGCTGTCCGAGAGAATTTGCCAAAAACATTTCACAGATTAAGATAGCACCACCCCCAGCAGTCAAATAAAGAAAAATCAGTCACATTTTATTTGGTCTTCTTTATTTCCTACAAATGCAACAATTACTATATTTAGATTGTTCCAACAATTAACAATTCACCTGTGACCATGCACCCACCTCTAACTGCTGTTCCAGTAATTGAATTTCAAGATAGGCCATTTAATCTGCCACTGCAAGTGCATCATTTCTCAGTCATTTTTAGCCATTTTCCTCCTTAATTCATAACTGAGAAAACATAAAGATGACATTAAATTCTACAGATCTACATGCAGAATTAACCTGGCATTTATTGAACATCTCACTGTGTCAGTCTGTGCTGTGGAGGTTGATGGACTCTCCTCCTGGTGATGCCCAGTCATGCTCTGTTAAAAAGGATAAGAACATGTCATCCCTTCAATGTGCATTTTAAACTCAAAATTCCACACAAGAATGTAAAAACGTTTTAATAGGGCTAATAGAAATATCAGTAGCTACCATACATAATATTCATGTAAACCACCGTAGGCCTCTCTGAATCCCTCTGTGACAGCAGACAACGTGTCTTCATCACCGTCAGCTTTCTGTTTCAGTATACTTTAAACTACTATAATTGGCAAAATCTCTGGGTGTATTTACAGCCCAAATGTTAATCTGCTAAGCAGGATATTAGGTGAGAGGACATTTGTGTGTCTTAAAACAGCATTCTGTTGGGGGTTAAAGCTACTCCAAGTTGAAATAGCCACTGAATGACATTTACTTTGTTTAATATGTCAAATATGATTAAAACCAAAATGAGGTACAATCATGAGCCTATAGGTCTAAGCAAAATGTGTTTTACCTGTTTGAACTATGTTTTTATATTTCATTTTCAGCGGCTACCAAGTGCGCTTTGTGCCAGTAGGATTGCTCCTGAAGGAAAATAGAATTTTATTCAATTACATTCCACCACTTCCACCTGTAATATTAAAAGAAAGTGTGCTTACATGTTAAATGAATAAACTTCTGCATTCAAACCTATGCATTGACTCGGGTAGCAATTCTCTTCCACGCCGATTATCTCGCCTTTGCCGATGCAGGTGGGAACCGAACCAAACACCTTTTTGTTGTGAGGCGACAGCGCTACCCGCTGCGTCACCGTGCCGCCCCAAAGTGTGCTCATACTCGCCATCAATACGTATCAGAATTTCTAACTGCCGTGGGGTGAAGTAAAACGACTTTTGTTTTCGCCGGTTGCCATGGTGAATCGTAGTATCGGAGCTCCATTGATGATGGCTTTTTATAATTGTCATGCATTCTGATACGTATTGATGGCGAGTTATGAATTAAAGAGGAAAATGGCTAAAACTGACTGAGAAATGATGCACTTGCAGTGGCAGATTAAATGGCCTATCTTGAAATTCAATTACTGGAACAGCAGTTAGAGGTGGGTGCATGGTCACAGGTGAATTGTTAATTGTTGGAACAATCTAAATATAGTAATTGTTGCATTTGTAGGAAATAAAGAAGACCAAATAAAATGTGACTGATTTTTCTTTATTTGATTGCTGGGGTGGGTGCTATCTTAATCTGTGAAATGTTTTTGGCAAATTCTCTCGGACAGCTCCTCCATCCAGGACATCTGCAGGGTGGATGGGACCATCTTCCTCAGGGTGGTTCATTTGTGCGGCAGGGTGCTGCTCTCCTAATTGTGGCAATATTATTATGGAGAACAACACATGGCAAAATAATGTCACACGCCGTCTCTGGGGTCACCCTGAGTTTACGCAGACACTGGAGCCGGGCTTTGAGCATGCCTATTGTCATCTCAACCCACACTGGAACGTTGTTGGGGGCCCAGCTCAGGATCAGGGTAAGGGCTCAACAGAGAGGGCTGGCATGGGTACTCTCTGTCACCAAGCAGGTGGCCATCAAACTCTCCTGTAATTACATAGTGGATACATTTTAAGGGTGTCAAAAGAGGGAGACAAGGAATGGTATTTCTGCAAAGGTTTACTTACCAAGTGCAAATCTGTTGCTCAGGGTACACTAATGATACATTTGTATATCACGCACAGAGCTGGGCCACTGGCTTCAACATTTGTGATCAAATGCACTGCATCACATATGATCTTGACAGTGCAGAGAACGAGATATATTAGTTGCAGTATATTGTGATGTATAGTCTTTGTTATTGTAAGACAATAGTCAGTGTACCTGCACATTAATGCTGTGGAAAGACTTCCTATTCACATAGTCAACTTCATTAACTGAAGGAGCAGTGATAGGGATCTGTGTGCCATCCATGCAGCCCATGACACTGGGAAACGCTGCAACATAAAAACTAACGATTGATCCCAGTCTGAGGTCGCAGCAGAATGTCATGAACACGATATAATTTAAAATATCGTTACCTTTAACTGAATGATTCTACATCAGTCGCCTGCAATCCTGTGTAATTCCTCTTTGATGGTCCTTAGAGGTCTGACACTAGGAAAATGTGCAGTAGCCGTTTAAGTACAAGGGACACTTTTCACGGCTCTACAAACAGTTGCTTTCCCGATATACTCGGCGTCGCCAGTGTGATAAAGGAAACTCCCGTCGGCAGAGAAAAAAATGAAGAGCCAAGAACTTACTCCGATCTGAGAGCAAGAAGTCCACAGTGTGTAATATTAGAGATGTAGGCCGCAGTTGTTCGGATAAATGATAGATTGTGATGAAAAACGGTAACGCTCGATTACGTAGTCATCAGGGAATGATAATACATCTAATTGGGGTCTCAAAAACTTCTCCCGGCATAAGGCTATGCGAATTAATTTGGTTTCAACACCGATCGGGTTAGCGACGAAAGGAGACGCCATGTTTTACAGATGCTTCCGGTTCAGTCGGAGGGAGGAGCTAGGGAGAAACTCAGGGTTTGTTGAAGAGAACCTGCCAGCGAGCAGGTTAGGTTCACAGAGTCAGTTACTGCGGTAACTGAGCCGGAGTTTGAGTTACCTCGCTTTCTGAAACGGAAAACCTAGAGTTTCCCTCATCTCAGGGTTAACAAACTCAGAGTTTTCACTAAACCCGCTTCTTGAAACTGATTTGTCCCTTTCACACTGAATAATCTTGCAGTAAAATATCTGAAGGCAAAGCAGTGGTGTTGTTCAGTTATTTCCTGTGGTGGACCGCGTATAGAAGTCTGCTACAGTAGTTACTTTTTTGCATCAAACTTAAACAGCAGCGTGCTACATGTTGTTAAGAAAACTTAATCAAAATATACAAAGTATACAGCTTTGACTTTCATCATACCTGTAAAATCTATTTGTGATTCTTATTTTCTTGTTTATTTATTTCCTTTCTTTTACTTAAATCAAACTTTCTTTACTATTTCAGTTACAATAAACAGCCAGTCATATTCATAAAGTATTTCTTTTAATATACCTAGATAAGGGAATCTTTGGTACTGGTTTAGTGGGTGGCACTTACATTCTATAACCCTTAGTGAAGTGTATTTAATTTAGTAAATCATTAAACATACTGACAAAGATTTAAGAGAGATCCACCCTTAAACAAACCTTTTTATAATAAAGTGTATCAGCCCTGTAATGTGTTCGTTCTTGGTCTGGATAGTATCTCTGCCTTTGCACATTTACCGTGAAGTCATACCAACTCTTACTGGAATGTACTTGGCTCTAGTATTATTTACTTATTTTTTATTAGTACACGTAACATGTATCAAAATGACCAGAAAGACTAAACGACGAAAATGATCAGAGGTATTCAAGACTACAGGCAAAAACTAGACAATCAATTAAAGTCAGTTTGGCTATTGAAATGCACTTATTTAATATTATTTCTTTATTTTTATTATTATATTTATTATGATCCAGGGCCAGCAGCAAGGTGCAATGACTGAGGCGGGATTTGAGCACTTATATATAATTTATTTTTATTATTAAAATTTAATCGGTGGGGGCAGGGCCCCCTATTACTCCCCGTTGGTGCCGGCCCTGCGCTGATCTAAACCGTATTCACAATTCGTTCGCACCACTTTTACCTCATTTGACTGGAGCTGCTAGTAACGCTTGGGTGCCCTGGAAACTAAATTAAAAGCTGGGCTTAAGATGATTACGTTCTAACTCATAATGCATTTAAAATGGCAAAAATGATTGCAGAGAATAAAATGCCAAATAAATAAATAAATAAGAAAAGAAAAAAGAAAAGAGAGAATAAAAAGACAAAAATGGTTACAGAGTGCTCCGACAATAATAATTAGCCACCGAAAGAAAAGCACATACAGGGATGAAAAATTCACAAGTTATTATGTACTGGTACAGAATACACCCTTTAGATGGCGATAATGCTTTAGTTATGTCATTTTAGCACGACACTAAACAAGTCAATAAATAACCTAACAGTAAACATAAAAATCCCAAATGATGGCCTGTGGTGTATAGTCTGTGTTTTCCACACTAACGAATAAACACGACCCTTTATAGTAGTTTTGGGGTAAAACTCATGTCAATCACAGTAGTCTTTTGAGCAACTCATCTGAACTAGGCAGGGGTTGACAGCAACGAAGTACATTTACTTGAGTACTGTACTTAAGTACATTTTTCGAGTATCTGTACTTTCCTTAAAAAAAAAATTTTTTTGGAAACTTATGACTTTTACTCCACTACATTTGAAATACAAATATTGTACTTTTCACTGCTCTACATTTCTATGAAGATTCTCGTTACTCCTTACTTTGACGCATAGCTTTGAAGTCAGCGGACGAATTTTCTTTTCTAAAATGCGATAGGCCATATTGTGTTCATCACAGGGGAAAAACCAATCACAGTACACTACTCCAATGCTGTCAGTCAAGTGCATGCTGCAACAACTGAACTTGGCAGTTTTACTGATTGCTACTGCAATGGAAGACAAAGACGATAAATGTTCCTCACCAGAGCAGCCATGGCCATATCTTAAGTCCATGTCTGAGATTTTTGAAATCAACTGGTTTCCAAGCTAATTGCTTCCTGTATGCTTACGGAAACCAGCTGACTTGAAAACCATTTGGGGAATAACACCGGGTCCTGTGTGTATCCACTGCTGAGGCATACTAATAGTTAGCTAGCGAAAATGCCGAGTTAACGTTACTGACAAAAATCCTTTCAGAAATATATGTTTTAATCTCGTCAGGTAAGCACAGTAATATTTGTAAGGTCAGCAGATTCACGTACGACCCGGTCCCAATAAGACGAGGGGGGCGGGAATCAAGCGGTGACACTGGTCATCCAGCTGTTTCACATTTCAGACAATGCTATGTAGTAGAAGTAAAATTAACCTAGCCTACAACATCATGACGTGTTTGTCCTTTTAAGGCCAATCTGAGTTAACCAAGTGCCTGTTTAACTGAAGCTATACACTGTCTTTTATAGAGGAATCATTTGGTTCGACTGTGTTTCTATAGGCTTTGTAGCATCTTCCACAAGCTTTTTATTCTACAGGTTCTACAAGAAAGTCAGTGCATTCAGTAGGTTGTTTCAGAGTCATTAGTCTCTGTAAATGCATTGTTGCAACAATACAACAATGCGATGACATTAAAAACAAAATGTACTATTGAATACTTAAGTATTTTTAAAAGCAAGTACTCCAGTACTTTAACTCAAGTAAAAATTGAACTGAACAACTTTTACTTGTAGTGGAGTAATATTTGACCAGGGGTATTTATCCTTTGACTCAAGTAATGGAGTTGTTTACTTTGTCCACCTCTGAACTAGGGATGAAGTTGTTTATTTTCGCAATTGATCAGGTTTTTGCTTCAGTATATCCAAATTTGTGGATAATTCAAAACATTTTTATGTCATCAATCACCTCAGAAAATAAATCACAAAACTCAGGATTTTGCTTTATCCGTCACTTTACAAATTACTTTACAGCGTTGGTTGTTGCTATTAATAATACAGTATGGTATTCAAATTACATTGCAGGATAAGGAACCAAGGTTGCCTTTCATATATCTAATTAACATAGGTTATGGCACAAATGGATAACAGTTTTAACAACGCAGACTACACTCACCTCCCAACTCCATCACACTTTAATCGTTGATTAATAATTGCTGGTCTGAAATGATAAAATCTCAAACCGTGTAGATCTGAATCTGAGGCAAACTGTGTTCTGTGAGCTCGGTGCACTTCCGCTTTCGGTTTGTGGTTCCCGCTCCAGGTCACACAGTTTTAATCAGATGATTCACAAACAGTTTCATCACGTTTTATTTCATGGCGTTTTAAAGCTCTACATAAATCACAAATATTAAAAAATGCAGATAATTTACAGTCAACAACTCGATAGTTCCATCGGCATTTTCTTTATCAAAAAGAAATGCACTCTCCACAAAATCCCTGTGCTCAGTTACAACTTACAATTTACAATTTGGCATTTAGCAGGTGCTTTTAGCCAAAGCGACTTACAGTCAGTGCGTCAATCAGATTCCTAATACCTCAGTTACAGTTACAGCTACTTCATGAATTTGAGCCTTCTCCCCCTTCCCTCTATGTTGCAGATTGTTATAACAGAAACAGAAAGTTCAACGCTGCATCTTCAGTGGTGAAAGATGTTTTTCTCATCATACTGACTCCACAAATATATAGGACCACATGAATTACTGACTTATTGAGTCAGAAGGAATGCAATTAGTGGAGAGCTGCTGTAGGTTCCAATGAATGTAACCTTTAGTTTGACGCTCTACCGTTTCCCTTCGTCCATGTGCACATCCAATAATTTATCCACTGGACCACTCAGTATAGTTTAATTGTATACTTTGACACAAAAATATTTTACAGACCGTTGTTCATAGCAAACTTATCGACAACCAATGGACAAGATTCAAAAGAGCATTATTAATGAGAAAAAGAGACCGCAATCAAAGAGAGAGCGAGCGAGGTCAAAAAACTGTGTGGCTCCACTCTGACCTGCCTGACCCCCCCTCCTCTCGCGAGAGTAACAAGCCGCAATTAAAGACACATGTGACTACCACCACGAAGGGATCAATTGCCTAGTCCCCTAAATATCACAAATGAAACCTTAAGCATTTGAATCAATCATATGTCTTTTAAGTGCAAAAATCAACAATTAACTTATTGGACTACTGTAAATATATGTAAATAAATAAATGCCAATATTGTATGCCAATTAATCAAATATTCATATTTAGTCCATAATCTGCATTTAGGCTCCTACAGCTGCCTTTTCCTTTGACATTTGACTTGAAAATCTTGAGGTCATGTATATCTCCATTCTTTTTTTGTGATTCTCACTTAATATATTTTAGGGTTTGTGTTTTTGAAAATCATTCTTGGGTCATCAAAGGTCCACATTTTAATTCTGTATTCTTACACAAATTAGTTGAGTAAATTTGTTTCACAGCTATTAATGTAATCACCTGGAGTGATCTTTGGTGTATAGTGTCATGATTAAGTATCCGAGTTTGACTGAGAAGAAAAAGGTGGATATAAAAGGTAATGGTTTTTTGTCACATTACAGTAAAACCTAAATCACACTGACTGTTTTGTGAATATGAAGTATGTGTTTATAATTTTGCCTGTTCAGTTGCATTAATGTACCACTGCAAGTCCGTTATGGTTCCAGTCATTGTCTTAAAATTCTGAATATACAGAAATAAAAATCAGAATATTGTTTGAAATATGTAATGTCCTTGTCAGGAGAAACCTGATAAGGTGTTGGTTTCCACATTAATGAGATAAGGGTAACATACATTTTCTTTCAGTTTTCAGTCTTTATCATGAGGGAGGCAATTATGAGTTTGCTCTATGAGATTAACACAGAGCTATAATCTTACTGTGAAACATGGATTGGGTAAAATCAGCCACAAGTAACAAAACACCTCATTTTTCAAAGAAGACCTCAAACTGTAAAAAATTTTTTTTACTTTACATTTGGATACAGCTGTGTGTTACAGCCTTGAATTTTGACATCCTGCCTTTCAAAAAAACTTGTTAGAATTATGTTAGAAAACCATTTTAAAATCATATGCCCTATATGAATGGGATGGAGGACTTGCACTGTTCAGACAGAGATCTTCCCATTCAGGTAATTACAGCTGTAAAGTATAAACACCAAATGCTCTGTGAGGTAGTTTGTT
The DNA here is from genome assembly GCF_902362185.1 of Chanos chanos. Taxonomy (NCBI): domain Eukaryota; kingdom Metazoa; phylum Chordata; class Actinopteri; order Gonorynchiformes; family Chanidae; genus Chanos; species Chanos chanos. The sequence goes on from NC_044505.1 coordinate 21,381,625, forward strand.
AAAACAGGACGTTGCACCAACAAAAAATGTTTTAGTTGCTTATATGTGTCATATGGATGAAATATGGATCATATCCATACTGTATCAACACACAGAATGAGCAAAACATATAAATTACAAATAAAAGCTTAGGAGTAGTAGTAGTAGTAGTAGTAGTAGTAGTAGTAGAAGTAGTAGTGTTTAAAATGAAATTTAAAACAAAAAAGATAAAACACAATAGGACTGTTTCAGCAGAGCAGGTCAGTGCACAACGAAAGAAGAATGAATTTCTAACTTGTGAACCATTGCAACACTATGCCCTGTTGTCAGGCAGACCATTGTCAGAAACAGGCTCTTTGACAGCACACTGTCGTAGGATCTTTTTCTCCTGATGCCTCTGTTCAGAAGCTCTTCAGCGTTTTGATTTGTGGAGGTGATGTTGCTTGAGCAAGGTTGGAGCAAAATCCATATCCTTGACCCATCAGATAAAATAACTTGTTAATTGGTGTAATGCATTAAAGTAACCACAAATAATTTTACTGTATATCAAATTGTATTTACTTTCTTCAATATTTACCATATGTTTAGCTGCTGGCTTTTGTTCAATATGAACATTCTTAAGCACAAGTTAATGCACTCAGAAATAAAACATGATAATACATTTCATTGTTAGAACTGCAAAATTATATTCATAAAAGTAATAATGTGATATTGAGCAGACTGAAAGAAATAAAAATATGCTGCTCAACAAGTTGAAAGACTGAACACCAGACCAAGAAAAAATAAAAGTGTAGAGTGATGTTGAAGAAAGTATTATTGTTACTATTATATTATTATTAGCAGTAGTAGTAGTAGAAGTACTGGTAGTAGTAGTAGTGTTTCAAACCAAATTTAAAACAAAAAAGATTAAACACAATTTATTTACCATATGTAGAGTAGCTGGCTCTGGTTCAATATGAACATTCTTAAGCACAAGTTTATGCACTCAGAGGATGAAACAAAATAATACATTTCATTGTTAGAATTGCAGAGCTGTGTAAAAGTTAGTAATAATGTAATATTGAGCAGTATGAAAGAAATAAAAATATGTTGCTCAACAAGTTGAAAGACTGAACATCAAACCAAGAAAAAGAAAAAAAAGAGAAAAGTATAGAATGATATTGAGGAAGAAAATCATTTTAATTGGTCATTCAAACTAGTGAGGAGACAAAGACATTTAATGGTGCCAACAATCTTTTGATCTACAATCAGCTAGTTTTGTAATCTGCATAGCTGCCTTCATAAAGCATCAACAGAAAAAAAATCTGTAATCTGTGATGAGTCCTGCAAATGGCCTATGTGATGTTTATTCCTCCAATGGTGCTCTTAACATTCTATATATCATGAGTATTAACATTACATACAGCTTTCAGTATGTTGCTGTAAATCCCATAAAGAGGAACTGCACAGTGTGTCATCTTGTTGACAGCTCATTGTGTCCACAGAGAGATAAAATGTGAATACAGATTATTTTATTCTCACATGAGCTGACTTCCTAGGACTGTCAGTGAATTGAAAATGAATCCTTTAGGAAAGTCATGTGAGTATATACCAATACAGGAAGAAGTAACCTATAGTTTATACTCTTCTATATTATGTGGGAGATGAATCGTTCATGGATATTTTTCATTAGATATTATATAATTCTCATAGTAAACACACACAGTCACAATCAAAACATTTCCATCTATTTTTCTGTTGGTCTTCTACTCTCACCTTCATTCCTATATACAGTATACTTTTCATTATACCTTAGTGTGAGAGAATGATCACATCTGTCTCCAGGACTGAACAATGGAATCAATACATTTTCAGACTTAACATCAGTGAAAGTGTAAAGATGTGATGTTGAATCTAAATCATAGAAAGACAGAGTCTTCTGTTCTCTACCGCCCCCCAGGCCCTCTGCAGTCATTCCTAGATGAACTTGACATCCTCCTCAGCGCCTTCTCTGAAGATGGCACTCCCATCCTGCTGCTAGGAGACTTCAACCTTCCGAATTCTATTCAGTCTGACAGCCTACTCTCCCTCCTTCAGTCCTTTGACTTTACCCTCGTGGAGTCCACTGCAACACACAAGGGCGGTAATCAACTGGACCTGGTCTTCACAAGAGGCTGCCTAGTTCCTGATCTCACGGTCACACCGCTTCAAACCTAAGATCACTTCTTCATGTCCTTCTCTCTCTCGATCTCTCCCTCCCTGAAATCCTCAGCACCCAAGCTACCAGTCGCAGCTAGACGTAACCTTCGCACTCTCTCCTCTAGTGCCTTCTCTTCCATGGTCTGCTCCTCTCTCCCATCTGTAGGAGCCTTCTCACTTCTCCCCGTGGAAGAGAAGTCCTCTACGGTCCTCTCTGCGCTGGCCTCCACCCTGGACACCCTCTGCCCCCCAGTCACCAAACCGGCTCGCCTCTCCGCTCCCAGTCCCTGGTTGACTGATAGTGTCCGTGCCGACAGAACCAAACTTCGCGCGGCTGAACGGAGATGGCAGAAATCGAGATCCTCCGACGACCTGTCCCACTACCACTCTCTTCTTTCTTCCTTCTCCTCTACCCTGTCCGCTGCCAAATCTGCCTTTTTCCACTCTAGGATCAACTCTGCCTCCTCCAACACCCGCAAACTCTTCTCCACCTTCTCCTCCCTCCTTTCTCCTCCTCCTCCTCCTCCTCCCTCATCCCTATCTGCTGATGACTTTGTCTCCTTCTTCGAGAAGAAGATCAATGACATCTGCGACTCCTTCCCCCCTTCCCCTCCCACCTCAGATCCTGCACCCCCCCCCCCCCCCGCTATCTTCTCCTCCTTCTCCCCTCTATCTGACGCTGAAGCTCTCTTACTTATCAAATCCCATCGTCCTACCACCTGTCCTCTTGATCCCATCCCCTCCCCTCTCTTTCAGGCCATCTCGGACGACATTCTGCCCTTCATCTCGTCCTTGATCAACAGCTCCCTATCTACTGGTACGGTTCCTTCTGCCCTGAAGAGAGCACGGGTCAAGCCACTGCTCAAGAAGCCCAGCCAAGACCCTGCTGATGTCAGTAGCTACCGCCCAGTCTCTCTCCTACCGTTTCTCTCCAAAACCTTGGAACGTGCAGTATATAACCAACTCTCACCATATCTTCTGCAGCACAATCTCCTGGATCAAAATCAATCCGGATTCAAAGCCGGCCACTCCACAGAGACGGCCCTCCTTGCTGTCACGGAGGAGCTCCACTTGGCCAGAGCGAAGTCTCTCAGCTCTGTCCTCATACTCCTAGACCTCTCCGCAGCATTCGACACGGTCAATCACCAGATCCTCCTCTCATCCCTTGCTGGGCTGGGCTTCGCGGGTTCTGCACTCGCATGGTTCAAGTCCTATCTGTCTGACCGCTCCTACCAGGTCTCTTGGAGGGAATCGGTCTCCTCCACCCGCACTCTACACACAGGTGTCCCACAAGGGTCAGTACTTGGTCCACTCCTCTTCTCCCTCTACACCAGATCACTTGGCCAGGTTATCTCCACCCATGGCCTCTCTTACCACTGCTACGCTGATGACACACAGCTGTTCTTCTCCTTCCCCCCTTCTGACTCCCAGGTTCAACCTCGCATCGCAGCCTGCCTAGCTGACATTGCCTCCTGGATGTCTGCTAACCATCTCAAACTTAACCCGGAGAAAACGGAGCTCCTGTTTTTTCCTGCTAAGAACTCCCCAGCGATCGACACTGCAATCACCATCGAGGGATCTGCGGTGTTTCCCACCTCAGCAGCCAAAAACCTTGGCGTAACCCTCGACAACCAGCTGACATACTCCGGGCACATCGCAGCAGTCACACGATCCTGCAGATTCGCCCTATACAACATCAGGAGAATCAGCCCTTTCCTCACGCAACAGGCAACCCAGCTCCTGGTCCAAGCGCTTGTCATCTCCCGCCTGGACTACTGCAACGTTCTACTGGCTGGCTTGCCGGCCTGCGCCATCAGGCCGCTCCAGCTCGTGCAGAACGCCGCTGCACGCCTGGTATTCAACCTCCCTAAACACTCTCATGTCACTCCACTGCTTACTGCACTCCACTGGCTTCCGGTAGCAGCCCGCATCCAGTTCAAGACACTGGTGCTGGCCTACCAGGCCACAAGAGGCTCTGCCCCATCATACCTTCAGTCTCTTATAACGCCTTACACCCCAACTAGGACCCTCCGCTCCACGTCCTCCGGACAACTGACGGTCCCCTCACTCCGGGAACACAGCAGGGTCAAACATATAAATGAATCATCCACAGTATCCCATGTAAGAAAGTATTATTTTTAATAGTGTTTCTACACATCACGCTTTTAGTAATAATTTAGATATTTGGCAGACGCTTTTTACCAAAGGGACTTACAATCAGTGCATCAGAAAAGCGCACCGCTCTCGGAAGCACTGCAATACTGAGTCGATGCATGGAGCGGCCGGAGCAAGCCCCTGTGCCGACTCCCTGTTCTAAAAATGCGCTTAATATGGCGTTCTCGGATAGAGAACGTATCAGATATTAAACTGATAAGAACAGATACTACACTTGATCTTAGCCAAAAGGCCGAGAAGCGATATAATACCCAGTCCTCTATATGTGGTTGCATTCTGTTTACAATTTCTTGATATATGTTTCATAATGTAGTTCATAAAGATACTTAAAACCACACATCTCTAATAAAATAATGGAAATGGAATAAGAGAATAAGATCATATATGTTTACACTCAAGTTTCATGTACAGTCGAACTCATAAAATCTAAATCACAAACAACCCAGAATATAAAACTGTTGTCTACAATGAGACTGAGAAAGAGAAATGATGAAAATGCCATTCAATTTTTTGGTTAAATTAAATTTTTGAATTACTTTTACATATAAATTTAATATTTCAAGCATTTTGATAAAATTAATTTTAGCTATTAAATCACTGATATTTTGATGTCTTGCTAATGTCTTATTTGGGACACAAAAATCATACAGTGATGTCTCAGAGACAAAATAACATGTTTCTGTTGAATTCAAAGCTCTGATCCTCATTAAGAATGGCAAAATAAGATGGATCTAATCTTTGTACTAATTTTTTTTTTTTGTCACCGACAAAAAGTAGCTTTCAGGTTGTTTTTGAGAAGAGAAAGCTGTTGTCATTGCTAATTGTTCACAAAGTGGATATTTAAGCTTTCAGGCGAAAAACTCAAGTCTATGACTGCCACATACCTGCTGGTTCTGTGCCCACTGGTTTCTTAGAACCTGTTAAAGGAATGTGATAAATAAAGTTTTATTTGAAACATGGAACAGAAACAGTTCAGTAGGTTACCATACTTTTTGAAAAATGTAGTTCCCAAAGACATTCAACAATTTTCTGTTCCTAAAAACATTCAACAATTGAATGTTTAGTGGGGTTTTTTTTTGCCCATATATTGTGGTCTGTTTAAAAGGCTTTTTTGTCCAAGGGACAACTCCTTGCTGACGCTACAATAAGTGGGGTTAAATACTGTATATGAATTCATCTACATATAAATGTGAGCTCCTTACCTTTCCTCTTGTATAAAATGAAGAGGATGAATAAGACACTGAAGGCCAACAGACTGATGACCAGCATGACAATAAATGCTCTCCATGCTTCAACACACGCACAAAGAGACTACAGTTTTTAAAATGGCAGTATATCTGACACAGATGTGTGTTACTAAGTGAAATTAAGCCTAATTTTGTGAGTGATGAGCACTGTTTCTTTTGAGCATTTTCTATAGTTAATAGATGATTTTATTATGTTGTTAAAATCATGTTGGACTCACAAGGTTTTGATGCTGTAGGCTCCAGCATTGTTCCTTGCATTTGAGAGTCTGATATTTTTGATCTGAGTGGCAGCACTCTGCTCTCTCTCTTCTCCTGATCAGATAGACTGACAGAGCAGGAGATCCACTCTGACTCAGAGGGCGAGAAGAGCAGCCAAGAACTCACACTCACCAGACCATCACTATCTGATACAGAAAATTAAACAAGAGAAGGGTAAATAATTTTGTCATGCAGATCAGAATTTAAATCACCATGCACAATCATAAGTCACGTGACTCAGCATGAGAAAGGGAAGTCAAATCTCCATGGCAATGTGGTCCATATAAGGATCATGCTGTTTCCTCCAGATGTGTCTACAGGTTGTGTTCTTTGTGACTCCAGTCCCAGCCTGTGTTATTTCTGAAATCTGAACAGTTTACCACAGCATCCAACAGCTGTGTTTAAACAGGCCCTTGATAGAAGTTATTGTCTGTATTTCTTTTATTGTGTTCAATGTGTAGGAGTCGTCAGGTCCGTAAACCATATTACCCATAATTCCCTGTTTGACCGCATGGGTAATCTGTACCCATCTTCTCAGGTTTCACTGTAACGGTATTGGAGCACATACCAGATACAGTGATGACGCAATTTTCGCCATAAAACCGTGGAAAATTCCAAACTCTAGCTCTCTTTCCAGCTTCTTTCCAGCTCCGCAATTCTGCGACAGCCTAGCAGCGGCTCGCTCTAGCAGCAGCTCGCTAGCAGTGGGTGTCTTTTTTCTCTGCCGAAGAAAAGGACAGCGTAACAAGGAAGCGAGACATTTGTACAACCAAAGTTTAATTTACTTTCTCTCGCGCAGTTGCAACTTTAACTTCTACCGGCTAGTTACACTGTAACGCACACAGTATTCGACGGAAGAAAAGGCGACCGGATCCCTTTTTATTTCTTTAAACGTCGATTAACTAAACCAAGAACCCTTCAAGATCATCGTACGAGCCATCGAGCCCCGAAGATCTTCAAGTGACAAGGAAAGGAACTTCTCCCTGGACCTGCGAATCGCACTGCTCATCGGACTACCAAAGACGCACCTTCGGTCGCCACGCAATAAGCTGTTCAAAGTAAGGCTGGCATCTGGGCATACTTTAGTATTAAGATTACATGCAGTTAACGTGAAGGGAGTGTTGTTATTTGAATTCTTTTATGATTCAAATGTACACACTGTATTTCATGTACGATGCAGTTTTTAGCCGTTTGCTATTTTCTTTTGGTCACAACTAAGGAAGGATAGATCTGGCATGCGTTCTCTCTCTCTCTAACTCCCTTTTTCTGATTGCACACCTTCAACATTGGGACTTCTGGCGTAGTTTAGGGTTGAACTGTGGTTTGGGTTTAGGGCCTAGTCAAGACTAAATCTTGATCCTTTGTCCCTCTCCCGTGCACGCGCTCTTGCTACCCATCCCCCCTCTACGTTGGGGCGGAGCAAGAACGCTCACACACGACACTCCTCCACCACGCCTATTCCTAGCTGTGCGCCTGCGCGCAGTTTCTCTCCCTCGCTCCTCCTCCTCTCTCCTGTGCACATGCGCACAGCTTCTCTCTAAAGAACTCCTCCCTCTCTCTTCAGTGCGCAGCTGGGCACACGCCCACGTACACGCACGTGCTCTCTCTCTCTCTCTCTCTCTCTCACACACACACACACACTCACTCATCTCTGGTCTAACACTCATTCAGTCCTACACTGAATACCTGTACATAGACTTATCACCATTTTGTTACCATTTCTATTTGCTGCTGATTATTGATTGTACCATATCAGTATTAGTTTGCCAAGTAGTAGTGATTGTGTTAATAAATAGTATCATTGAAATAAACTGTTGTCCTGTCTGTTTCTGCCACAGTATTCACTGAATGCCAACCTCTGCCATCAAAGCACTCCCAATTACCTTCATCAACCTGGTTGTTCATGAGTGTTATGGATTTAGTAGTGTAATTGTAATACATTAGTACTGCAATACTCTCTAAGACTGTAGCACAGTGTTACAGCTAGCTTACCCCATTAATCTTGGTTGTTTAATTAACAAAATATTTTATTTATTTTATACACGACGGTGCAGTTTGTGAAACGGCCAGTGATTCATGATTGCTATAATATTAACGGAAAATTCAACACTGCATCTTCAGATGTGAAATATGCTTTTCTCATCATACTGACTCCACAAATATATAAGACCACATGAGTTACTGACTTGTTCAGTCAGAAGGAATGTAATTAGTGGAGAGTTGTCTTTTCCTTTGTCCTTCTACTTGAAAATCTTAAGGTCATGTGTGTCCAGAGTCAGTGTCAAGGTGGGCAGTTCGCGGGCCATGTCCCCCCGCCCCCCAATAAGTTATTGTGCCGCCCCTCGCAGGCCACACCTTGCATTTTATTGATTAATTTATATTCATCAGATAAAAACTGAAAACCTTTTCGTTAAATAAAATGAATGTAGGGGTCGTCAGGCCTGCAGAACATATTACCCACAATGCCCTGCTTGACCGCATGGGTAATCTGTACCCATCCTCTCAGGTTTCACTGTAACGGTATTGGAGCACATACCAGATACAGTGATGACGCAATTTTCGCCATAAAACCGTGGAAAATTCCAAACTCTAGCTCTCTTTCCAGCTTCTTTCCAGCTCCGCAATTCTGCGACAGCCTAGCAGCGGCTCGCTCTAGCAGCAGCTCGCTAGCAGCGGGTGTCTCTTTTCTCTGCTGAAGAAAAGGACAAAGTAACAACGTAGTGAGATATTTGTACAGCCAAAGTTTAATGTACTCTCTCTCGCGCAGTTGCAACTTTAACTTCTACCGGCTAGTTACACTGTAACGCACAGTATTCTCTGTGCTGGTTCCTGATGGTCCAGACTCCCTGTCAGAGACTGATTTATAAATCCTACCACACCTACATCTTTTGGTGTCCTTGTGTTAGGATTGCAATTGTACCTACATGAAATAACAGAAATAAGAAAAGAAAAGAAAAGAAAAAGAAAACAAAACACTCACTGTTGGTCATATTTGCATGTGGTCACATTTGGGGATGTAGTATCCTCATTGGTCTGGTGCTTTGCTGTTACTGGTTTGATTCGTTTGACGTTTTCACCTGTTGTCTTTACATCAAGATAAGCGCGAAACACACAGTTAGCAATCGAAAGTCAGACGGCGCATGGTGCTAATATGTTTCAGTAAGAACAGTGGAGCATACAGTCTATTTCAAAGGAGGTTCCAATGACGCGTACAGTACAGTGTGTGTGTGTGTGTGTGTGTGTGTGATAGAGAGAGAGAGAGAGAGAGAGAGAGAGAGAGAGAGAGAGAGGGAAAGACACATTAGGGTAACCCCCGGGAGTACCCTAATGCACCCCTATTAGATTTGTACTGTGTGTGTCTCCATTTGTTTTTTTGTTTTTGTTTTTTTTTGTTTTTTTTGATGATCCTCACTTAATATATTTTAGGGTTTGTGTTTTTGAATGGCATTAAATGTTTTTTATTCTTGGGTCACCAAAAGTCCATGTCTTAACTCTTACACAAATTAGTAGAGTAAATTTGTTTCACAGCTATATGAGTATTTACTTGGAGTGATCCTGTGTCCTTATACCAAATTCCACTACAGACATGAGACTCATACTCTGCTCTGTCTGATAGTGTGAAGTTCTCAGAGACACATCCCCCTCATCCAGATTCCATATGAGAGACACTCTGTCCCTGGACTGAGGGTCTACCTGACTCCTCATTGTAGAATAAAATCAGGGTGTCATATTTATTGGGTATATATACCAGTTCACCTCCAGCTCCACAGCATTAACGGAGGGAGAGAGACCCTCTGGCAATTTACAATTACAATTTACAGTTTAGCATTTAGCAGACGCTTTTAGCCAAAGCGACTTACAGTCAGTGCATCCGTCAGATTCCTAATACCTCATAAGCATACATCGCTAAAAAGACTGAGCATTGATTTACTCCTTCGTATTGCGCCCTGGAATTCTTGGACAAACATAGATACAAGACAAGGTTTTTTTTTTTTATAGAAGGGGGGGGGGGGTTAGGCTTAGGGGGATAGGTGGGTTCTGAAGAGGTGGGTTTTCAGTCTCTTGTGGAAGATGGTGAGGGATTCCGCAGTCCTAACTGTATGGGGGAGGTCGTTCCACCCCCTTGGGGCAATGGCAGAGAAGAGGCGTGGTCGGGAGGAGCGGCTGCCGGGTTCCCGAAGTGAGGGGACCGTCAGCTGACCAGAGGTCGTAGAGCAGAGGGTTTAGTAGTGGTATAAGGAGTTATTAGGGACTGAAGTTATGATGGGGCGGAGCCTCTTGTTGCCTGGTAGGCCAGTACCAGTGTCTTGAATTGGATGCGGGCAGCTACCGGAAGCCAGTGGAGTGCAGTAAGGAGTGGAGTGACATGAGGCAAGACAAGAGAATCTCCAAATTTGTCCAGGACTGCATCATCAGGAACCAACACAGGTTTTTATGAAGTTTTTATGAACTGGCATTGTATTTAGTGAGAAAAATGACCAGTAAGAAAATGAATTCATGGCTGTTCTGGAGGCATAGTGACCTCCTTAACATTCATTGTCTCAGCCATTTTGATTACTTTCCATTGCAGCCATGGACTGAGTTTATTGTGAGAGAGGACAAGGTCAGGATGCCCTCCGGTGACTTTCATCTCTTTAGTTAATTTGTGTTGGGTTTAAATGTTGTCTTATCATGTGGAAATAACTATGCTGACTAAACTGTCACTATCTGATAGTTTCATTTATGATGTATTGATTTGGTGATGATTACATTTTCATTGCATTGTTCTATTTCCTAGTGTTGCATTGTGTAATGACAGCATTGTTTGCTTTGGTGTATAATGTAATGATTAATTATCTGAGTTTGACTGAGAAGAAAAAGGTGAATATATTACATAGTGGAGTTTTGTCACATTACAGTAACATCTAAATCTCACTCACTGTTTTGTGAAAGTGAAGTATGTGTTTATAATTTTGCCTGTTCACCTGCATTAATTTACCACTGCAAGTCTGTCATGCTTCCAGTCATTGTTTTAAAATTCTGAATACACAGAAATAAAAATCAGAATATTATTTGACATATCTAGGAGAAACCTAACAGTGTTGTTAGGTTAACGTGGTTTCCACGTTGATGAGATAAGGGTAACATACATTTTCTTTCAGTTTTCAGCCTTTACCATGAGAGGGATGGTTCCAATTATGAGTTTGCTCTCTGGGATCCTCATTTTTCAAGGAAGACCTCAAAATATAAAACCTTTTTTTTTACCTGATGATTGACACTCTCTAAATCCCTTGTGTGTTTCTTTCTTGTATTTTGCCATCCTGCCCTTCAAAAAACACTTATGAAAAATAATGAGTCCTGTTAGAATTGTGTCAGAAAACCATTTTAAAATCGTATGTCCTATGTGAATGGGATGGAGGACTTGCACTGTTCAGACAGAGATCTTCCCATTCAGGTAAATAAAGCTGTAAAGTATAAACACAATCTTCTCTGTGAGGTAGTTTATTAAAACAGGACGTTGCACAGACAAAAAATGTTTTAGTTGCTTATATGTGTCATATGGATGAAATGTGGATCATATCCACATTGTATCAACACACAGAATGAGCAAAACATACAAATTACAAATAAAAGCTTAGGAGTAGTAGTAGTAGTAGTAGTAGTAGTAGTAGTAGAGTTGAAAATGAAATTTAAAACAAATCGATAAAACACAATTATTTACCATATGTTGAGCGGCTGAACTTTCTTAAGCACAAGTTAATGCACTCAGAAAATAAAACATGATAATACATTTCATTCTTGGAATTGCAAAATTATATGTATAAAAGTTAGTAATAATGTGATATTAAGCAGAATGAAAGAAATAAAAATATGTTGGTCAACAAGTTGAAAGACTGAACATCAAACAAAGAAGAAAGAAAAGTGTAGCGTGATGCTGAAGAAGAAAGTCAGTTTAATTTGATATACAGTCAAATTAGTGAGGAGACAAAGAAATATAATGCTGCCAATATTCTTCATCTTTTCATCTACAATCAGCCAGTTCTGTAGTCTGCATAACTGCCTTCATAAAGCATCAACAGAAAAAAAAAATCTGTAATCTGTGATGAGTCCTGCAAATGACATATGTGTTTATTTTTCCAAATGATGCTCTTAACATTCTATATATCAGGAGTATTAATACAGATCAATACAGCAAATACAGATTATTTTATTCTCCTCTGAGTTGACTCTCTAGGATTGTCATTAAATTGAAAATGAATCCCTTAGGCAAGTCATTTTGGTATATACCAGTACAGGAAGCAGTAATCTGTAGTTCATACCATTCTAGATTATGTGGGAGATGCTATGCATACTTTTCACTAGATTGTAACATGTAATTCTCATAGTAAACACACACAGTCACAGTCAAGACATTTCCATCTATCTTCTACTCTCTCCTACATTCATTTATCTGCAGTCCATTTTAGTGTGAGAGAATGATCACATCTGTCTCCAGGACTGAACAAAGGAATCAATACATTTTCAGACTTAACATCAGTATAAAGATGTGATTTTGAATCTAAATCATAGAAAGACAGTGTGTTCTTATACAGGTCTAAATACATCCCCAGTGTTGAGAATGAGTCTCTTACTAACACTGGGATTGGAAGGCCAGTATTTACATAGAATCCTTTCCCTCTTTCATACTGGAGAACCCAGTAACCATTCTCTGGAGTTAATGGTTCTTTCTTTCTTTTCTTTTCTTCATGAGAAGTCACACCGGCATACCAGGACAGTTCAGGTGGAGCAGCTTTCTGTAAATCTAACATAATCACCTCCCAGTAGTGACAGCCTGACTTAAACTTCTCTTTACACAGAACATCAAACATGAGTTCTTCAGATTTGTTATTCTGGGAAAACCATTCTTTCACTGAACTCCACCCTGTCACAAAATTACTCACTTCCTTTCCTTTGTTTTTAACTGTCAGAGGTTGTTGACATGTAGATGTGTCCATTCTGAGATCCTCTGAGGGATTAAATTAAAAGAAAGAAAATGTGTCAAGCACAACTCAGAGTTTATATCTAGTATGAGTTAAAGATTAATGCTGTATGATCTTACCTTTACAAAGACACATTTTATTCCAATCTGTACAAAAAGAGACATGAATCATTTTGCAATATATCTGTGTACAGACATGCTGTTGATCTGTGAATGTCCAAACTCATTTATATTCTGATACATTACTTTAACTGTTTGATACATGTGGGTTGTATTTACTGTAAATTTGAGTCTGTAAATGTGAGGGAAGGTCATGGTTAACTTTTATGATGGAGATTTACCTGTGTTTGTGTTAATTTCTGTGTTAGTCTCTTTGTCTGCAGTTCCTGGTTTCTTCTCACATTTTTCACATCTTGTCTCTTCACACACACACACACACACACACACACACACACAATCACAGGGCAGGATAAATGACAGCATTTTTGATTTTCTTTGAGATGTGTTTAAGATACTGTAAATTATAACATCACACAAATATTTAGCATGAGTGTATCTATTCTAAAGTGTATGACTTAAGGAAGCAAAAACAGACATGAATCATTTTGTAATGTGTCTTTGTACTGACATGCTTTTGATCTGTGAACGTCCAAACTCATTTATTTCTGATACATTACGTTGATTATTTGATACCTGTGGGTTGTATTGACTGTAAATGTGAGTCTGTAAATGTGAGTGAAGGTCATGGTTAACTTTTATGATGGAGATTTACCTGTGTTTGTGTTAGTTTCTGTGTCTGTGTTAGTCTCTTTGTCTGCAGTTTCTGATTTCTTCCCACATTTTTCACATCTTGTCTCTTCACACACATGCACGCGCACACAAACACACACACACACACACACACACACACACACACACACACACACACACACACACAGGACAGGATAAATGACAGTACTTTTTGATTTTCTTTGAGATGTGTTTAAGATACTGTAAATTATAACATCACACAAATATTTAGCATGAGTGGATCTATTCTAAAAAAGAGTGTATGACTTAAGGATGTCACCCCCAAACCCCAGTTAGTGAAATTGTTGGTATAGACATGTACCTTGTGATCTTGTTTCTTCATCCCTAGTCTCCTGTTTCAGTGGCTGAGTTTCTACTGAGACAAAAAAAGTGGCTTTCAGGTTGTTTTTGAGAAGAGAAGACTGCTGTCATTGTGAAGAGCTTAAAAATAGGGAATTTAATTGTTCTAGGGAATTACCCAGGTCTATCTGATTGACTGCCACATACCTGCTGGTTCTGTGCCCACTGGTTTCTGAGGATCTGTTGAGGGAATGTGCTACATGAAGTTTTATATGAACATGGTACATGGTACATAGTTCAGTGGGTTGCTATATATTTTCAAACATGTAGTTCCCAAAGACATTCAAAATTTTTTGTTCTTAAAAACATTCAACAATTGAATGTGTTTTTTTCTCATATATTGTGGTCTGTTTAAAATACTTTTTTTGTAGGGACAACTCCTTGTTGACACTACAATATGTGGGGTTAAACACTGTATACGAATTCATCTATGTATAAATAGGAGCTCCTTACCTCTCTTCTTGTATAAAATGAACAAGAGGATGAATAAGACACTGATGGACAACAGACTGATGACCAGCATGACAGTAAATGCTCTCCATGCTTCAACAGACACACAAAGAGACTACAGTTTTTATAATATCAGTATATCCTACACAGCTGTGTGTTATTAAGTGAAATTAAGCCTAATTTTGTGGGTGATGAGCACTTTCTTTAAGCATGTTGTTCTAAAGTTGATAGATGATTTTATTATGTCGTTAAAATCATGTTAGACTCACAAGGTTTTGATGCTGTTGGCTCCAGTATTGTTGGTTGCGTTGCAGAGTTTGATATTTTTGATCTGAGTGGCAGCACCCTGCCCTCTCTCTTCTCCTGATCAGATAAACTGACAGAGCAGGAGATCCACTCTGACTCAGAGGGAGAGAAGAGCAGCCAAGAACTCACACTCACCAGATCCTCACTATCTGATACAGAGAATAGCAAAGAAAAGTTTGAAACATTCTGTTATGTAACACATTATGGAAACATACATAATATAATGCACATATAATTTAAACACATAATGTATGCTCTATATAACACCTAGTTTATTTTTAATCAGCCTCTCTTCTTTGGAAACACCTTCCCTGTGCATTCCAAAGTTCGATGGCCCTTATGTTGATATGAGAGAGTGAATATTAACATATGCATCTTTACCTGCATGGTAAGTAAATTCTCTATAGAAATTTAGTGCATCTAGAGGACAATGCTATTTCTCATAGCATAGGAGTTCCTAAACACAGTGATGCAGAGAGTAGCTTGTCTGAATTACACAGGCAGTAAGATTGGGTTCTCTGTGGTTCAAGACCCAACCTTTTTCTGACATGCAGTTTACCACAGCACCAAAACAAATCACAGTGTTAAATGTACCCTCCTTTTAAAGTGTTGTCTGTATTTCTTATATCATGTTTATCACGTTGAAGAATACGTTACCTTTACTGTAAATCACATCACTATTCTTGTTGATCTCTTTCTCTTTTCTGTCTCTCCAGGTTACTGTGGGCGCTGGTGACCAACCATCTGACACACAGGTCACATTTAAATTTCCCTGTGCTGTCTCAGTGAATGAGAGGACTGGTTCAGAGCCTAGTACTGAGAAAAAGAGAACAATAAGCAGAGGTTGTTTTTATTCTTTTGTAAATAGAGTAATCCTGCAAATATAAGATCAGCACAATTATTTTAATTCCTGCAAGATTCAATGACATAAAAGTCATAAAATGTCTAATGATGTATTTGCCAATCTCAGAACAGTGATCTCAAGATTGACTGATCTATGAGAACCTCAGAAAAGTAATAAGGCTTTGATGTAGCAGACAGAGCCCACATAGATAAAAAAATTATATGTATATATTCCAACAGAAAGGTGGAGTTTTTGAGACCAGAGTTTTTGTACTTTTTTACATCTTTCAGAAATATTCAATCAAATCTAACACAATATTTACAGTGACAAACTGTATCTGCTTACCATTTACAGTGAGTGATGTTACACCCTTGTCATACCAAGTTACACTACTGACATGACAGTCATAATCTCCTCTGTCTGACAGTGTGATGTTCTCCAGTTTCAGAGACACATTCCCCTCCTCCAGACTCCCTATCAGAGACACTCTGTCCCTGTACTGAGGGTGTACAGGACTCTCCTGGATCTTCTGATCCTTGTACAATAAAACTGGGGTGTTGAATTTATTGGGCCTGTGCCAGCGCACCTCCAGCTCCACAGCACTGAAGGAAGGAGAGAGACTACAGGACAAAACCACAGAGGATCCCAACTTGGCTGAGACTGGACCATCAGGAACCAGCAAAGAGAATGTCTCTGGGACTGGGACAGAAAAAAGTGCATAAACATGTTCAGAAATCCCTAATCCACTAACACTTGGTTAATAGTGTAACCTGTTTAACAGGCTGTTATGTAAGTAAAGTGAGAGAGACTTACCTTCAGCATGACAGAAAGGTACAGAGACAAACATCCACGCCCACATTATGATTAGCTTTTCTATCAAACAGAGGATAAATTACAACAAACAAAAATGAGTCAAACCAGTAGATCCACATGTCATTTACATCATATTTCACATAAATGTAAACTTTTGTTGAGGGAAACAAGCTTATTAATATAAAAGTTTTGTGATTAACTATCATTTGTTTATCCAGTTCCTGTTATAAAGTGAGGTAAGAATACTGTCTCCTGCCACTTGATGCTGTTCTTAAGGGTAATATCTCCAGGTTGTTTCGACAAAGTTGATTACTCCTAACTCATTTGTTTTTGCCTGGGTAGTATATTTACCCCCCCATATTTTTAAAGAAACAAGTGCCCTAGCAAGGCTACTAAAGGGTAACAGTAAACTGATTTCTTTAGATCTCACATACATTTGCCTATAGAGAAAGCAGTTTGAGTTATTTGTAGTTGTAGTTTGTTAGGTATAGGATGTTGATATTTTTATAGCTGAGATGATTCAACATGAACTGAAAATGAGCATAAAGAGTGAGAAATTAGGTTTGTTGTTGTTGTTGTGCTTGCTCATTCACTCATTCATTCAGGTATTTTCAAAACCGCTTATCCTAATTATGGTCGCGGGGTGCTAGAGCCTATCCCAGCGCTCACTGGGCGAAAGGCGGGGGAAACAGACTGGACAGTCCATTGCATGGCAGACACACAAACACATCCGCACCTGCGGCATCTTACTATCTCCAATTCACCTGACTTACATGTTCTTGAGCTGTGGGAGGAAACCGGAGCTCCCGCCGGAAACCCATGCAGACCCCGAGAGAACATACAAACTCCACACAGAAAGGACCCTGGCCGACAAATCACCGTGTGAATGAGCGAGGGTACACAGTAGGTTCCACCATCATGTAAAATAGCATCTAAAGAGTGATTAGCTATGTCTTGCCTCTCCGCGTCTCTTTCTCTCTCCCCTCAGAATTTTAGCAAGTTTTCAGAAGTAGTGGTAGCTTACCAAAGAAACTGAAAACTAAAAGCGAATACAGGAGACTCCAGCCATGCTGGTAAAATGAATACATTTTCACCGAGTGTAGAGGAAAGTGTGTCTGTTTAATTTGCCATAAATCACTTGCTGGAAGGGGGAGATATAAAGAGATATTATGCAACGAAACATCACCATCTCACCTTCTTAGCCACAAACGTTGAACATGATTTGATGGAGTTCACTCATCAAAGAGAAATTCAGGCGATCCTTTCGGTGATAGCTCCGAAACACAGAGACGAAATCCATCACGGGTGTGTGTGATGATTTATTCGCGACTCTACTCTAAATGAGTATTCACTGAGATCCGTGATAGCCTATATTTTTAAGAGGAAAAGTTCTGATCCTTGATGATCTGAACAAGCCTGCGTGGTTAGTGCAATGTTAAATGAATGGTCCGAATGGGTCCCAGGTCTCCTGGAAACTGCGCATTTCTGTGACAGAGACAGCAAATGCCAGACACTTCGTCTCTGAGAATTTTTCAAATGTCAGTATTCCTGGGCAGATGGGAAAAATATGTGACAGAACCTACATCACTGATCAAGGGATTTAGACAACGCTTTCGAAACTCACTGCCTTTCAAAAGGACATAAACCTGCTGTCAAGCCCTTTCTCTATGCCGTACAGGAGAAAATACAGTGGGAGCTCTTTGTAATGAAACGTTCTCTCTACAGTCGCCACCAGCTACTCCCACTGCCAGAACTTTACAGGAACTTGTAAAAATACTCTTTTCATCAGTAATGCGCCACCAAAATGATAAGTTTGCTCTGCCCCACATACATGTGAGCAAACATTTTCTCTTATGACACCCAAGTCGAGCCGATGGAGATCGAAGATCACAGTCATCTAAGCAGTGTGCTCCGCAACTCCACAACAGCACTTGAACCTAACTTGATCATAAAATTTGTAAAAATCTCCTATATGTGTTAATAATTAGAAAATACCTTTATCTATATAGCTGGTTTCAAGCGTATAGTTCAAGATTCTTGGCTGACATTTTAGTTAACTCATTTGTAAAGTCAGTTTGGTTACTAGAATACCCTCATATCTAACGTGTTTTGTTTATTTTTATTATTACAGGTAACCTGTGGCACGCGACTCCACTTTTTTTTCTCAATGTGCTCCCCAATACAAATAAAATATAATAACAATAAAAAAGTAACTGCAATTACCTAACGGTAATTGCAGAATGTAGAATTGCAGAATTTATGCTTTCTTTCGTTTACGAATAAGCTTGATTTTCGGAGTAATCACTGAAGTATAAACCACTCGTAATTCACACCTGTTGAATGGCTCTTTTGAAAGTCGATAAATTTGGTTCTCTTTGCAACAAATCAAGTTTTAATAATATGTTAAGAATTTAAAAAAAAAAAGACAGATAAGCGCTTGTCTAAAACAATGACAAAACTCAAATTCTTCCATAACCCATACATTTACTATGCGGTTTATACCGTGGTTATTATTATTAATCCGACAAAAGACTTGAGATGACCTTGGAATTTGGAGCAAGTTCAACACAGTATCCTCAACAGTACAATTTGCTTTTCACATCATACGGACTTCACAAATGTATAAGAAAACATGAGCTTTAGACAGTTCAGTCTGGTATACAGTCAGTGGAGTGTTGTCTTTCCCCTTGTTTTTGTAATTAAACACAGTTCATATATATCCAGACTGTTGTTTGGGATTCTTGTTTGGGAGTTAATACATTTCAGAGTCTGTGTTTTTAGAATGCCATTAGATGATTTTAACTTATGGGTCACCAAAAGTCCATGTGTGAGCTCTGTACTCTTTCACAAACTGCTTAAATAAATCTGTTCCACTGCTATTACTGCAATTACAGTGAGTGATATTGTACCCCTGTCATACCTAGTTCTGTCACTAGACTTTTTTTTTCTATGTCTGTGTGTGTGAGGTTCTCCAGTTTCAGAAACATGCTGCCCTCTTTCACACTCCCTATCAGAGACTCCCTGCCTGAGTTTCTGCAGGAGTCTCCTGGATCTGTGGCCACACACAGGGGGATGAGGGTGCTGAGGGTGCTGCAGCACCCCCTGTTTTTTTCTGTATTTTTAATGGCAATTTAAAAAATACATGGTATTAAAATATCTTTTATACTGGGATAATTTGGGTATAGTGTAGGGCTATGAGCAGAGAGGGCGAAAATTTTATTTTTATGTCTGATTCACTTATTTTCAAAATGTGTATTAACCAGTCAGATCTGTCTTGACTGATTACGATTGATGCATCCACAGAGGGACATAATTTATTTTACACACGCAACACGCACTGCAACACGTGTAGCATTGTTCAGAATGTTGCAAAAGAGAATGTCTGATTTTTTCAAAGGTGAAATATTCAAGGAGGAGTGATGATTCGGCTTCAGCCACAGTGTCCATCCCTAACTGCAGCCCCAGCTCCGACGATGAGCTTAGTGGTCTTATTGAGTGGTTCCTGTTATCTGTTACTTGCATCAAACTGGGTTGTTGTAGTCTGGCACTCCATCGACTCTCCCTCTCTCTCCTTATCTAACTCCTCTCCCGTGCATAATTTCTGTGGTTGCTCTGATGTTTACAACGGGCTGCACAGGAAGAATGTGCCGAAACCCAGTATCAAACCCGGGACCTTTAGATCTTCAGCTTAATGCTCTCCCAACTAAGGTATTTCAAAAAGCAGTAAATCTGTTGAACTGATGCATGTGTTGTTAATACAGTTTTTGACTGAGTCAGAGATGATTTAATTTGATTTGCACTTTGTGTAAGCCTATATCACTGGTATGCATAGTCAGGTTTCACAGTTTTCATGTCTTTTGGTTTGCATTGCGCAATTATATAATTTTGGCTTTCTGCCTTGTGTGAGGTTCTTTGCCTATAATCATTAGATACGAGTGATCCTGTCTATCCTATGCTATTTACTTCAATGGGGTACAAGTACAGCATATAGTATGATATTGTACACGTATGCCACTGACCTTTCCAGCGTCCCTATCTGTGGCTTCTTATTGTATAACTAAGTTGGAATGTTGAATCTACTGGGCCTATACCAGCACACCTACGGCTCCACAGAGGAGAGAAATCCCAGGGCAAAACCACACAATATCTCTGATGTTAAGAAAGGAGAAATGTATAAACACATTCATAGACTGCTTGTATACTTTTTCAGAATCAAATTATGTATTCTCAAATTATGTCTTAACAGTGTAACACATTTACCAGGTTTTTATGTAAACAGTTATGTAAACAGTGTTGGATGGTAAACAGAGTTGGTCAGAGTGAGATACAGAGTTACCTACAGTATGACAGAAAGGTACACAGACAAACATCCACACCCATGTCATGTTTAATATTTCTGTAAGAGGGAAACTGCAACAGTCTCAAATTTCCACAGTGCACTGAATGTCATCTCAAATGAATGAGGTTATAGTGATCACTGGGAAACATTGAAAAAAATAGTAAAATCATACTGGCCCATGTTTTCACTTGAAATGTATTTCTTCTCTTCCACATTTGGCTCTCAGCCTGCATTGGTTCACTTTAGCTACACCCATGTCCCTAGACTTCATTTGTGTGTGCACAACAACAGCGGATTTTCTCCAAGCCAGGCTCGAATCGCCAACCACAGCGTAGGGAATCAGATGGAACTCAAAATTACTTGGTGTAACTGATTGTTAAAAAGATTGACAAAGCTTATCAATAAAGTATAACTTTACAATGTCACTTCTTATTACTTCATACACAAAATGTGAATAAGCCACACAGCATTTTGCAAAAACAGTTTTTGCAACACAGTCTACTGTCACATAATGGACAAGAGACTAGATGTGCAGGTAATCAAGATTTTATTGAAAGACAAAGTATTCCAGGATACAAGGCACAGGTACACAAAACAGGAATGAAGGCAGAGTGAAAGACTGAGATTCAAGACAGGATACAGGACTGCTTAGACGGACAGGCAGGTTTACAAGGCTTCAGGCATCCAAGGTACATAACGGAGAAAGTGCACAAACATCTTCAGAAATTTTCCATCGACATCTCCATTGCTATTACAAGACTATTGATTCCTGCCAAATATATATTTTTTTCATGTCACAGGGTTTTGAAGTTAAGTTTTAACTTTTTAAGTAGTCTGGAAGTGGCTTTGGGAAGTAACTGTTCTTGAATCTGATGAATTTGGCCCATAACCTACTCCCTCCAGGTGGGAGGGGTGCAAACAGTCCATGAAAGGGGTGAGAATGATCCCTCCTGGCACTGCAGGCCTTCCTTATACACAACACTGTGTAGGTGACCTTGATAGTAGGGAAACCCTTGACCCTAAACTAGTCAGTTTTCACCACCTGCTCCAGCACCTTTCTGTCTGAGGTGGGTCAATTTTCACACACTGGACAGTGATGCCATAGATCAAGATACTCTCGTTAACACATCTGAAGAAGCTGGTGAGTTTGAGTGTGTGTAGACTCAGATGCAGAGAAGGGCAGCTGAGAACTTACATACACCAGATCCTCAGTATTTGATACACACACACACACACACACACACACACACACACACACACACACAGAGGGAGAGAGAAAGAGAGGACGACAGACAGACAGAGAGAGAGAGAGAGAGTGACAGTAACAAAGAATACAAAAAATTAAAACCGCAAGGTGAACAATGGAACATTCTGAGTTGTCTAAATCTATAAAGAGTCTTCTAACACAGGTAACTTTGTTATCCCGGATTGAAGAGGCCATGGGAATGGCAGATAAGATAACCTCCACAGCGGAGTGGTTTTGCTGGTGCACATACAGGTGGGGTCCAGTGTGGCTGGAATGAAGGCCTTAACGTAAGCCATGATCAATAACTTGAAGCACTTAACATTACCTGAGTTAGTGACACGGGACAGTAGTCATTAAGTAACCGGAGACTTCAGGGACACAGCTAGGAACATTAGAATAAGAAATGGAGTATGTTGCTACTCCTCCGTCACAAGAGACAGAGATCAGAGGATGCAGGTAGAGAGCTTACTGAAAGTTTGGTGCAATGTCTGAAATCTCTTCTCCGTCGTCAGTTACATCATGCTAGCTCCCTCCATGCTCTCTCTAGCTCATCATGCTGCTGTGTTAGCAATGTGTGTAGGTAAACAGCCAGACATAGTCACATAAACGTCCATTAAGCAGTTGACATTGTGGAAGCTGTGTCCGTCTGAATAAAAATAATTTAAGTAGTGAGAAGTGTGTAGTCTGATGTAAAGGAGAATAAGTACATTTTTTAAATTGTAAATGTACTCGCGTAAGAGTGAAAAGTATTGTGCATTAAAACTACTATAAGTACAACTTATTGGAAAAAAAGGTACTATTGGAAAAAACTACATATAATGGAGTAAACGTAGCATGTTACTACCCACCTCGAAGCAAAGTCAGACACAAGTGGTTTCCCTCCAACTGATTTTTTTGGAGGTTTCTCCAAATCTACCGTGAAAACTAAACACAATATAGAATACAGAGACCGCGTTAGCTTAACGTAAAATAATGCACAGCAAAATTAACACGGCATGTAAAATAACATTTCACTAAAGTAAAATATGGACAAACAAAACAGATACCTCGTTGGCTGCATGCTTCAAAATGGAATAATCTCCCAATCTTCCTTATAATCCTTTATATATTATATCTAAAATTCGTTGTAACCAGCATGAACTTTTACCGATGTTCGTACTTGCTTCTTGCTTGCTGATATTTCTCTGAAATCTTATTTGCGCGAGAGCAGCCCAACAGGATTTGTGCGTAACTGAGCTTTCAAAATAGAAGTACAGTAAAAATATCACTTGTACTAAACAAAATAAATAACAAATGCAACTTAGATAAATTCTTAATTATGAAATTGGTCTTAAAAGGGTAAACGATTATGTAAATTTGTAAACAATATTATGACAACAGTTACACCTTAGCATAGTCAACTAAACAGTTCATTTACATTTCTTTACTCTCGGTACTTCAGTAGAAACAAACTAAGAGGTGTTTTCTTTTAGTAGTTGCTGCAGAGCTGTAAAACTGGCGCCACATAGATCATTCATCCACCTCCTCCTCTCCCAGTAAATCCTCCCCCTTGACTAACACTCTGCATAAATATCCTTTGGTGCGTAATAGGTGTGTCGGCTGCTCGAGGCCTTAAAAAAAACCCACAAATACATACCAATATGGACCAGTGAAACAGAAAAAGAATGTATCACATTATGAAGGAAAATGCATAGTCTATATCATTTGTTTCTCATAGAGAGCAAACCCAGCATGTATTATATTTGTGACCTTCATAATGAGTTAAAAATAGTCTGACCCAAAACTTCATGTGGCAGTATCACAGCCCCCACCCACACCCCAGCCAGAGACACCGGAGGCTGAACAACAAAGTAGGGCTTTAGGTTGACCACACTGATGGTGTCAGTTTTCTTATTATGGTTGACCCACTGTACTTGGTAGTTGATGAGGCTAGCTTTCTCATCACAGTAGCTGGACCCGACCACTTAGGTGCAAGCTTGGATGAGAAACTGTCAGATGCTTTTGAGAGTGGGTAAGTACGGACCCAGGTCTCCCGGCAGGAGTTCTGCACTTTTCCTGTGGGCGTTATAATACCTGGTTTGTCTAGCCTGACACATACCAACTCTCTTTTTGACTTGTTCAGCCATTTTTGTCTCTCCAGGAGTTTATATGGAGGTTGCTGATTTGAGGACAGTGTACCGATCAATCTCTCCATGGTTTTAATGGTGTGGTTGGACCATTCTGTGAGGTTGGCTTGGGGGTGGTAGCTCGTGGTGAACTTCTGTGTTGCACCCCAGGTCTTACAGAGGTTCACCATCTCATGGCCAGTGAACTGAGGTCCCCGATCTGACACCAACTCACAAGCAGTGTTGGAAGTAACACGTTACAAAGTAACGCATTACAGTTATTCCACTTCTTTTTGCGGTAATGAATAATGAAACTTATCTTTTTTTTCCACATTAAAAAACACAGTTACAATTACTGAGATTTAAATGGGCTTGTTACTCATTACTTTTGTCTTGTGAGAAAATATTAATGGACAACTGCAGACTATAGCAGAGGAATGCAGCCTATTCCCCCAATTTCCTGTTTATGATCTAACGTCACCTGACCTTAGGTGGTGCAATGAATGAGTGAATCAATCAATCAGCATTAGCCCAAACAATAGCAATAGAAAAAGGCATAATATTACAAGAATGAAGTTGTAATTTTAGGCTAGGTGTCATTTTAGAAGGGAAATATCAGAAGCCACCTGCTGCTTGTGTTAAAACGGGGAACAAAACAGTAAACCTGTGTTTGCTCAGCGAACCAAACCGCATTTGTCAGTCGTTTAATGATAAGATGATTAAGTTACCTGTTGACTGGTGTGTGTGGCACAGTATGAAACCTGAGAGAAACAGTGGATGCCAGAAGCTCAGGCTGTCACTGACTGTCCCCTTGGTGGTTCCTGGTAATATATTTTCAAAAGAAATTATGCGTTGTTTACTCGAACTTTAATGATTTTGTTCTCAGGCTATCATGACTTTTCTCGTAAAATTACGACTTCATTCTCGTAATGTTATGACCTTTTTCTGGAAATCTCAGACTTTTTTTTCCCTCAATGTGGCCCTAATAATCTGCACTTTTGCATGTTGCATTTTTTTTTAACCCAAAAGCAATTAAACTGGTTAACTTGTTTACAGTAAATGCATTGTCTGCTGGTTTATTTTGTTACTTTTCAGTACACCACATTTAGTATGCCACTTAGAACTGTATCACTTTGAATATTAAAGTGCAAATTAACACCAGACCACTCTTGTGAGTTTGCAACCTAGATTAAAACCCATAGAGGGGTAAAAACATGCCAGGCTGACATTGGAATGATGTAAGCAATACAGCTACAACTAATAAAATTGATAATGGGTGTGTTAGATTTACAGTTGTGTAAACTCTCTCCCTCTTTTTCACCCTTCCTTATCTGTTTCCATCACTCTCACTCTGCCTCTCTATCCCTATCCCCTTTGATCCCAGTTCTCTCTTCATGGCCCAGGCCTCCCTGCGTTCAGGACCAATGCGCACCAGAACAGAAACCCCTCACTGTAACACCTAACAGACGCCAGGCGCAATGTTTTAGCGCAGCTACCCCCAGACCATTTGGACAAATGCTGATAACGTTTAATTGCAAAAGCTGAGCGGTCATGGCGGAGCCCTGAGAACATCGCGAGACAGCGGGTGAGACTGAACATGGCGGCAACTCTCTTCTAAACTCCTAGCAAACTGAAACACTGCAGCCAAACTTTAACCCCGGTTATTCTCATTATTCCATTGCCAACACTGAATCGTCCAACTCTTCAACCCTGGAAAACCTGTTCACATTCATCGACGATTACTTCTACAACCTGTCCATAATGGCAACGAAACCCAGCAAAAAACAACCGAGACGAGAGTGGTCTACCGAGACGGAGGAAGAAACAACCACAGTCGAGGTCAGTGTACTCCAATCCATCAACAATAGACTCTCAATATTGGAATTATTACACGCAGACATCAAAGAGCTGAAATCCAGTCTCGAATTCTCTCAATTACAAATTGAAACGCTACAAAAAGAAAACAACGAACTAAAAGGAACCGTCAAAATTCTAGACACTCAAATTACTAACCTTGTGAACGAAAACAAAGCAATGAAAGACACAGTCTTGGATCTCCAGTGCCGCAGCATGCGCGACAATCTGATTTTTTCCAGAATTCCAGAATGAACACCAGACAATCCAGAAGCCGCCATCAAACAATTCATGCAGTCAGCCCTGAAACTATCACCAGATACAGTGAACAACATAACGTTTCACAGAGTTCACCGCCTCGGCGCAAAACACACCAGCAATGAAAGACCAAGAGCCATCGTCGCAAAATTCGAACATTACAAACAAAAAGAACTCGTTAAAAGCAAAGGAAAGGAACTGAAAGTGACAAGTTACGGCCTCAACGACCAATTCCCTAGAGAAATACAAGAAAGAAGAAAAAAACTTCTCCCGATCCTGAAGCAATTTCGGGAGAAGGGAAGACGAGCGACGTTATCTGTGGACAAGCTGTACATCGACGGGCAACTCTATCAAGATCGCAACATCACCACTTGGCTTTAGTCATCCAAATACATAGCCTTACAGTTCATACATCAGCACCAAAATAGTACTAAAACTTACACCCTGCTATCTACTGAAAAAAAAAAAAAAATGTCACAGTCACTGTTGACCCTACAGTCACTATTTGTCTGTCTTTGTCTCTCTTTTTCTCTTTGTCTCGCTCTCTCTTCTTCTCTGATTTTCTTAGATTCTCCTCATATGCATATGATTTGTATTTGTCTCTTGTCTGTCCATGTCTGTCTGTCACAACTAGCGTGGAAAACGTGGGAGAAAGGGAACATTTCTACTTTTACTATTTTTTATATATCATCTCAAAATATCATTGAAACACACCACAAACTAATGTTGATACACCATACATTCTGCACATATTTTTACATTCATACCCACTACATAACACTCGCAAATTCCCACTCACATCACATTGCTGTAAAATTGATCCTTACACATGTCAGTGATTTCACTCAAATTCGTAACGTGGAACATCCATGGGATTAGTTCGCAAGCAAAGAAAACTAAAATTATAAACCATCTGATTAAATTACAAGCAGACATATGCCTTTTACAAGAAACTCACATAACAGAATCCGAAGATCAGAAATTGAAAACTCCAGAATTTACCCAAGTATACTCATCAACTTACAACTCCAAGAAAAGAGGCGTCTCAATTTCAATAAACAAAAAAGTTCAATTAATCCATAATACCACTGTCACTGACCCTGAAGGACGATATGTTATCATCAACGCCACCATTAACAACAACAGCTACACTATTGCTAATATATATGGACCCAACACTGATGACCCTGCTTTCTTCCACACATTTTTCGACTCACTATCTAACTTATCAGATTCTACAGTCATAATTGGAGGTGACTTTAATACAGTTATTAATCCCAATTTGGACAGATCTTCTACAACAGCTCATCCCAGAAACTGGCACTCTACTGAAATATTAAAACAATACATGAATGACTTTGTTCTTGGCGATAGTTGGCGACTGAAAAACCCATTACTCAAAGAATATACACATTTTTCTCCACCTCATCAGTCTTTCTCTCGTATTGACTTTTTTCTCACCAGTAAATCGATTATATCCGACATAGCAGATCCCAAAATTCATCCCATCATAATCAGCGATCATGCTCCTGTATCATTTAATCTAATCACCAGACAAGTCAAACAACCTATACCCAGATGGAGATTTAACACTTCCTTGCTTGAAGATCCTGACTTTAATACATTTTTCATAAAAGAGTGGGCATCCTTCATGGAAACTAATGACTCTCTGGAAATCTCATCTACCCTACTTTTGGAAACAGCAAAAGCAGTACTGAGAGGAAGAATTATATCATACTCATCATACAAGAAAAAAAAGGAACGAGAACATGAAAATATTCTTGAGCAAAAAATTAAAGCACTGACTGACACGCATGCTAAAAACCCCACAGAGCAAATTCAGAAGGAACTGACAGAAACTAAATCACAGCTCAACTATATCATAAACAAAAAAACCCAATTCCTGATACAAAGACTCAGACATGATCATTTTGAACATAATAACAAATCAGGAAAATATCTGGTAAATCAACTCAAACGAAATAAAGAAAAATCATTCATACCAGCTATAAAGAATTCCATAGGAAACACTATGCAGTCACCCCAAGACATTAATGACGCATTCAGAGAATTCTACAACAAATTATATACACCCGACAAAGAACCCAATTTAATAGATATTAACACCTTCCTCAGTAATATAGAACTTCCCCAACTTAATAAGGAACAAGCAGATGAACTGGACACACCAATAACACCTAATGAACTCCACAAAGCAGTTAATAAAATGCCAAACAATAAAGCTCCAGGACCTGACGGCTTTCCTGCCGAATTTTATAAACATTTTTGGAATACAATCTCACCACTGTTGCACAGAATGGTACTCAATATTAAACAAAACTCAGCAATCCCACCTCACATGAACACTGCCCTCATATCAGTACTACTTAAACCTGAAAAAGACCCAACTCTCTGTTCCAGTTACCGCCCCCTATCGCTCAACACAGGTATCAAAATCATCAGCAAAGCACTAGCCACCCGAATTGAAACGGTAATCCCATCACTAATCCACTCAGATCAAACTGGCTTCATTAAAGGACGACACTCTTCAAACAACATGTGCAGATTACTTAATCTAATTAATGTATCAAAACAAAACAAATTGAAAACAATAATAGTATCATTAGACGCAGAAAAAGCTTTTGATAGAATAAACTGGAAATTCTTAATTGCAACACTACACAGACTTGGTTTCAGAGAGTCATTCCTCCAGTGGATAAAAATTCTGTACAGTTCACCAATGGCCACAGTTGTTACTAATGGTTTAACATCACAGAGCTTCACACTGCACAGGGGAACCAGACAAGGATGCCCACTCTCTCCATCGCTTTTTGCCTTATTCATCGAACCTCTCACTGCTGCAATACGTCAAAACAACAACATTAAAGGAATCCAAACCCTCCACACTCACCACAAGATAAGTCTTTATGCAGATGATGTATTGCTTTATTTACAGGAACCATCTAACTCACTACAAGAAGCCATCAAGGTTATTAACTCATTCTCCGAACTCTCAGACTACGCTATAAATTGGACCAAATCAACAATTCTACCTGTATGTGTTGATGATTGGAATGCTGCAGCTCAAAACCCACCTCCTCCCATCCCTACTGGAAACATTAAGTATCTGGGAATTAACATCTCCACCACACTGTCAGAGTTGTTCCACCTAAACTTCACCCCATTAATAAAAACAGTAGAAGACGACTTAAACCGCTGGATAAATTTACCTCTCTCATTAATTGGTAGAATAGCGACTGTAAAAATGATCATATTACCAAAAATCAATTACCTTTTCACAATGATTCCAACCCAGCCCACCACTAAATGGTTCAACTCATTAAACTCCATAACAAGCAAATTCTACTGGAAAAATAAAACACCGCGAATCAAACTGGCCACATTACAGAAACACAAAACTCAAGGAGGATTAGAAGCCCCAAACTTCCAAAATTACTATCTGGCAAATCAGCTACAATATATCACCAATTGGATTTACCCAAACCGGCAGAACAACTCATGGTTAGAAATAGAACAATCAGAATGTAAAGAAATATCAATATCTGACCTTCCGTTTCTCAGCAACAAGATAAAACACCATAACTGCTTTAATAACACAGTAATTTCAACAACTCTGACAGCCTGGTGGAAAATTAACAAAATCTTCAAATCTGAAATGAAACCCTGTAAATACTACCCTGTCCTTGGCTAAAGTGGTTTTATCCATATAGTCTATTTTTGTAATAAAGCTGTACTACTAAGGACATTCTTTTTTAGGACTTTTATTCATTTAATAAAATTGCCCAATCAACTGGAATACACATCTCTGTCCTATTCCTATACAGCTTATCTGCACATTGGGGAACCCATCAGCTTGAGTTGATTTTTGTGAATCTTAAGTTACAAGTCCTTAGGTGGCGTGGTCTGGTCTCTTGTTAAATATATATATAGTAGAACATCACTCATACCCGTTTTCCACTGACACGGTGCTGGTGCCTAATCAAGCACCGGGCCGCATTTTCCCATTGAAAAAATACTGGTGCCAGTGCCAAAAAGCTGGCACCGCACCGCACTGCAGTATTGCTGCTCCCAAAAGTTGGAACCGCTGACCTTTGCAATTAAAAACCACGCGAGAACCAATCAGTTCAGCGTTTGATGTGTTTGGTACATGGCGTTCTCTAGAGAGGTGGGAGTAACAAAAAAAAAGTCGGACCAAAATAGCGGTAGGCTAAAGGCTATATGTAGCCTGAAAATATGTATATGGTTAAAAGATGTATGGAAAACCATTTGTGTCTACATCAACACGGGCTGTTGTTTACATGTTACACGAACGTAGTCGGACGCAGAGCGGAAGAAAAAAACTCGGCTCTGGCTGGTGCAAATAGACTACTGCAGACCTTCATTTAAACACTTAAACTGTTGAGCTAAGTGACAGACTTTCATGAATTTCGCCCCCAGAGCGACAAGTCTTAGGGCAAAACTTGTGAGTTGTTTCGCTGAGTGGAAGCCTAGCGTAAAAGTAAATTTATAAAAAGCAAGCACATGCGTTCTGTCTATTATTTTCCCCCAACTTACCCAAACTTTCGCTACGTAGTGATCGGTTCCCAAACCTGTGGAAATGCGGGCCAGTTCTCAAAAGGCACCAAGGAAGCACCGGCTCCGCACCGGCACCTGCACGGGCACCAGCACCGCCCTATTGGAAAAGAGCTGTGTGTGGGCCCGCATTTTCTGTGTCTTTCTTTGATTCGTGTTTGTTTTAAGAGGAGTTGTACATGAGATTTAATTGTTTAAGCTGGCTTTAACTGATATAGCGTATTGATATCACATAGTCTTGTGTTGACAACATTTTACTATCAACACTGAGTTTGATATATATTTCTAAATTGTTAATGAATTTATTTAAATAGTTAACTGTAAACTGGTGTTGAGTTATCGATGTATGTTAGTATTCATACGGGTATGGTTTTGTTTTAACTGACGTGGTGTAGTGAGGTGGGTAGTCCAAAATATTTCACCAAACTTCACGGGTTGAGAAAGCCCGGGAATCAGGTGCTCCCATTCTGATTGTTAAGAGGGGTAAGTATAAATACACGCATACGCGAAAAGAGTTTTATGTTTCATTTTTGCATTTGAATGTTAATGTTATTGCATAGCAGGTAATTTTTTTTTTTTTTTTGATAGAGTCCAAAAAATTTTCCTTTGTAAGGATAAATTGACATCCCATCTAGGGTTTATTGGGGAAGCCTCCCCTGATTTGGTAGATGCCAGGAACCTGATGATTCTCAGCCTGCTAGAAGCCTCTGTGAAAGAGTTATGTGCTCATAATGGTAGACAACAAATTAACCCTGTGAAGCGTTTATAACACTTGGGAAATGACTATTTAACGAATTAACAATTTTGAATGTTACATGAATTGACTGTTATATGTTGAAGTTAGCCAATTATTATTTTACACCCATAAAAGCAGTTAAGAGGTGCTAGCTTATCGCCGCTCGTAATGCTATGTTTAGCGCCATTGGACTCACTGTAACAACATAAAACTAACATTAAAGATTTCCCTCCAAAGATAAAACACATTTGATGTCACTGTTGAGAGTTGTGAATCAGTAGAACTATTTATTGAGTTGGAAAGTGTTAGTATATGCTTTTATTGCTCGTTCTACTGAATGTGGCAAATTCATAACGAGTTGGACTAACTAGGTGCGGGTTTGTTAATTCACGCGCTCAGGAGCGTTTGTCGTGAGATGCAGATGCCACAGAAATTGAGTGTTTCACAGCCCAGATAGCAAACAATTACTGAAACTATGTTAAATCAACATTCCGCTGTCAACGTTAAGTTCATTGAGTCAACGTCGAACTCCAATGTTGATTCTTCATCACTTTTGCACCCTCGGTTAATATTGAAACAATCAATGCTCAATCATTTATAATCAGGACAACTATAAATCAATGTTATTCCAACGTCTCTGTCATCAACATTACTATACTGTCGGGTTTCATCGGTATTGTAATGGTGATCCAACATTTATTTAGCATTGAGATTTCAATCTCAGCCATAATGATGATTCACATGGAAAATCAATATTTTTTTCAATGTCGTCTTGTTATCTGGGAGACCTGTTGTATGTATGAGTGAGAGGGTTATTGTCTCAACGTTGTGTGCTCCTTTAACAGAAATGTATGAGAAGAACTAATTGAAACTGATTTGTCCCTCTCACATTGAATATTTACAGTTATATTTTCTATTTGTATTTTCCTGTGTTACTACGTAATGCCTGAGGATACTGCTGCTCTGCGTACCTTTGTCTGTTTGCCTTAATGATTAACTCCACTATACGACCACACACTATATGTATGGCAGAAGTATTTTATTTTACTATGTTGTATCATTTAGTTAAATTATTTGTAATTCAGTCTCAATCTGCGAGAAGCTTCTGTGAAACAGAAATGTATGAGAAGAACAAATTGATCTGTCCCTGTCACACTGAATATTTTTGCAGTAAAATATCTGAAGGCAAAGCAGTGGTGTTGCTCAGTTATTTCCTGTGGTGGAGCGAGTAGGAGTCCGCTACAGTAGTTACTTTTTTGCGTCAAACTTAAACAGCATCATGCTATATTGTAACTACCTCGCGTTCTCCCTCGCCAGTCATGCTACATGTTGCTATGAAAACTTAATCAAAGTATACAGCTTTGACTTCCATCATACCTGCAAAATCTATTTTTGTTTATTATTTTCTTATTTATTTCCTTTCTTGATACTCACAACCAACTTCGGGTGAATGTCGGCGTCGTTTATTTTCAGTTTCATCAATCGAGTCGTTGTAATTTTACAGAAAACGATCAAAAAGCTGTTTGCCATAATGTACGCACATGTCTAAGAAAGCATTCACTCTGCAGCGGCATCCAAACTTTCTTACCAACCTGATCCCACACATGCGCACAAGGGGATCCACCATTAACCAATCATAATCCACAATTTAAACTAATCCCGACTCCACAATTTACACGCAGCACAAAAAGTGGCCTAATTCAAACAAAACACTATAAACAAATAACAATAACAATATATGGCTCTTACACCTATAATGTCTTCGTTCTTGGTCTGGATAGTATTTCTGCCTTTGCACATTTGCCGTGAAGTCATACCAACTCTTACTGGAATGTACTTGGATGTAGTATTATTTACTTATTTTTATTATTACATGTAACATCAAACATCAAAATGACGATAAAGAATAAACGACGAAAATGATCAGAGGGATTCAAGAAAGGTAAAAACTAGACAATCAATTAAAAGTTAGTTTGGTTATAGAAATGCACTTATTTAATATTATTTCTTTATTTTTATTATTAAAATCTGATCTGAGGGGGCAGCGCCCCCTATTGCTCTCCGTTGGTGCCGGCCCTGCGCTGATGTAAACCGTATTCACAATTCGTTCGCACCACTTTTACCTCATTTGACTGGAACGCCTAGTAACGCTTGTGAGGCCTGGAAACTAAATTAAAAGCTGGGCTTAAGATGATTAATTTTTTCTAACTCATAATTCATTTAACATGGCAAAAATGATCGCAGAGAATAAAATGCCAAAGAAAATAAATAAAAAAGAAATGAAAAGAAAAAATAAAATGACAAAAATGGTCACAGAGTGCTCAGACAATAACAACTAGCAAACCAACGAAAAGCACATATAGAGATGAAAAATTAGCAAGTTATTATGTACTGGTACAGAATACACCCTTTAGTTGGCGATAATGCTTTAGTTATGTCATTTGGCACGACACTAAACAAGTGAATAATTTACCTAACGGGAAACAGAAAAATCCCAAATGATGGCCCATGGCGTATGGTCTATGTTTTCCACATGTCAATCCCAGTAGTCTTTTGAGCGACACATTTGAATTTGGGATAAAGTTGTTTATCTTCGCAATTAATCAGGTTTTTGCGTCAGTATACCCAAATGTTTGGATAATTCAAAACATTTTTGTATAATTGCATTTGCATTTTGCTTTATCTGTCACTTTACAGATTACTTTACAGCGCTGGTTGTTACTATCAAAAATACAGTATGATATTCAAATTACATTGCAGGATAACGAACTATGGTCGCCCTTCATACATCTAATTAACATAGGTTATTGCACAAATGGATAACAGTTTTAACAACGCAGACTACACTCACCTCCCAAGTCCATTACACTTTAATCGTCGATTAAGAATTGCTGGTCAGAAATGCCAAATTTCAAACCGTGTAAATGTAAATCTTAGGCAAACTGTTCGGTGAGCTTTCGGTGAACTGTGTTCCGCTTTCGGTTTGTGGTTCCCGCTCGAGGTAACACAGTTTTAATCAGATGGTTCACAAAAAATTTCATCACGTTTTATTTCATGGCGTTTTGAAGGTCTACATGTATCACAAATGTAAAATAGTTACAGATAATTTGCAGTCAGCAGCTCGATAATTCCTCCCGACAAAGTCATTTTCTTTATCAAGAAGCAATGCACTCTCCACAAAATCCCTGTGCGTCAGTTACAGCTACTTCATGAATCTGAGTTTTTTATATATATTTATTTATTTTATTTTATATACGATGGTGCAGTTTGTAAAACGGCCAGTGATTGCTAGATTGCTATAACATTAACGGAAAGTTCAACACTGCATCTTCAGAAGTGAAATATGCTTTTCTCAGCGTACTGACTCCACAAATACATGCGACACACATGAGTTACTGACTTGTTCAGTCAGAAGGAATGTAATTAGTGGAGAGTTGTCTTTTCCTTTGTCCTTTTACTTGAAAATCTGGAGGTCATGTATGTCAAGAGTCAGTGTCAAGGTGGGACATACTGTGCCGCCCCTCGCAGGTGTTACGTTCCCCCTTTTGTCCAGGGGGGGTAAGGGAATGTAACAAAAATAAATAAATAACTAAATGTCTAAATTAAATAAGTGAGTGTCCCAAGGACACCACAATACAACAGAAAACAACTTTCAAGAGGATAGTACTTGAATTTATTATCAAACTTAAATGAGAACAGGAAGCGTCAACCAAAAACAAAAAGAGACTTCAGGAGAGGGAAAGGCCAAAACAATAAACAAAACAATCTAGTTATTAGGAGTGGACTCTAACTTACCTACCGTTACAAAAAAACACAAAATTAACAACACAAACTAACCTCACTCCCTAACTAACCAAAAAAACAGGAGAAAATGGTTTCAAACAAAAAGGCACCCAACCTCCCTACGGGGCTTCCCACACTATATACAAGGTTATATACAAATCTATATACAATACACACACACAAAAAAAGAAACACATAGCAAACAAGAAGCAAATGAAGCAATAACAAGTTATCAACCATCAACAATCAATCAACAATCAATCAACAACCAATAACTACCAACCAACAACCAACAAAGTCTCAGTAAGGAGGAGGAACAAAAGGTCTGTAGTGAAGAGGACTGGCTTGTTTATATCCCCTGGCCTCTTTTCTCTCAGCCAATGGGAGTGTGGTTTGACAAATAGGCCCTCCCTCGTGTCCTTGGTGCTTAATGACCTGTTAAATGGAAGAAGGGAGGAGAGGAGAGAGAGAGAGGACACAACAGTACAACAGCAACAAATATACAACAGTAAACAAAACACGAAATAAATAAATACGTCTTAGGATGTAACACAGGCCTCGCCTTTTCGCGCCAAACTTTGCATTTTACTGATTAATTTATATTCATCAAATAAAAAGTGAAAACACTCACTGTTGGTCATATTTGCATATGGTCACATTTGGGGAAGCAGTATCCTTATTGGTCTGGTGCTTTGCTGTAAGTGGTTTGATTTGTTTGACGTTTTCGCCTGTTGTCATTACATCAAGATAAGCACGAAACACACAGTTAGCATTAGCAAGTCAGACGGCGCTTGGTGCTAACATGTTTCAGTGAGAGTAGTGGAGTATATAGTTTATTTCAAATGAGGTTCCAATGACATGTACAGTGCAGTGTGTTGTGTGTGTCAGTGTGTGTGTGTGTGTGATAGAGAGAGAGAGAGAGAGAGACACACACATTAGGGTAACCCCCCGGGAGTACCCTAGTGCGCCTCTATTAGACTTGTACTGTGTGTGTCTCCATTATTTATTTATTTATTTATTTATTTATTTGTTTATTTATTTATTTATTTATTTTTGTGATCCTCACTTAATATATTTTAGGGTTTGTATTTTTGAAATGACATTTAATGTTTTTTATTCTTGGGTCACCAAAAGTCCATGTTTTAACTCTTACACAAATTAGCAGAGTAAATTTGTTTCACAGCTATTTAAATATTTACTTGGGGTGATCCTGTGTCCTTATACCAAATTCAACTACAGACGTGAGACTCATACTCTGCTCTGTCTGATAGTGTGAAGTTCTTTAGATTCAGAGACATATCCCCCTCATCCAGATTTCATATCAGAGACACTCTGTCCCTGGACTGAGGGTCTACCTGACTCCTCATTGTAGAATAAAATCAGGGTGTTATATTTACTGGGCATATACCAGTTCACCTCCAACTCCACAGCATTAAGGGAGGGAGAGAGACTCTTTGGCAAGACCACAGAGCCTCCAAATTTGCCCAGGACTGCATCATCAGGAACCAACACAGGTTTTTTTGAAGTTTCTATGAACTGGGATTGTATTTAGTGTATTTAGTTATGACCAATGAGGAAAATGATTGATGGCAGTTCTGGAGGCATAGTGATCTTGTTAACATTCATTGTTTCAGGCAATTTGATTACTTTCCGTGGCGGCCATGGACTGAGTTTATTGTGAGAGAGGACGAGGTCAGGATGACCTCCGAGGACTTTCATCTCTTTAATTCATTTGTGTTGGGTTTAAATGTTGTCTTATCATGTGGAAATAACTATGCTGACTAAACTGTCACTATCTGATAGTTTCATTTATGATGTATTGAGTTGGTGATGATTACATTGTCATTGCATTGTTATGATTCCTAGTGTTGCAGTATGTAATGATAGAATTATTTACTTTGGTGTAAAGTGTGATGATGAAGTATCTGAGTTTGACTGAGAAGAAAAAGTGGATGTATTAGTAAGTAGAGTTTTGACACATTACAGTAACACCTAAATCACACTGGCTGTTTTGTGAATATGAAGTATGTGTTTATAATGTTGCCTGCTCACCTGCATTAATGTGCCAC
Source organism: Chanos chanos (assembly GCF_902362185.1). Taxonomy (NCBI): domain Eukaryota; kingdom Metazoa; phylum Chordata; class Actinopteri; order Gonorynchiformes; family Chanidae; genus Chanos; species Chanos chanos. Next base: position 21,418,965 of record NC_044505.1, read on the forward strand.
TGCAAGTCTGTCATGCTTCCAGTCATTGTTTTACAATTCTGAATATACAGAAATAAAAATTATTATAAAAATATTATCTGACATATCTAGGCGAAACCTGACAAGATGCTGGTTTCCACAGTGATGAGATAAGGGTAACGAATTTTCTTTCAGTTTTCAGTCTTTACCATGCCAGTGATGGTTCCAATTATAAGTTTGCTCTCTGGGACCCTCATTTTTGATGACTGATACTCTCTATAAATCCCTTGTGTGTGTTTCAGTCTTGCTTTTTGCCATCCTTACTTATGAAAAATAACAAGTCCTGTTAGAATTGTGTCAGAAAACCATTTTAAAATCGTATGTCCTATGTGAATGAAATGGAGGACTTGCACTGTTCAGACTGAGATCTTCCCATTCAGGTAATTAAAGCTGTAAAGTATAAACACAATCTTCTCTGTGAGGTAGTTTATTAAAACAGGATGTTGCACAGACGAAAACATTTTTTAGTTGCTTCTATGTGTCATATGGATGAAATATGGATCATATCCACACTGTATCAACACACAGAATGAGCAAAACATATAAATTACAAATAAAAGCTTAGGAGTAGTAGTAGTAGTAGTAGTAGTAGTAGTAGTGTTGAAACTGAAATTTAAAACAAAAAAGATTAAACACAATTTATTTATCACATATGTTGAGCGGCTGAACTTTCTTAAGCACAAGTTAATGCACTCAGAAAATAAAACATGATCATACATTTCATTTTTGGAATTGCAAAATTATATGTATAAAAGTTAGTAATAATGTGATACTGAGTAGACTGAAAGTAATAAAAATATGTTGCTCAACAAGTTGACAGATTCAACATCAAACAAAGAAAAAAGAAAAGTATAGAGTGATGTTGAAGAAGAAAGTCAGTTTAATTTGATATACAGTCAAATTAGTGAGGAGACAAAGAAATATAATGGTGCCATTAATCTTCATCTTTTGATCTACAATCAGCCAGTTCTGTAGTCTGCATAACTGCATTCATAAAGCATCAACAGAAAAAGAAAAATCTGTAATCTCTGATGAGTCCTGCAAATGACATATGTTTATTTTTCCAAATGATGTTCTTAACATTCTATATATCATGAGTATTAACATTACATACAACTTTCAATATGTTCCATGAATTCCATAAGGAGGAACTGGGTAGTGTTTCATCCTGCTGACAGCTCATTGTATCCACAGAGAAGTAAATTGCAAATACAGATTATTTCATTCTCATATGAGCCGACTTCCTAGGATTGTCATTAAACTGAAAATGAATCCCTTAGGTAAGTCATTTTGGTATATACCAGTACAGGAAGAAGTAACCTGTAGTCTATACTCTTCTATTTTATGTGGGAGATAAACATGTCATGGATGCATTTCACTAGACTGTGAAATGTAATTCTCATAGTAAACACACACAGTCACATTCAAAACTCTTTCCATCTATCTTCTACTCTCTCCTACAGTCAGTTATCTGTTTACTTTAGTGTGAGAGAATGATCACATCTGTCTCCAGGACTGAACAAAGGAATCAATACATTTTCAGACTTAACATTAATGAAAGTGTAAAGATGTGATTTTGAATCTAAATCATAGAAAGACAGTGTGTTCTTATACATGTCTAAATACAACCCCAGTGTTGAGAATGAGTCTCTTACTAACACTGGGATTGGATCGCCAGTATTTACATAGAATCCTTTCCCTCTTTCATACTGGAGAACCCAGTAACCATTCTCTGGAGTTAATGGCGCTTTTCTTCTCTGCGTCTTTTGATGAGAAGTCACACCGACATACCAGGACAGTTCAGGTGGAAGAGCTTTCTGTGCATCTAACACAAACACCTCCCAGTAGTGACAGCCTGACTTAAAGTTCTCTTTACACAGAACATCAACCATGAGTTCTGAAGGATTCTGGGAAAACCACCCTTTTGTGAAACTCACTTCCTTTCCATCTTTTTTAACAGTCAGATCTTTGTGACATGAAGATTTGTCCAGTCTGAGATCCTCTGAGGGATCAAATTAAAAGACAGAAAATGTGTCAAGCACAACCCAGAGCTTATATCTCATATGAGTTAAAGATTAATGATGTATGATCTTACCTTTACAAAGATGCATTTTATTCCAATCTGTACAAAAAGAGACATGAATAATTTTGTAATACATCTGTGTACTGACATGCTTTTGACCTGTGAATGTCCAAACGCATTTTTCATTCTGATGGATTACTTTGATTGTTTGACACCTGTGGGTTGTATTTACAATAAATGTGAGTCTGTAAATGTGAGTGAAGATCATGATTAACTTTTATGATGGAGATTTACCTGTGTTTGTGTTAGTTTCTGTGTTAGTCTCTTTGTCTGCAGTTTCTGGTTTCTCCTCACATTTTTCACATCTTGTTTCTTCACACACACACACACACACACACACACACACACACACACACACACGCGCACACACACACACACACACACACACACACACACACACACACAATCACAGAGCAGGATAAATAACAGCATTTTTTATTTTCTTTGAGATGTGTTTAGGATACTGTAAATTATAACAACACACAAATATTTAGCATGAGTGGATCTATTCTAAAGTGTATGACTTAAGGAAGCAAAAACAGACATGAATCATTTTGTAGTGTGTCTTTGTACTGACATGTTTTTGATCTGTGAATGTCCAAACTCATTTATACTCTGATACATTACTTTAATTGTTTGATACCTGTGGGTTGTGTTGACTGTAAATGTGTGTCTGTAAATGTGAGTGAAGGTCATGGTTAACTTTTATGATGAAGATTTACCTGTGTTTGTGTTAGTCTCTTTGTCTGCAGTTTTTGGTCTCTTCTCACATTTTTCACATTTTGTCTCTTCACACACACGCACACACACGCAACACACACACACACACACACACACACACACACACACATACACACACAATCACAGAGCAGGTTAAATAACAGCATTTTTTATTTTCTTTGAGATGTGTTTAAGATACTGTAAATTATAACATCATGCAAATATTTAGCATAAGCAGATCTATTCTAAAAAAGAATGTATGACTGAAGGAAGCCCCCCAACCCCCGTTAGTGAAATTGTTGGTATAGACATGTACCTTGTGATCTTGTTTCTTCATCCCTAGTCTCATGTTTCAGTGGCTGATTTTCTACTGAGACAAAAAAAGTAGCTTTCAGGTTATTTTTGAGAAGAGAAAACTGCTGTCATTGTGAAGAGCTTACAAACTGTGCGTTTGAATGTTCTGGGGAACACTTAAAGTTTTTTTGAATGATTGTCACATACCTGCTGTTGTCTTAGGATCTGCTGAGGGAATGTGATATATGACGTTTTATATGAAACATGGTACAGAAACAGTTCAGTAGGTTACCATATATTTTCAAACATGTAGTTCCCAAAAAAATTCTTCAATTTTTTGTTCTTAAAAACAATTGAATGTGTTTTTTTTTCATATATTGTGGTCTGTTTAAAAGACTTTTTTGTCTAAGGGACAACTCCTTGTTGACACTACAATATGTGGGGTTAAATACTGTATATGAATTCATCTACATATAAATGTAAGCTCCTTACCTTTCCTCTTGTATAAAATGAAGAGGATGAATAAGACACTGAAGGCCAACAGACTGATGACCAGCATGACAATAAATGCTCTCCATGCTTCAACAAACACACACAAAGAGACATTAGTTTTTATATGTATATCCTACACAGCTGTGTGTTATTAAGTGAAATTAAGCCTTATTTTCTGGGTGATGAGCGCCATTTATTTGAGCATGTTTTTCTACAGTTAATAGATGATTTTATAATGTTGTTAAAATCATATTGGACTCACAAGTTTTCGATGCTGTGGGCTCCAGTATTGTTGGTTGCGTTGCAGAGTCTGATATTTTTGATCTGAGTGGCAGCACCCTGCCCTCTCTCTTCTCCTGATCAGATAAACTGACAGAGCAGGAGATCCACTCTGACTCAGAGGGAGAGAAGAGCAGCCAAGAACTCACACTCACCAGATCCTCACTATCTGATACAGAGAATAACAAAGAAAAGTTTGAAACATTCTGTTATGTAACACATTATGGAAACACATATAATATAATGCACATATAATTTAAACACATAATGTATGTTCTATATAACACCTTGTTTAGTTTTAATCAGCCTCTCTTCTTTGGAATCACCTTCCCTGTGCATTCCAAAGTTCCATGACCCTTATGTCGATATAAGAGAGTGAATACTAACATATGCATCCTTCCCTGCATGGGAAGTAAATTCTCTATAGAAATTTAGTGCATCTAGAGGGCAATGCTATCTCTCATAGCATAGGAGTTCCTAACCACAGTGATGCAGAGAGTAGCTTGTCTGAATTACACAGGCAGTAAGATTGGGTTCTCTGTGGTTCGAGACCCAACCTTTTTCTGACAGCATTAAATGTACCCTCATTTTAAAGTGTTGTCTGTATTTCTTATATCGTGTTTATTACGTTGCAGAATACATTACCTTTACTGTACATCACATTAGCATTCTTGTTGATCTCTTTCTCTTCTCTATCTCTCCAGGTTACTGTGGGCTGTGGTGACCAACCATCTGATACACAGGTAACATTTAAATTCCCCTGTCCTGTTTCAGTGAATGAGAGGACTGGTTCAGAGCCTAGTACTGAGAAAAAGAGAACAATAAGAGAACAATTTATTGTTTTGTGAAAAGAGTAATTCTGCAAATATAAGATCATCACAATTATTTTAATTCCTGCAAGTTTCAATGACTTAAAAGTCATAAAATGTCTAATGATGTATTTGCCAATCTCAGAACAGTGATCTTAAGACTGACTGATCTATGAGAACCTCAGAAAAGAAATGAGGCTTTGATGTAGCTGACAGAGACCCCCCCCCCCCCCCCCCCCCCCCCCCCCCCCACACACACACACACACACACACACACACATATATATATATATATTCCAACAGAAAGGTGGAGCTTTTGAGACCAGAGTTTATGTGCATTTTTACACCTTTCTGAAATATTCAATCAAATCTAACAAAATATTTACAGTGACCAACTGTATCTCCTTACCATTTACTGTGAGTGATGTTGTACCCTTGTCATACCAAGTTACACTACTGACATGACACACATATTCTCCTCTGTCTGACAGTGTGATGTTCTCCAGTTTCAGAGACACATTCCCCTCCTCCAGACTCCCTATCAGAGACACTCTGTCCCTGTACTGAGGGTCTAAAGAGGTTTCCTGGACTTTAGGTTCAGGGAGTGCCAAAATTGGGGTGTTGAGTTTATTGGGCCTGTACCAGAGCACCTCCAGCTCCACAGCACTGAAGGAAGGAGTGAGACTACAGGGCAAAACCACAGAGGATCCCAATTTGGCTGAAACTGGACCATCAGGAACCAGCACAGAGAATGTCTCTGGAACTGGGACAGAAAAAAGTGCATAAACATGTTCAGAAATCCCTAATCCACTAACACTTGGTTAAAAGTGTAAAATGTGTAACAGGCTTTTATGTAAACATAGTGAGAGAGACTTACCTTCAGCATGACAGAAAGGTACAGAGACAAACATCCACACCCACATTATGACTAGCTTTTCTATCAAACAGAGGATAAATTACAACAGATAAAAATGAGTCAGACTAGTAAGATCTGCATGTCATTTACATTATATTTCACATAAATGAATTTTTTTTTTTGAGGGAAACAAGCTCATCAATATAAATATTTTGTGATTAACACCCTGTATTTACAAACTATCATTTGTTTATCCAGTTCCTGTTGTAAAATACAGTAAGAATACTGTCCCCTGCCACTGGATACTGTTCTTAAGGGTAATATCTCCAGGTCGTTTTGACAAAGTTGATGACTCCTAACTCATTTGTTTTTGCCTGGGTAGTATGTTAATCCCCCCAAATTTTTAAAGAAACAAGTGCCCTAGCAAGGCCACTAAAGGGTAACAGTACACTGATTTCTTTAGATCTCACATACATTTGCCTGTAAAGAAAACAGTTTGAGTTATTTGTACTCTGTAGTTTGTTAGGTATAGGATGTTGATATTTTTATAGCTGAGATGATTCAGCATGAACTGAAAATAAGCTTGAAGAGTGAGAAATGAAGTTTGTTGTTGTTGTTGTTTTCTCCATCAGCAGCAGGTGCATTCTATTTACTGCACTGTTGCAAGGTTTCCGCATACATTTAACACCACAATTGTTAATATCACTTTGAGTATCTTTCCACTCTGTTGTTTCTAAAATATGTGCTTTGTTGTTATTAATAACATAACATAACATAACATAACATAACATAACATAACATAAAAAAGATATGATATTCCTTATTGTCAGCTGTGGCTTTATATCCCTTTCTATTCCTTTGTTGCATGGTGTCCACATGTATGGACAGTTAAATAGCTTTAAAATAAAACAGAATTTTGAAAAACACACAAACAAACAAACAAAACCCCAAAAAACCTAAAATGAAATTAAATTTTAGCACCATTTTGAATAATAAAACCAGTCTTAAAAATTCTGGATCATTTTTCTCATAATTCATGCAAGAGGGGTTAATGTAACAATTTCGTGTCTATTTAATGTCTTAAACATGTATACATGTCCTCACGGTATCATGTTTCTACCCTTCTACATTTGTAAAGAATATAGTTTCAGTTTTTTTCAAATAAAATTTCAACTGTTCTGTGCAGCGTTAATCATAAACATCACTCCGGATGTTCTGACGGGTTGTGCTACCTATCGATACGTGCACAATCTTGGGTTATGGTGAGGGTTAAGGTTGGAGTTAGACTCTGCTATCGATTCGCGCTATGGTAGCATTTCTGGACAAAGCAGCACAACTCGTCAGAGCACCGGCAGAGGTGGCCCTCCTGGTCAAACTGGCTAGTTAATCGTACGGAACAACTTACAAGCTCATGAATTCGTTAGAAATTAGGCTTTTTGAGAGACAAACCAGAGACAGCAACCCCGAACTCTTTGCGAGTCTCTGGGAATTTTCCAGATGCCAGTATTCCTGGGCAGATGGGAAAAATATGTGACAGAACCTACATCACTGATCAAGGGATTTAGACAACGCTTTCGAAACCTACTGCCATCAGAAAGGATATGAACATGCTGTCAAGCCCTTTCTCTGTTTGGATGCAGTACAGGAGAAAATACAGTGGGAGCTCTTTGTAATGAAACGTTCTCTCTGCAGTCGCCGCCAGCTACTCCCACTGTAAGAACTCTACAGGAATTTGTAAAAATACACTTTTCATCAGTAATGCGTCACACCAAAATGATAAGTTCGCTCTGCCCCACATACATGTGTGCAAACATTTTCTCTTATGACACTCAAGACGAGCCGATGGAGATCGAAGATCACAGTTATCTATGCAGTGTGCTCCGCATCTCCACAACAGCACTTAAACCTGACTTGACCATAAAATTTGTAAAAATGTACTATATGTGTTAATAATTAGAAAATACCTTTATCTATATAGCTGGTTTCAAGATTCTTGGCTGACCTTTTAGGTCCCTAAAGTCAGTTTGGTTACCAGAGTACCCGCATATCTAAAATGTTTTGTTTATTTTTATTATTACGGGTAACATGTGGCACACGACTCCACATTTTTTTCTCAATGTGCTCCCCAATACAAATGAAATACAATAACAATAAAAAAGTAACTACAATTCGTTCTAACCGCACCAGTTATACAAATTCAAGGAAACGCTCACGTCTGCCGCCATGACAGCTGATATGAAAATTGAGGTTATGCCAAACCGAACGTCTGAGAGAATAAAATGACAAAAAAAAAAAAAAAAAGACCAGAGAAAATAAAATAACAAAATGATGACAGAAATATTCTCTTACCAACTTAAAGTATTTTGTTGATGAAAAAAAGAGATACAGTAGTGGAATGACTATATCTATCTATATATATATGTGTGTGTGTGTGTGTGTGTGTGTGTATATATATATTGCTATTTCATGTTGACTACTGTTTTCGAGCTTCAGCATGCTCTTTATTAATGATGTTTTAATACGGCCTGAAGCTCAGTGGATAATGACCTACCAAAGAGAGGGAAGACTGGGAAGGTAGTTTAGTGAGTTATTAAATATAAGTACTGAAGACAACCGTTGGAGGACGCAAATGCTTTAGCCGACTTATGTTAATATTACACTGATCTAGTTAATAACAAACCTAGCGGTAAACAGGGCATTGCAGGATGTACGATGACCTGTAGCCTTGTGCATGCTTTCTTTCGTTTACGAATAAGCTTGATTTTCTGAGTAATCACTGAAGTATAAACCACTCGTAATTCACAGCTGTTGAATGGCTCGTCTGAACGTCAATAAATTTGGTTCTCTTTGTAACAAATTAAGTTTTAATAATATGTTAAAAATTAAAAAAAATGAGATAACTGCTTGTCTAAAACGTTAAATGACAAAACTCAAATTCTACCATAATCCATATATTTACTATGCGGTTCATAGCGTGGTTATTATTAGTCCGAAAAAGACTTGAGATGACCTTGCAGAAAAACGGACGGACGTTGCTTTCGTTATGCCTAACTGACATAGATTATTGCACAAATGTACAAAGGTTTTAATAAAGCAGTCTACTCACCACGGGATTCCATCACACTTTAATCGTTGATTAAAAATTGCCGATCTAAACTTTCAAAAGTACACAGGCCAGTATTTTAAACCTAAACCACAGACAAGCTGTGTTAATCTAAATCACAGGTAAGGAGTGGTTTGCTGAGTTCGGTGTACTTCCGCTTTCGGTTTATGGTCCTAGATCTCGGTGAGAATAAGACGAGTAATTCTCGAAAATTTCGTCACGTGATTTTTCATGGCGTTTTAATGATCTTCTTATATTGCAAATCTAACAAAATGACATCTTATCGTAACCATCTACCCGGTTTTCATTTAATCACAGACAGTTAAGTCAGCTACCCCGAATTTCTCTTTTTTTTCCTCTTCAAGATATGCAATCCGCACAAAGTCCTTGTTGTTGAGTTACAGCTACTTCATAAATCTAACCTTTCTCAAAAAGAAAAAGTCCATACAGTCAGTGTAGTGTTATCTTTCCCGTTTTTGAACACTGTTCATATATATACAGACCCTTGTTTGGGATTCTTGTTTGTGAGTTAAAACATCTCAGAGTTCATGTTTTTAAAATGCCAGTAAATGATTTTAACTTATGGGTCACCAGAGCTCATGTGTGAGCTCTCTCCTTAAAAAACCTAGCTAAGTAAATCTGTTCCACTGCTATTACTGTAAGTACTGTGAGTGACATTGTACCCCTGTCATACCTTGTTCTTATACTAGACTTTTTTCCCTGTCTTCCAGTGTGATGCTCTTCTTATGTGAGGTTCTCCAGTTTCAGAAACACGTTGCTCTCTTTTGCATTCCCTTTCAGAGACTCCCTGCCTGAGTTTCTGCAGGAGTTTACTGGATCTGTGGCTCATTGTTTAACTGAGTTGGAGTGTTGAATTTATTGGGCCTATACCAACACATCTCCGGCTCCACAGAGGAGAGAAATCACAGGGCAAAACTACACATTGAGAATATCTCTGGATTTAGGAAAGGAGAACTGTATAAACATGTTCATAAATTGCTTGTATACTTTTTCCAGAATCAAATTATGGTCTTGACAATCTAACACATTTATCAGGTTTTTATGTAAATAGAGTTGGTCAGAGTGAGATGCAGAATTACCTACAGTATGACAGAAATGTTCAGAGACAAACGTCCACATCCGTGTGTTACATGGTCTGTTTCTTAGACTTTTTTGTCCAGGAGATAACTGCTTGTTGACACTACAATGTATGGAGTTACATACTGTATATGAATTTAACTATTTATAAATAGAAACTCCTTACCTCTCCTCTTCTATAAAATGAAGAGAAGGATGAAGTCACTGAAGGACAACAGACCGATGACCAGCATGACAATAAATGCTCTCCATGCTTCAAGAAACACACACAAAGAGACTTCAGTTTAAAAATGTCATTGTATCTGAAAAATATATGTTAATAAGTGAAACAAAGCCTTATGTTAGGGACGATTAGCACTCTTCCTTTTGACCATGTTTTCTAAAGCAGACTGATGATTTTATTATGGTTTTAATATCAGGTTGGACTCATAGGGTTTCGATGCTGCGGGATCCAACATTGTTGGCTGTGTTGCACAATTTGATATTCTTGTCCTGTGTGGTACAACTCTGCCCTCTCTCTCCTCCTGATCAGATAAACTGACAGAGCAGGAGATCCACTCTGACTCAGAGGGAGAGAAGAGCAGCCAAGAACTCACACTCACCAGATCATCACTATCTGATACAGAGACTGAAAGAAGAAAAAGACTAAATCATTTTGTAATGTGGCACATAATTTAAACTTGTATAACATTTAATCCTCCCATAATTTAAACATATATATTTTATGCTCCACAGAGCAAAAACTGGTAGACTGGTAGAGAGCCCAGGACTGAGAGAAAGAGAGAAATAAGGAGAGGTTATTTTTATTATTTTGTGAAAAGAGTAATCTGGTTAATAAAAGCGTATTACATTTGTTTCAATTCCTGCAAGTTTCAATAACATAAAAGTCAAAAAATGTTTAATGATATCTTTGGCAATCTTAGAATAGTCATCTAAAAATTGACTATGAGAACCTCAGAAAAGAAATAAAGCTTTACTGGATATGACAGAGCTTACATAGAATAGAAAAAAAAATCCAACAGAAATGTGGAGTTTTTGAAACCAAAGCTTTTGTACTTTCTTAAATCTTTAAAATAAATTCACTAAAATCCAAGACACTGTTTGCAGTGACCAGCTGTATCTGCTTACCATTTACTTTGAGTGATGTTGTCCCCTTGTCATACCAAGTTCCACTACTGATGTGACACTCATATTTTCCTCTGTCTGACAGTGTGACTTTCTCCAGTTTCAGAGACACATTTCCCTCCTCCAGACTCCCTATCAGAGACACTCTTTCCCTGTACTGAGGGTCTACAGGACTCTCCTGGATCTTCTGATCCTTGTACAATAAAACCGGAGTCTTGAATTTATTGGGCCTGTACCAGCACAACTCCAGTCCCACAGCACTGAAGGAAGGAGAGAGACTACAGGGCAAAACCACAGAGGATCCCAATTTGGCTGAGACTGGACCATCAGGAACCACCACGGAAAATGTATCTGGACCAAGTAAAGGAGAATGTGTGGAAACATGATCCCGTTCATATCTTGGAACTTCAAATTCAAACCATGGATGTAGGATTTTATGATTTTACAAATAGACAGACTTACCTGTGGCATGACAAAATGGCACAGACACAAATGCCCACATCCATATGGTGATCAACATTTCTGTCCATCAAAGGAAAAAAAAAAAAATACAGTTCACTCATCAGCTGCCACAGCACAGTTACATTAGGTAAATAAGGACTTTTTGATTATTTAAAAACACTAATTCGGTCATTATCATATATATATATATATATATATATATATATATATATATATATATACACACACACACACACATACATACATATATATACACACACACACACACACATATAAAACACAACACAGAGGGGTCGCACTGCAGTGATATGTGTGTGTGTGTGTGTGTGTGTGTGTGTGTGTGTGTGTGTGTGTATTTTTACATATATACAAAGTTGTACATTTTTTTTAATGTGAGAGGTCTATTTGTCATCTTTACACATTGCACAGTTTGTCTTACAATGCTATTTTTATTAAGACACTTTATATATCAAAAACAGTTTATCAACCGTATAATCTTTCTGTTTGTGGTCTGGATTGTATTTCTGACCTTCATATTTGTCAAGGAAATCTTATCAGTTTTGCAAACAAGACTTCAGCCATCCTGATGACCCAACAAGTGAACTGAAAACTGATCCATTCGCCCAATCATGGTGTGAATGGTGGAGGGCACTTGTGGAGCTGCCCGCTCTTATGATTTTTTTTTTTAGATAAAAGATTAATATTTAGAGCAGCGAGTGCCACCATCACATAAAATCGCACCAAAAAGAGATGAACTATACCTTTTCCTCCTCTCCCTCTCTTTCCCCTCCTCAGAATTTTAGAAAGCTTTCAGAAGCACAGGTACTAAAGAAACCGAAAATTAGAAGTGAATACAGGTGATTCCAGCCATGCTGGCAAAATGAATACATTTTCACTGAGTTCAGAGGCAAGTGTATCTGTTTAGTTTGTCATAAATCATTTTCTGTAGCAGGAAAATAGCATAACACAAAGATACATTATGGAAGGAAGCATCACTAGTTTTTCTCAGCCATGCACTGGTGAAAACTATTAACATAATTCGATGGCGATCAGTCATCAATGAGAAATTCAGACACTCCTCTTGGAATTAGTTGTGAAGAGCGACGAATCATGCACGTTTCTGCATGTGTGATGATTCATGACTTGAGTCAAAGTATAGATACTCCTGGTCAAATATTACTCCAATACAAGTAAAAGTTGTTCAGTTCAATTTTTACTTGAGTTTAAGTACTGGAGTACTTGCTTTCAAAAATACTGAAGTATTCAAGGGTACATTTGCTTTTTAATGTCAATGCATTGTATTATTGCCACAATGCATTTAAAGAGCCTAATGACTCTGAAACAGCCTACTGAATGCACTGACTGCTTGTAGAACCCGTAGAATAAAAAGCTTGTGGAAGATGCTGCAAAGCTTATAGAGACACAGTTGAATTGAATGATTCCTCTATGAAAGACAGTGTATAGCTTCTGTTAAATAGGCCCTAGGTTAACTCAGATTGGCCTTAAAAGGATAAACACGTCATAATGTTGTAGGCTAGGTTAACTTTACCTCTTCTACATAGCATTGCCTGAAATGTGCAACAGTTGGATGACCCTCGTCACCACTTGATTCCCGCCCCAACTCGTCCTCCTGTTACTGGGACCGGGCTCCACATGAATCCACTGCATCGCGTGAATTTACTAATAGTATTGTGTTTAACTGACAAGATTAAAACATGCATTTCCGAAAGGAGTTTTGTCAGTAACGTTAACTCGGCGTTTTCGCTAGCTAACTATTAGTATGCATCAGCAGTGGATTCACACAGGACCCGGTGTTATGTCCCAGATGGTTTCCAAGCCAACTGGTTTCTGTACGTGTTCACAGTATGTTAACAGTAGCAATTGTGGCCTGCTTCTGTCACCAGATCCGTCACACATTCACAAACATATTAATCGCGATTTTCAAGTCGCATCTCATGATTGTATGATTGTAAGTGAGCAGTGAGCACTGCATCACAGCCACCTACGAAAAAAGTTGGCGAACACAGCACGCGAACATGTATGGGAAGCAGTTAGCTTGAAAACCAGTTGATTTCAAATCTTTATTATCTTTGTCTGCCATAGTAATAGCTATCAGTAAGACTGTCAAGTTCAGTTGTTAAAAAAATGCAGCAGACACTTGACTGACAGCATTAGAGTAGTTCCTGTGATTGTTTTTTATTCTGTGACGAACACAATATGACCTATAGCATTTTAGAAAAAAAAAATAGTCCGCTGACTTCAAAGCTTCAAAGTAATGAGTAAGGAGAACCTTCATAGGAATGTAGTGGAGTGAAAAGTGTTTCAAATGTAGTGGAGTGAAAATCATAAATTTCCAAAAAAAAACAAAAAAACCCCAACTCAAGTAAAGTACAGATTCTCGAAAAATGTACTTAAGTACAGTACTAAGGTAAATGTACTTCGTTACTGCCCACCCCTGGTGATGATTTATTCGCGACTCCACTCTAAAAGGAATCTGTTTCATGAGATCTGTAATATATTTTTAGAGGGAAAGTTCTGACGCTTGATGATCTGAGCAACACTGCGTGGTTAGTGCAATGGTAAATGAATGGAGCTAGCGTGTCCCAATTCTCCAGGGAAGTGGGTCACATTTCTATATGTGTGATTGCTGTGCAGCGTTAACCAAACGTTTGGCAGTTTTCCATCTTAGTTAACCTCACTGGCGAGTTAATCACGCTGAACAAAGCATGCTAGATATGCGTGCATCAAATTGTTTGCTGTGAAGCGTTTTGGGAGACAAATCAGCGACCGAACCGCCGGACACTTCGCCAGTCTCTTGCAAATTTCCAAATGCCAGCATTCCTTGAAAGATGGGAAAAGATGTGACAGTACCTACAGTACCTACATCAAAATGCTGCCATTCAGAGGTGCATAAAGCTGATAGCAAGCCCTTTCTCTGTTTACGTGGATGAAGTGAAGGAGAACAGTTGGAGCTCATTGAGACGTCGCGTTCTCTCCGTAGTCGCCACCAGTTGCTCCCACTGCCAGACTTACACAGGAACTAGTAAAACTACAGTTTTTAACTAATGAGGCGTCACACCAAAATGATGAGTTCGCTCTGAGCCACATACCTATGTGAGCAAACATTTTATGTAATGACGCTGAAGACCAGCTGACTGAGATCCAAGATCACAGTCAACTGTGCAATGTGCTCCGCATCTCCACAACAGCACTTTAGCCTGACGTGAGCGTAAAACTTGTAATATTGCATATGTTTGTTAATAATTAAATACTATCTTTACTTGTATAGTTCTACAAAAATAAAGCGTAAACAAGCGAAATGTACAAGCTTCTTAACTCAGCTTTTAGGGTATTCCCTAAAAATTGAGTTAATTAAGTCCAAAGTCAGTTTGTTTATCTGGATACTCTTATATTTGGTATTACTCAGAGGTAGACGCAACCGCGATTCGTTCTGACAGCATCAGTGGGGTACTCTGCGAAAAAAGCTTACATCATTTAATCATAGCCCTTGCTTTACAATCAAATCAGCTTATTCAATGAGAGTTCTTCGGTGTGAGACAGGGAGAACAAGTTTTTTTTGTGTGTGTTTACTAATTATCAGCAAACAGTGCATGCCATAAATATTAGTACACAGAATACTTTTGAATGGCACGGTGTCAAACTTTTATGCTGCCGATTTTCTTAGCTTCGACCAATGTGTAAAATCCTCAGAGAAATGCCAATTAGCTTTAAAACCCATTCATTATTGCACCTGGGTAGTATTTGTATCTTTCCGCATTTGTCACATTCTTATCAACCACACTTGTCTATCTGCAAGATTCAGGTTTGCAGTCAGTTAATCTTCTCATAACCAAGACCAAACTGAATTGTACATTCCAGAGTTACATTACTCACCAGTGTCGATGTGCCCCGGGAGACCGCCACAGATGTACCATCTGTTTTAACATATCCTCTCGACAGTGATAGGCACTCCCTTGCCAGTTTGTCGAGATGCTTGAGGCCTGCTTTTGATTAAGGGGCGTGTTACCTGTTCATAGCAAAGTAAA
Source organism: Chanos chanos (assembly GCF_902362185.1). Classification (NCBI taxonomy): domain Eukaryota; kingdom Metazoa; phylum Chordata; class Actinopteri; order Gonorynchiformes; family Chanidae; genus Chanos; species Chanos chanos. The sequence goes on from NC_044505.1 coordinate 21,434,350, forward strand.
TAAAATAAAGTAAATCTTATACCCTGAATCCAGAGACAGCTTCAATTCAAGGATTTACCCTCTTTAATTACGTGTTAAAATCATTACTAAATTACAACACTCAGCACCTTCACATTTGATCATTATTGAGTATGTTCTCCAAAAAATAGAAAAACAACAACAACAACAACAACAACAACAACAACAACAACAGCGAAAAAAGTCAGGACTAATGACAGTAACTTGTTGACAGAGGGAGCTGACAATTGCTTTTGTCATTATTTTTCTAAAAACTTCAGTTTAACTTTACACAGTGAAATCTGCTTGTACTGTAATTCAATACAACTCAGATCAGTTATGGCATGCAGTCAAAAAGAGTGATGTCTGAGGAGCATTCACCTTCAAACAACACTGCAATGAAAATATGCACTGTCGTTACACCGGTTGGACCTAAACAAGGAAGTCTGTTGAGATAAGAGACATGAAGTCTAATACAATAAACCTGTTCATAGATGAATCAGTGACAACATTAACAGCTAACAAAGAACATTAACAGCTCAGCAAATAAATCTCTGTGCAGTTTGTTTTTAAGTACATACAACACAAAACAAAAGTCAGTGTTACAGATTTCATGATGAGGGATGGTATTCTGGGTACCTGCCACTGTCAGTGTCACTTGCTCACCTGGATTTAGGTGCTGCTCAGTAAAAATGAGACCTGTTTCGTGAGAGACAAACTCACAGAGTACACCCTACTGTTTAACAGTGCACAGAATGCAATTTCTCAATAAAGAGATCAACAAAACAGAACTCATACAGAGCATAGTCTGTATGGCTGATCCCCCAAACTCATCCCTCACTATTGCTGAGGTTTGAGTAGTTGTGCATCACTGTGCCACCTAAGCATCCCACTGCTGACTTCAAATGCACTTTTCCTGGAAGTTATTGTTTGCATTTTTGATACTGTGTTTACTGGAGTGAAATAAGATTTATCTTTCTTGTATATGAATTTAGTATTATTTTTGATACATTAGAGTTTTTTTTTACTCTTTCCTTTCTGTGTCTCCAAGTTACCGTCGTCTGGGGTGACCAACTATCTGGCGCACATGTAGCATTCACTTAACTTCCTGTTTATTGACTGAATGGGAGGACTGGCATGGAGCCCAGTAATTAAAGAAAAAGAACGACAAGGAGAGCATGTTTTCATTTTCTGTTAAATGGAATCATCCTGCAACTATTATTACTGTTCATCACCTTCATTTTAATCCCTTTAAACTGTAGTGACTCAACCCACATAAAATGCCTCAAGATCTCTCGGACACTCTTAGAACATCTGGAGTAAGTGGATGGAGCGTAATTTAATGAAAATTTCTAATCCAAGTGAAATGGCTTTTTTTTAGCACCCTTATACACAGAAATTCAAGCCAGTGGTGGCAATAATGAGGTGTCTAGTCACTGTTTACTGCCAATGATATCCCGGTTTTATCTTCCTAGGATTCACTCCTGACATGACACTCATTTTCTCCTGTGTCTTACAGTGTGAGGTTCTCTCGTTCCAGAGACAGATTCCCCTCCTCCAGACTCCCTATCAGAGACATTCTATTTCTGTCCTAAGGGTCTACGGAACTTTCCTGGATCTTCAGATTATTGTATAACTGTACTTGTAACTGTTGTCATTATATTGTTTATGAAATTTACAACATTTGTTTACCATTTTAAGACCAAATTCATAATTGAGAATTTATCTAAGTTGCATTTGTTATTTACTTTGTGTAGTATAAGTGATATTTTCACTTTACTTTCATTTTGAAAGCTCAGTTACGTGCAAATCCTGTTGGGCTGCTCTCACGTGGGTAAGATTTTAGAAAAGATCAGGAAACAGTGAGCATGGACGTTGCAGATTCGCGGTGAAGGTTTATCTTGGTTACAACAGATTTTACTAAGATATCAATGGATATAAGGAAGGTTATAGGACTATTTATTCCCATTGTAGCATGCAGACAACAACATACTTGTTTTGTTTGTTTGTATTTTATTTTGATAAAACGTCATTCAGCATGCCATGCATGTTGTTTCAGGTTAAGCTAATGTGGTCTGTATATTTTTCGTCAATACTGTGTATATAGTTTTCATAGTTGGTTTGCAGAGAAACATCCAAATTAATCAGTTGCAAGAAAGTCACTTGTTTCTGCCTGTGCTTTGGGGGAATTATAGCAGTACTGCAGAGTAAATGTAATGTGTTGTATTTACGAGGCCTACACAAGTTCCATAGCACTGAAGAAAGGAGAGAGACTACAGGGCAAAACCAGTGAAGCTACAGATTTATCTGAGATTGCATCATAAGGAACCAGCAGAGGAAATGTGATTAGTAGTTGGAAGAGAGAAAGTGCACGAACATCTTCAGAAATATTTCATCCACATCTATATTGCTATTACAAGACTACTGATTCCTGAAAAAGAACGCTTTTCATGTCAAAGGGTTTTGAAATTAAGTGTTCTGGACAGCCTGTGGTAGGAGGGATGCAAACAGTTCATGGGAGGAGTGAGAAGGATCCATCCTGGTACCGTAGGCCTTCCTTATATACCACATGGTGTGGGGTGACCTTGATAGCAGGAAGACCCTTGACCGTAAACCAGGCAGTTGTCACCACCTGCTCCAGCACGTTTCTGCCTGAGGTGGAGCGGTTTCCACACCATGGACAGCGATACTATAGATCAGGACACTCTCAATGAAACATCTGAAGAAGCTGTGTGTTCTCAGAGGCAGAGAAGGGCAGCCGAGAACCCTCATATACCAGATCCTCAGTATTTGATACACACAGAGAAAAAGAGAGAGTGACAAAAAATGCAAAAAAAATGAAACAATGTGAACAATGGAATCTTCTGAGCTGTCTAAGTCAATAAACAGTCTTCTAACATCTTTGTTATACAGATGTGATGAGGCCATGGGCAATGGCAAATAAGATATCATCCCCGGTGGAGGAGTTTTGCTAGTACACATACAGGTCAGACTGGAATGAAGGCCATGCTGCTATTATCAATTACTTAACGTACCTCCCAATACCAGGGTTAGTGGCACGGGGCAGTGGTCAAAGACATGCAAACAGAGATTTCGTTGGCACTGGGATGATGGTGGCTAAAATGAATCATGTCATAGCAGCAGCTGGCACCAGGCAGGTGTTGATGATGCCCACGAAGACATCTGGGGGCTAGTGACTGCACTCCTTGAGTGGGTGACTGGGCATGTTGTTTGGGCCAGAGGCTTTGTGTGAGTTATCCATCTGCAGGGTTCTCCTCACATCCACTGTAATAACTGACAGCATCTAGTCTCCTGCAGGAGGTGCAATCCTCATTCCCGGCTTGGTGCTTGATGCTTGAATTGAGTGTAAAAGTCAGTGTATAACGGAGCTACTATCTGTTCCCACATATAACGAATAGCCAACATAATGCTTGGTTTGACAAAGACGTTTGATTATGCGCAATTGTGGTATACGGACAAATGGTGATAAACATGGTCTACAATAGTGGCATGTACAATGGAAAACATGACTAAAATAAATGCAAACTTTTCTGATGTTTAGGGTGGCCAACTAAATGGATAGGAAGTTTATTTGGATTCAATCATTATACACCTTTGCAAAACAATAATGAATAATGAATTCTGGTCGTCACTTACGGCGTAGATGCAGCCATTGTCACATGAGGGGAAAGACCCAAACGTAGCATTTCTTGTAGTTTTGGCCGATGATGCTGTTCCTGTAGGATGTCTATGTTGGTAGAAGATATAGGGTGGATTTTAAAATTGCTTGAATAATAATCGACCCAGGCATTTCAAAATATTAATTTATACATTTCTGATTGTGTATTATTTTCATGAATTACTAATTTTAACTCATTATAACTGTAAAGTTTTGTAGATTGGCAACATGTTTTTAATTTCCTTTGTCATGAATTAATTTTTGTTCAATTAAAGATGGTTTCTCCCTAGGCCTTAAAAACCCCAGAGTAACCCAACCATGGTGGTTTTGAGGTAGCATGAGAATTGTTCAAAGCATAGTAATTGAGTTAAGGCATATATTTTTGGTTTGAAATTCAGTTTGTTCAATAGTTCCAAATCCAATAGTTGGATTTTTGTTCTATTTATTGCTATTATTATGATTATTATTGTTATTGTTACCATTCTTCTTCTTCTTCTTCTTCTTCTTCTTCTTCTTCACGGTATTTTTTTTAAAATTTTGATTCCACTTGTTACTACCTGGTTTGGACAACCAACACTTCGAGAACCATCATTTGGAAAAAATTACATCTACATTCTTTGGTATCATGCTGCATGTGTCATGCCTTTTATTCCGTGACTGCAAAGCCGTCCTTCACACAGTGGAAGCATCTAAGCAAAGCATAAGAGGGAGACAACCTTGGTGCAGCGAGAGTAGTTTTTCCTCCTGTAGTCAGTGGTGGTTTCAACACTCTGCAACATGCACCAATGGCCATTATTTGTGAAGTGTTCTGATATTATTATAAACATAGGCACCAATTCCGTGGGCGCTCGGGAGCTCACGCACCCATGGGAAAAGGTGGCTCTCCAGGAAATTACGCTATGTTCAGTGAATTTTTAACTTTGTGTCTGCTCTGAAACATTTCTGTTGTCCAACAGCTCACCACTCAGTTTTTTTTTTCTTCCTAAAAACATCATCTGTAGCCAAGAGGTGAGGCTGTGATCTTATTGGCTCCAGGCCACACGGTCCAGAAGTGACCAATCAAAAGTGCTACATTGGTTTTTACTTTGAGATTTGAAATCAAGGTTATTGCAAAGGTAACTAATATTAGACACATGTTGTCGTTGTCCATTTTAAACATTCTGGGAAATGGATTAGCTTTCAATTAAACTTAGAAAGGAGTGGTAGCACACATGGCTCTTAAGAGATTCATGCCTGAGTTGCCATAGTATGTAGGTTCCATAGTGTAGTGGTTATCATGTCTGCTTTACACGCAGAAGGTCCTGGGTTCAAAACCCTCAGTGGAACCACAGTTCTTTACATTGCATGTTGGCAATGTTTACTTTACCTGCACTCTTTAATTAAACTTAGGCTCTGTTTACACCTTGCATTAAGTTCCGATTTTGGTGATCCGATCACAATTGGACAGCTCTAAGTACGTCCATTTACACCTGGCTTTAGAATAAGTGTCTAAATTGACCACTTGAGATCGGATCTCACTTCCCCCATGCTATATGCAAATAAACACGTAAATCATTTCCAACACGGTAGTAGCACCCATGGCTCTGAAGACACTCATGCTTAGCAATAGAGCACATGTTCCATAGCGTAGTAGTTATCATGTCTGCTTTACATATAGAAGGTCCTGGGTTCAATCCCCAGTAGAACCAAAGTTCTTTACATCCCACGTTGTGGACTGAGCTACCTGGATGTTGGCAATGTTTACTTGCGCTGCTACTGTTTATCTGCACTGTTTAATTAAACTAAGAAAGGACAGTGGTATTGGATCAGTGTTGATGAAGACACCCTGCTCCTCTTCATATGACAGAACCCAGGAACCATTCTCTGGGGTTAATGGGACCTTATAAAATCTCTCAGCACTGTCACAGGCCTCACCCACACACCATGAGAGTTTGTCTTTAGATTTCTTCCACACTTTAATTTCCCAGTATTGCTTTCCTGTGCTCAGTAACTCTTTACATAATGCAAACGTTTTCCTCTCTTCCCTTATTTCATCTGGACTAGTGTTGTTTGGGTTATGACAGTGGATGCTGTTTCTATTCTGTTTTAATGTGATGGGAATTTCCTCAGGATCCAGAGTGATCTTCGCTATAGGAAGAGGATAAAGATTATCATTATCTGAAAGTTACTGTAACAATTACTGTTTGAATTACTGTTTCTCTGTTATAGGAGTAAAGGAATCCATGGCTTACCTTTAAAAATTTTTCACTACCTCCAAATCTGCAGGTATTGTAATGAGAAAAGACTCAGATCAGTTGTCATGTATTTCGCTCTCTGAAAAGTGTTACCTGCTATTTATAACACTATGTTTTCAACACTATGGCTTACAATTCATTGGTTTCCTGTCAGGATAGAACTTCCACCCCAGCATCTCTGTCCTGAAACTACTATCAGAGTCCTGTCAGAGTGCTTCATCTCTGCTAAGCTCATGCTTCTGAACCATGCTTGGGTAATCACAGCATCAGCGTATTTGCCCCAATCCAGCCTCAAATCTACAGCTTCTATGAAGGAGGTCAAATGCGCTAGTATGGGTACAGTGGGTAAAGTTAAAATAACTTGAAACATTTCAAGCAACTGAATGCCTCAAAACTCACTCACTCACTCACTCACTATCTAAGCCGCTTATCCTGATTAGGGTCGCGGGGGGTGCTGGAGCCTATCCCAGCGCTCATAGGGCGAAAGGCGGGGAAACACCCTGGACAGGTCGCCAGTCCATCGGAGGGCAGACACACAGACAAACACACTCACGCACACATTCATACCTAGGGGCAATTTAGTGTCTCCAATTCATCTAACCTGCATGTCTTTGGACTGTGGGAGGAAACCGGAGTTCCCAAGGGAAACCTACGCAGGAAACTCCTGCCTCAAAACTGAAACTATTTAATAGAGTATAATGTTGCAGTTCAGTTTACAGTCTATTACCATTATTATTATTTTTATTATTACAGTTAAAATGGCATTTCACTCAAAAGAATGAAAAAAAAAAGATGACTATCTGTAGGACACACAGAATATTCACAAATTTACACAAAAATCAAGTAAGCAATTACCCATGATACTAAAATTTCAAACATACAAACCATGAAAGGGTTATGAGGGCAAGATAATAGCAATCTAAACAAACAAGAGGTCTGCGTTCTGTGTTCACATGACTCAGTTTCAGACTCGACTTTTCAGTTTTGCTGTAAGCAAGGCAGTTAAAATGAAATGATTTATTTTTGCAAATAAATTTAATTTCAGGTGAAAGTCTGTCAGACGATTGCCAAAGAGCTGGACACAAGTGCGGAGATACAAAGAATTTATTACACCAAACTGAGTGGATACAGTCAGGGGAGGACAGGCAGCGACTCAGTTCTTTCCAGTGAACAGGCAAAAGACAAAACTTGAGGTAGAAAACAAAACCCAGATAAAAATGATATAACAAGAAGATATTAACAGTTCAACAGTTCCACTATCAAAGAAGCGCTCAACATACATTCGTAGCAAATGTAGACTTCGCAAAATGCCGGTAAAACAGAAGAGATTATATAGAGGTGAGTGAGTGCACAGGAGTGAGAACAGGTGAGGGAGATGATGAGTGAGCAGACTGGTGATTAGAAAACCGGTGACACAGATTGTTGAGTGGCTGAAACCAGCGAGGGAGGAGACGAGGTTGTTACAGTACCTCCTCCTTGATGCACGGCTCCAGCCGTGGAGCGTCGCCGGCCAGGGGGCATCTCTGAGGGTGAGGCGCGAAACGATCTAGGTGGTCCCGTGGAAATTCAGCAATGATGTTGTTGTCTACGATGTCGGAGGAGGGGACCCAGCATTGCTCCTCGGGACCGTACCCCTCCCAGTCCAACAAGTACTGCATGCGGCCCCGTCAGCATCTGGAGTCTAGGAGAGTGCGCACTGTGTAGGCAGGTGCTCCATCAATCTACAGGGCCGGAGGTGGCAAATCTTGGGGCACCGCATCAGTCAGTGGACCAGGAATCACCGGCCTGAGAAGAGAAATATGAAAGGCGGGTGAAATTTTGTAATTGAGTGGTAACTGAAGGGTGTATGAAACTGGATTGACCCTCCGGAGGATTTTGAATGACCCCACAAACTGGGGGTTTTATGCAGGGCAGGCGGAGTTTGAGATCACGAGTTGAGAGCCAGACTACAGAATGGAATATTGAGGAATCCCAGCGGTGGCGATCAGCTTGGATCTTTTGATGACGAACAGCCCTTCGGAGGTGAATGTGTGCCATTTGCCAGACCCTTTCCGCTCGTCGAAACCAATCATCCTCCGCGGGAGATTTGGTCTGGCTCGGATTCCAAGGACACAAGGGAGGCTGATAACTGAGTATACACTGAAATAGAGTGTCCAGTGTACACATGATGAAGAGAGTTTTGGGCGTATTCTCCCCATGGAAAGAACTGTGACCAGTCTTGTTGCGATGACAGTAGCTTCTAAGAAACCTCCCCAGGTCCAGGATGGTTCGCTCCGCCTGGCCATTAGACTGTGGGTGGTAACCAGATGTGAGGCTAACCATGACTCCCAGCCTTTCCATGAGTGCATTTCAGACACGTGAGGTAAACTGGTAGCCACGTTCAGAGATGACATCCTCTGGAAGGCCAAAGCAATGTAAAACATGGTTAAAGAGGGCGTCCACAACCTGGAGGGTAGAGGGAAGTGAGGTAAAAGGAACTAATCGGCAAGCTTTCGAAAAACGATCTGCCACTACCAAGACCATGGTGTTTCCGTCAGATGGAGGGAGGTCGGTAATGAAATCCACTGCAGTGTGTGACCAGGGTTGTGGGATAGGTAATGGTAGCAATTTGCCAGCAGGGACCTCCCTCGGGGACTTGGTAGTGGCGCAGATGGAACATGATCTTACATATTGACGGACGCCAGAGACTAAGGTGGGCTACCAACATTTTGCTGTGAGAAGTTGGATGGTGAGCGTGATTCCAGGATGTCCAGAGGAAAGTGACATATACGACCAGGTGATGATGTCCTGCTCTGACTAACGAGAGGATGTGTAGATGATGGGAAGACTAGGAGTTTCAGATCCTCCCGGTGCAAAGCCCCCATGGTGAGTTGGATCGATGAGGAGATGTGGGTGATTAAGCCGTTGCCTATGGGGAGCCCATCCAGAGCTTGAACGGACACGGTTGTTGGCAGTCCGTGTAAGGGGATGTGCAGAGTCTGAGCCAGGGAGAGGCGGACGAAATTCCCTGCTTCTCCCAAATCTAGCAAGGCTGCAAGAGAAAGGGAAGAATCACCTGAGCGTACTGTCACAGGGAGCAAGAATGGCTTGGTAGTCACGAGGAAAGAGGAAGCGCTTGCCTCTTTATGAGGGGTCGTGTCTTGGGCAAGCCCCTCCCTCTTGCTGTCATGAGGGCGAACCGGTCTTATTGGGCAGCTCAACACCAAGTGATCCCTCTCACCACAGTATAGACATAAACCTAGCTCGATCCGGCGATGACGTTCCCGTATAGAAAGGCGAGTGATTCCGATCTCCGTTGGCAACGCGGATCGTTGAGTGGCTGAAACCAGAGAGGGATTAAACCACTCAACATCATGCTCCTTGATTTTTCAATATCCTACTGCCAACTGATGAAACTGAGATCTTGCTAAAAACAACCAGTAAATCTTGAGAATTCAACAGTCAGTTTCTGATTTAGCCATCCCATACACAGTATTGAATATCTCAAATAGCCTACTCTTAAATATTGCTGTCTTTATCATTTTTCCGTGTTTGAATGTGTACTAGTCTAACCAATGTATATTTTTGCAACATATATTATGAAAGCAAACAAACAAACAAACTCTAAGATATGCCTCTCTAAGATCAAAGGGTTCTAAAGTTCATTTGTTTTATCACTCTTACAACTTATGTGACCTCTTGATATTTCAAGTGAGTCTGTTGCCATATCTGTTACCTAGCTGCTAAATGAAAGTGCTTGTTGTTTACAGTCAAGAAAGACATAGTAACACAAAGACAGAATTAGAATTAGAATCAGTGAGTACTGAATTTACTCACTAGCAGTGAGTAGTGAATTTAACCTCTGCGATTAACCCATCCTATACATACGAGGAGCAGGAGCAGTGGGCTGCATGGCTGCACCCAGGGGGCAGCTTTGGGGTTAAGTGCCCTGCCCAAGGGCACTTCGGCCATGGATGTGGGAGGGGAAAGCACTGTTCACCCACTCCCACCACCCGCATTTTTCCTGGTTGTCCCCACTTCTCTAATCATTAGGCCACAGCTGCCCTAATTCAGCCCAGGTTCAGCATCCGAACACAAAGGAACTTATGGAACAGATTTAGCAGATGGAATGAGCTGAAAAGAGATGAAATTTGTCTTCTCCCACCAGGGCACCACTGAGTTAGAAAAGGAGAGAGTAAATGGATGAGGAATGGAACCGAGTTGATGTCTTACTCACATTGAGGCTGGTCCAAACTGGGCGTTTTCATGTTATTCTTCTGGTTGTGAAATTCCTCCTTCAGTGGGCTCAGCCTCCTGACAATCACTGCTTTCTGACCTGGGGGGAAATGTAGGGCTGTGGAAGAATTAATCAGTTAATTAGTGTCAGTGTATCTCCTCACCACTTCACTGGCTTGCTTTGCGTTCCTTCCTCCAGCCAGGCTGCCGTCCTTATGTACAACCAGAAAAGTACTTTGGTGTCCCACTGGATTACTAATAAAAATATCAACAAGTGATATCCGAACAGTAGAAACACAGAAACTGAATATAAAACTACAATATAAATAATAATTTATGCAAATAATTTTACTAAAAGTATCATAAAAAGAACAAAATGCACACTAAAGTTACAAAGAAATATTCAGAATGGACTATTTTTATATTTATTTGATGTTATAATTTACTAGGTCACAAAGACATCCAAATTAGTGACAGGATCCCAGTAACTTAGAAAGAGAGCTTTGGCACACATGAATGTAGTCATTGAACCAATAAAATCCCCTTTAAATGCCCATATAGACGGCATGGTCTCTGACCAGCCCCAAAACTGCTGTATAGTACAAAACGATGGCACCGAAAAACTCCTCCCCTTACTCTTGTAATATCTGCCTTCCCACTCTCACCTCATAGCTTACTCGCGAACATCTAAGAGAAAATAGTTTGGGTTATTACAGACCACATGTTTTGGTTCTCTGCACAAAGTTGAGTCAAGGATATGTTCACGAAACTAATCCTGTCCTAGGACTCCAGAGTTTTGGACTCCACCAAAAGAGATTTAAACCACCTTGCCCATAAGACAAATCTAAAGATGGGAGTGCTCAGGTAGGGATTCACCAGCCATTTGTTTCTGAGAAAAGAAACTTTTCTGCAATGCTACTCTAAGATTCAGAGCAATCATATAATTCTTGAGGAATAGCAAAGATGCATTCTGGGTCCTCAAAATCTGCCAAAGGTATTTAACTGCTTCCTTGGCCTCACCCTCCAGATGATCATAGACAAAATAGGCAAGGCCGATGAGGCGTAGATGCTGGGCCTGCATAAAGACTCTTCCATTTAATCTGTAATTGCAATCCCTGAAGCGCCCCTAAAGACAGGTCGCTTCCTTTCAGAGGTGGGTAGAGTAAACAAAAACTGTACTCAAGTAAAAGTAATATCAGCTGTTGTTGCGTCCTTGGACGTATTTTGTTTTCTTTTTGGGTCTCTCTCTCTCTCTCTCTTGCTATATCTCTCCCTCTCGCTCTCCACCCCATGCTGGATGGAGAACGTGGGAGGGAATTTGAAAAGACAACGGTTGCACAGGGTGTGACATACAAAAGTGTTGTCACATTTTTTGTGTAATGTTTATTTCATTTATTTGCTGTTCTTTCTGTTGTGCATGTTGGTCACATGAGGAAGAGATGTAGACTAACTGAAAGTTGTGCGCGTTCTCGGACAGAAAAGGAGAATGCCTGAGAGAGATAGCTGCGCCTTCTCCCTTTGCTCACTTTTTCCTCTTTAAACAGGTTTTAATATCTATAATAGTCCTCCCTTGCAGGACCTGTTACAGAAATTTGGGGGGCTCGTCCGGGATCAGCGCCCCCTGGTGAACTGACAACTGCTGATCCAGTGGTACGAGAACCTTGGGACCAGAGTGACTACACGTTGCCAGAGCAAGGGGATTTCCGGTGCGTAACTGAGGAGGCAAGGTGAACAGTGTAAATGGGGACTCAAGCCTAAAGAACACTGGATGGGCGTCTACAACGTGCCGCATGTCTGACAATGAGAGGGGGAGACTTGTCTGGGCCATCAAGAAGAGGCTTCATCAACTGACAGATACTGAAGCTTGAGGTCGCTACGAGCATAGGGACCGTTGAGGCACTTGACTCTGCTCAGCTAAGTAGAAATGACGTGTTTACTAAATAATGTTATTGATGAGGTTGTTGCAAAGGGTGGTATGGGTAGAATGTTAGTTGAAAGTCACACAGAGGTTGAAACTGGTATACCTGGGGGGTATTTCAGAAAGCGAGTTTAGTGAAAACTCTGAGTTTGTTAACCCTGAGATGAAGGAAACTCTGGGTTTTCCGTTTCAGAAAGTGAGGTAACTCAAACTCTGGCTCAGTTACCGTGGTAATTGACTCTGTGAACCTAACCTGCTCGCTGGCAGGTTTTCTTCAACAAACCCTGATTTTCTCCCTAGCTCCTCCCTCCAGCTGAACCTGAAGCATCTGTCAAACATGGCGTCTCCTTTCGTCGCTAACCCGATCGGTGCTGAAACCAAATTAATTCGCATAGCCTTACGTCGGGAGAGGATTTTGAGACCCCGATTAGATGTATTATCATTCCCTGATGACTACCTAATCAAGCGTTACCGTTTTTCATCACAATCTATCATTTATCCGAACAACTGCGGCCTACATCTCTAATATTACACACTGTGGACTTCTTGCTCTCAGATCGGAGCAAATTCTTTGCTCTTCTTTTTTTTTTTTTTGCCGACGGGAGTTTCCTTTATAACACTGGCGATGCTGAGTATATCGGGAAAGCAACTGTTTGTAGAGCCGTAAAAAAAGTGTCCCTTGTACTTAAACGGCTACTGCACATTTTCCTAGTGTCAGACCTCTAAGGACCATCAAAGAGGAATTACACAGGATTGCAGGTGCGTGATGAAGAATCATTCAGTTAAAGGTAATGATATTTTAAATTATATCGTGTTCATGACATTCTGCTGCAACCTCAGACTGGGATCAGTCATTAGTTTTTATGTTGCAGCGTTTCCCAGTGAACAGCCCAAACTACTATAATTGGCAAAATCTCTGGGAGTATTTGCAGCACAAATGTTAATCTGCTAAGCAGGATATTAGGCGAGAGGACATTTGTGTGTCTTAAAACAGCATTCTGTTGGGGGTTAAAGCTACTCCAAGTTGAAATAGCCACTGAATGACATTTACTTGGTTTGATATGTCAAATATGATTAAAACCAAAATGAGGTACAATCATGAGCCTATAGGCCTAAGCAAAATGTGTCTTACCTGTTTGAAATATGTTTTTATATTTCATTTTCAGCGGCTACCAAGTGCGCTTTGTGCCCGTAGGATTGCTCCTAAAAGAAAATAGAATTTTATTCAGTTACATTCCACCACCTCCACCTGTAATTTTGAAAGAAAGTGTGCTTACATGTTAAATGAATAGACTTCTGCATTCAAGCCTACACACTCGGGTAGCAATTCTCTCCCACGCCGATTATCTCGCCTTTGCCGATGCAGGTGGGAACCGAACCAAACACCTTTTTGTTGTGAGGCGACAGCACTGCCCGCTGCGTCACCGTGCCGCCCCAAATTGTGCTCATACTCGCCATAAACACGTATCAGAATTTCTAACTGCTGCGGGGTGAAGTAAAATGACTTTTGTTTTCGCCGGTTGCCATGGTGAATCGTAGTATCGGAGCTCCATTGATGATGGCTTTTTATAATTGTCATGCACACGCTTAACTCGGAGTTAACATACTCAGAGTTGATCGAACCAACTCAGATCAGCTTTTCTGGGACCGAAAACTCAGAGTTTCCCATCTCAGGGTTCATCAACTCAGAGTTTGTTAAACCCGCTTTCTGAAATACCCCCCAGATCATGTATGTCGGTGTCCTTCTTTGTGATTCTCACTTAACATATTTTAGGGTTGTGTTTTTGAAATGGCATTGAATAATTTTCATTCCTTGCTCACAAAAAGTCCATGTTTTACCTCTATATTGTTACACAAATTAGCTAAATAAATCTGTTCCACAGCTGTTCATGTAATTACTATGAGTGATATTGCACCCCGTCACATCACGTCCCACTACAGACATGAGACTCATATTCTCCTCTGTCTGATAGTGTGAGGTTGTTTAGTTTCACTGATACATTCCCCTCAACCAGTCTCCCTATCAGAGACACTCTGACCCTGTACTCAGGGTTTACAGGACTCTTCATTGTAGAATAATGTCAGTACTGCCTCAGGAACTTTGTGTTTTGTCTCCCCCTGTCTGCCAGTGTTGACACTGTGTTGTAGCTTTGTTTAGTTTTGTCATGTGCTCCTGACTCCACCCCTCAGTCAATACCCCTTACCTTACACACCTGTTCCATGTTTCCTGATTGCCCTCTGCCTATTTAGGAATGCCAGTTTTTCTCTTGTGTTTGTCAGTTTGTCTCAGATATAGAAAGGCGTGATTTCCGCTACGGTGAGGGATGTTTGAATTGGCAGATCAAGACTACGAGGCGTGTACTCTGCTTTCTTTTAAATATTGCGGTAGTTTGTACGTTTTAGACTAGTGCTATTGGATTACTGGATGATTACGAAAGAAATTATCATTCTGGTCTGTGTGTCTTGGACCTACCTGCCAGCTTCTTTCAGGTGACTGCTATTCACTCTCCCTCCTGTTTGTAATTCCCTCTCTTCCTTGAATCTCGGCTTACCTGTTGGCCACTATTTCATGTACGGCGAGGTTACCTGTCGGTTTCAGCGGAAACCTCCTCGAAATAGAGCAGGCTTATATGAGTGGAGGAAGTGCCGGAGATCGCTCCCATCTTTCCCTTAGTTTCCTTTATTCATTTATATATATATGTGTGTGTGTGTTTGTCCTGTGAACTGAATTATTTAAATTATGTTTGTGTCTGTAACTGATCTTTGAAAGATGTCTCTTCTTTTCCGTTGTGCCGTTGTGGAGTGAAATGAGAATAAGCACGTCGGGGTTTCTGTTTTGTAAGCATGTCCGACGACTTGATTTCGTTTATAACCATGTGTTATTTTTTCCTTTTCTCTTCCTTGTGAAAGATTACATATGTATGACTTGTCTAATTTTGTGCAACTCAGGCTAAAATATGACTAATTACTTGATTACTTATTACTTATAACTAATATGTTATTACTGTGCTTTCTTTTGATTTTGTTCTTGTTCTGAATCCCTGAAATTTGAGTTAGTCCGCAACAGGCGCATATGAACCAAAGCCCTGCAAGACAGAATATGCTGTCTGATAGGGGTGAAAGAGGCCAAATGTAGACTTTTCATCCCTCTATTATTTTTCCTTCTTCTTCTGTTACTCTATGACGCTCCCGAAGTGCGTCTGGCACCCAACTAAAATTATATATATATATATATATATATAATAGTTCCTTGACAGACAGTCGTTTTTACCGCTTTAATATAGACTCCATGTTTGGATACAGCTGTGTGTCTCAACTCTAAATCATGCCATCCTGCCTTTCAGTAAACACTTGAAAAAAGTAATGAGTCATGTTAAGATTGTATTTGAAAATCTTCTTATCATCCAAGGTCCTATGTGAATGGGATGGAGGCCTTATACTGCTCAGACCGAGATCTTCCTAATCAAGTAATTATAGCTGTAATGTAAGAACACAAATTTCTCTGTGAGGTGATTTGTTAAAACAGGACTTTGAGTACAGAAAAAAAATGTTTTAGTTGCTTATATGTGTCAAATAGGTGGGATAGTGAATATCAATACTGTATCAAAGCATAGAATGAATCAAACATATAAATCATTGATGAAGTTGGTTATTATTGTTATTATTGTTGTTGTTGTTGTTGTTAGTAGTACTAGTAGTAGTGGTTGTTGGTGTTAGTAGTAGTGGTAGTAATAGAAGTAGCAGTATATCAGAATTTGAAACAAAAAAGATATTACACAATTTATTTACTATGTAGAAAGGTTGCCTGTTGGTCAATATGAACATTTTTAAGCACAAGTTAATAAACTCAGACAATAAAACCTAATAACACGTTTCTTTGTTGGAAATGCAAAATGATATGTATAACAGTATTAATTTAATATTCAGCAGGCTGAAAGAAATAAAAATATGCTGCTTAACAATTTGAAAGACACAACAAAAAAGAAAGAAAAGTCTAGGATGACATTAAGGAAGATGCCATTTAATATACAGAAAAATCAATGAGGAGACCTAACAAATATACTGGTGCCAGCAGTAAAGTCGAACCTCGACTCTCACAGGTTTAACTTCTGTGGATTTGATTATTCACGAGGTTGTCATCAGTAATTAAATAGGAATTATTTTTTTGGAGTGTAGACTAGAACACACGTAAAGAAAGCAAAAAAAAAAAAAAAGTTTAAGTCATAAATGCATAAAATATATGTACGGTACTTTGCAGTACAGTTTATTGTGTCCACAGAGAGGTAAAATGCAAATACAGATTATTTTATTATCACATGAATTACTTGCTGAGATGGTCATTAAATGAAAAATAATTTGTTAGGACAGTCATGTTGGTATAAACCAATAAATATCAAAAATATATACTTTCATTTTAATTCATGTGGGAAATGAGTGGGACAAGGATATTTCTATTATATTTGAATTCCCATAGTAAACATATATAGTCACAATCAAAACACCTCCACCTATCTTCTACTCTCTCATATATTCATTTATCTGTATACCTGAGTATGAGAGAATGATCACATCTGTCTCCAGGACTGAACAAAGGAATCAACACTTTTTCAGATTTAACATCAGTGAAAGTGTAAAGATGTGATTTTGAATCTATATCATAGAAAGACAGTGTGTTCTTATACAAGTCTAAATACACCCCCAGTACTGAGAATGAGTCTCTTACTAACACTGGGACTGGAAGACCAGTATTTACATTGAATCCTTTCCCTCTTTCATACTGGAGAACCCAGTAACCATTCTCTGGAGTTAATGACTCTTTCTTTCTTTTCTTTTCTTCATGAGAAGTCACACCAACATACCAGGACAGTTCAGGTAGAAGACCCTTCTGTGCATCTAAAACAATCACCTCCCAGTAGTGAGTGCCTGACTTAAACTTCTCTTTACACAGAACATCAACCATAGATTTGGAAGATTTGGTATCTTTGAAAACCAACTTGTCAAAATTCACTTCCTTTCCATTGTTTTTAACTGTCAGATCTGTGTGACATGCAGATTTGTCCAGTTTGAGACGCTCTGAGGGATTTAATAAAAGAAAGAAGATCATGTCAAGAACAACTAGGATTTGTCTCCAATATGACTAAAAGTTTAATGATTTATGATCTTACTTATTGAAAGACGCATCTTTTCCCAATCTGTGCGTAAAAACAGACAAAGTATGTTGTAATATGTTTTTATACTGTCATGTATTTGATCAGTGAATTTCCAAACTCAGTTATATTCTGATAAATAGGTTTTATTTTTTGATACCTGTGGGTTGTATTTACCTGGTATTTCCACAGTGTTTGTGTTGGTTTCTTTGTCTGCAGTTCCTGGTTTCTTTATCCCAGACTCATTTTCAATTTTTTTTCCTTTGCACACGCACACGCACACGCACGCACGCACACACACACACACACACACACACACACACACACACAAAATATCATTGATATTCTTTGGAATGTGTTTGTGATACTTTAAATTAAACCTCATACAGATATTTTGCATGAATGACACTATTCTAAAAAAGTGTGCATGCCTGAAGTATCATTTCCCCCCTTCTGTTAGTAAAAGTGCTGGTATTGACATGTACCTTGTGATCTTGTCTCTTCCATCCCAGTTTCCTGTTTCAGTGGCTGAGTTTCTGCTGAGAACAAAACTATATCTCCACTCATCTTATTATGCTGGCCTAAAGAAAGATCAAACTTTTTCAGTGATTCTTACCATGATTAAGCAAAGGTAAGAAGTGATGCAAAAACAGCATCAGACATATAAATGAATCATCTACAGTATCCCATGGAGGAAAATGTTTTTCTTTTTATCCGTGTTTCTATAAAACTGTGAAATCAAAACAAAGATAAACAAACAGACAAACAAACGTACCAGGATAAAAAACTGCTTTCTCTTCAGAGACTGAAAAAGAAAAATAATACAAAATGCTTGACAGTTTTTTGGTTAAATTATTTTGTGTTGCACAAAAATTTTCTGATTCAATTGTTTCAGTCCTGATGTTTTTAAAGTGTAAAATCAGTGATGTCCAAACTGATGTCTTGCTAATTTCTCACATAGGACACACAAGTACAGTTTAGCATTAAAATCATGAAGTAACCTCCTGGTGATAAAAGATGTTACTGCGTTTCTGTTGAATTTAAATTTATATTCTTTAGTTAGAATGGCAACATAATATTTGGTCGAGGTCCCAAACACTCTTAAAAAGTAGCATAGAAATTGTTGTCCGTTTTTTTGAGTGTCTCTTTTTTTTAATCAGCTGTCATTACCATTGGCTTACAAATTCAATATTTAAGTGTTAGTGAGAACTACTCAAGTTTACACGAGTGACTGCCACATACTCAGTCCTTCTGTTCCCACTGGTCTCTGAGAGTCTGTTGAGGGAATGTGACATATAAAGAGATATATGAAACTTGATCCAGAGACAGTTCAGTGGATTATTATATGTATTTTGTCATGTAGTTCCCAAAGAAAAGATAGTTCAGTGTTTCTTTCACATACCGTGGTCTGTTAAGTAAACTTATTTGTTCAAAGAACAACTCTCTGTTTGTACTAAATTGTATGAAGTTAAGTGCTGTATATGACTCTAACTAGAAATGTGAGCTCCTTACCTCTCTTCTTGTATAAAATGAAGAGGATGAATAGGACACTGAAGGCCAACAGACTGATGACCAGCATGATAATAAATGCTCTCCATGCTTCAACAAACACACACAAAGAGACTTCAAGTTTAAAAATGTCTGTATATATGACGCATGTATGTGAACAAAACCTAGTTTTATAGAGGATGGGCATTGTTGTTTTTGTTCATGTTTTCCTATAGTTCATAGATGGTTTCATTATGTTGTTAAAATCATGTTGGACTCACAAGGTTTGGATGCTGCAGGCTCCACTGTTGGTTGCCTTGCGCAGTTTGATATTTTTGTCCTGTGTGGTACAATTCTCCCCTCTCTCTCCTCTTGATCAGGTAAACTGACAGAGCAGGAGATCCACTCTGACTCAGAGGGAGAGAAGAGCAGCCAAGAACACACACTCACCAGATCATCAGTATCTGGAACAAAAAAATAAAAGAAGAAAAAAGATAAATAATTTTGTCACGTCAATCATAATTTAAAAACATACAATACACATATAGTTCCTTTTAAATCACCAGTTCCCTCTACCATCATATGTCACATGACACCGCATGGGAGAATGAAGAAAACTACATGTATCCTTCCACACATGGGAAGACAAATCTCCATGGAAATGTAGTGAAGGTAAAGGACCATGCTGCTTCCCCAGATGTGTCCACAGGTTGAATTCTTTGTGTCTCCAGACCCACCCTGTGTTATTGCTGAGATCTGAACAGTTTACCACAGCATCCAACAGCCGTCTTTAAATAGGACCTTGATAGAAGTTATTGTCTGAATTTCTTACATTGTGTTCACTGTGTTGAGTTACCTTTCTTGTACATCACATGACTGTTGTGTTTGATCTCCTTCCCTCCTCTTTCTCTCCAGGTTACTGTGGGCTGTGGTGACCAACCATCTGACACACAGGTCACATTCACCTGTTCTCCTGTTTCAGTTAATGAGAGGACTGGAACAGAGCCCAGGCCTGGGAGAAAAAGAGTAAAAGAGTCATACAGAAAAAGACTAATCCTGCAAATTTTATTCCAGAATTTTACATATTTTAATTCCTGCACATGTTCTTCAAGTGATTCAGGATTCAAGAGTTTTATTGTCATGTGCACAGCAAAACAGGCAGTTACATTGTACAATGAATTTCTTACTTTGCTAATCTTTCGTTACCAGATGAGTATGAATAAAAGACAATATATCAATAAAAAAAAATCTTATAGGGAAGACGATAAATAAATAAGTATAAAATCTTATAAGTAAGACAAGAGACAAAAACAAGAGAAAAACAACACCTGGGATAGATCCATGACAAGTGAGGTGGATCTATGAAAAGTGACTTAGTACTGGGGTTCTTGACATAAAACACATAAAATGTCTCACATTATCTTTAGTAGTTTTATAACTGCTGTTTTGAAATGTTCTGATTCATGAGAAACAAAGAAAACAGTTGAGGCTGTGATGAGTGTTATACTTTACTTTGATAAGCAGTTTTGTTCAAAGTGAAAGATGAACTTTTTGCTAACAAAATCTTCTTACTTTCTTTTATAATTTAGAAAAATTCCAAACAGCATTGCCAATAATTTGTTCACTCACCATTTACTGTGAGCATTGTCCTACCCTTGTCAAACCAGATTCCACTATTGACATGACATTCATATTCTCCTCTGTCTGACAGTGTGATGTTCTCCAGTTTCAGAGACACATTCCCCTCCTCCAGACTCCCTATCAGAGACACTCTGTCCCTGTACTGAGGGTCTGCGGCACTCTCCTGGGTTCTCTGATTATTATAGAGCAAAATTGGGGTTTTGGATATATTGGACCTGTACCAACACACCTCTAGCTCCACAACACTGAAGGAAGGAGAGAGACTACAGGGCAAAACCGCAGAGGATCCTGACAAGGCTGAGACTGGACCATCAGGAACCAGCACAGAGAATGTATCTGGAACTAGTCAAGGAGAATGTGTGTGAACATGATCAAAAATTATCCATTCATGTCTTGGAATGTCAAACTCATACTATGAGAGAAGGTTTTTAAATATCAATAGACCTACCTCTAGCACAAATGAAAGGGAAAGACACAAATGCCAACATCCACATGGTAACCAACGTTTCTGTCCATCCATAAAAAAAAAAAAAATAGAAAGTTGATTCATTTGATGTCACAATACACTTAATGTCGCATTAAGCGAGTAAAAGATTTTTTCTCTGCTTAATTTAAAACTCTGAGAAAGTAGCAAAAATACTTCAACAAATCTACATTCCATTGTGCTTTATTTATTACTTAATTTGGTTATGATCATAAACATTCGTTAATTTCAAGCTTACAATCTATTAATTTAACCATTTTGTGTTAACTTGTATGAGGGGTGGAAGTAGCAAAAAGGTAACAAAATACCCATTTTTCAGTTTACATACATTTTTACCCCTCTATTCTTCAATTCACATGCATTTTCATTACCTCTATTTTTATCAGTTTTGAGGAAAGCAGTTATCTAAAATGTTTTGAATTACCTTTGGTTACATTTCGTTATACAGTCATTTTTGTTACTTCCGGCCTTGAGGCTACTTTCCTTAAATGATAAATGACAATTTTGTTTTGTGAATGATGAATGATGAATGAAAATGATGAAACATGGCTCTGTTCTCATCACATCACAACTGTTTTAAACAAGTAAACTTTAAATTAATCAAATCACTTGATAATTCATCACAATAGTTTACATTTATCATCAATTTTTACCGTTCTGTTTCTCAATTCACATGCATGTTCATCACCTCCATTTTTATCAGTTCATATTTTTTACTTCCACCCCTCATAAGCTTGACGCCATTAGATATTTTACAGAATGTCATATACTGTTATTTTATTCAAAAACTCTTGTGCAGTATGGTGCGAATGCTTTCTCTAGGCAGTTTACATTTCCCTTAAACAAACTTTTTTATGATAAAGTGTATCTGCCCTCCATAAGAAGGGTTGGACACTACTGACCTAAACCTTATTCTCAATTCGTTCGCACCACTTCAACGGATTTGATTATAGTGGCCACTAAGGGCTGAGGAAGATGATTCACTCTCAGTGAACTCAAAATTCATTTAAATTGACAAAGTGATTAAAAAAAAAAAAAATGCCAAAAACGACCAAAGAGAATAAAATTACAAAGATGACTGAGCTCAGAGGATAATACCTAGCCAACCAAAGGGAAATATTGGGACAACACATTAGCTTGTCATTTTGCACTGGAACTCAATGCAACCTTTGGAGCTCGGATTTTTTTTGCCATGTTTGTTAATAATACACCGAACGATAAACAGAATATTACAGAATGTTTGATAACTTCTGGCGTAGTGTATGAATTCAATACTAAACGAATAACTATGACTGTTCAATTTCTTCTGATTGAACGAATTTTTCCAGAAATTCTGATGAGGTTGATTAACCTTGAAACAAAAAAGTTATACTGTATAGCCAAATGTAACCAAAGGTAATTCAAAACATTTTAGATAAATGCTTTCCTCAAAAGTTAAATGACAAAACTCAAACTCCATAATCCATAATGTTACAGTTTGGTTTATAGAGCTGCTCATTATTATTAATCTGTTATAGTGAAATGAACTTGCAGAAAAACGAACGTAGGCTGTCCTGTCCACGTTAGGTCTAATTAACATAGGATATTGCACAAACGCACAGATGTTTTAATAACGTTCTACTCACCAAGCGAGTCCATCATACTTTAATCCTTGTTTAATAATTACTGTTCTAACGTTCCAAATATCGCAAAACTAATTCACAGACAACGTTTTTAAGCTAAATCACAGCTAAAGGATTGTTTTCTGGGCTAAGTGTACTTTCGCTTTCGGTTTGTGGCCTGTAATTTAGGTCACGTAATTTCAGTCGGAGCACTCACTCTCGGAAATTTCATTGCGTGTTACTGCATGAAAGTTTAAAATTCTACATGAATAAAAAATCTAATAAAATTCAAGATAACTTAGTCAGCTGCTCAATATTTTCTTTTTCCTTTTATATCAGAAAGATATGTACTCTTCACGAGCTCTCTTTGTTTGAGTTACAGCTACTTTATTATTTGAACTTTTTATCCTGTTATGTCGCAGTCACAGTTTGTTGAAAGGTCAGTGATATCTATATCATTAACAAAACGTCAGCACAGCATCCTCAAAAGTGAAACTTTTGCTTTTTTCAGCATATGGACTCCACAAATGTATAAGAACCCAGGAGAGATTGACAGTTCAGTTATAAAGCATATAGTTAGTGGAGTGTTGCCTTTGCTTTGTTTTTGTACTTGAGGGTCTGCAGGTCATGTATTTCTGTGTCCCATCTTTGTGATTCTCACTCAACATATTTTAGGGTTGTGTTTTTGAAATGGCATTGAATAATTTTCATTCCTCGCTCACAAAAAGTCCATGTTTTACCTCTATATTATTACACAAATTAGCTAAATAAATCTGTTCCACAGCTATCATGTAATTACTATGAGTGATATTGTACCCCTGCCACACCACGTTTCACTACAGACATGAGACTCATATTCTCCTCTGTCTGATAGTGTGAGGTTGTTTAGTTTCACTGATACATTCCCCTCATCCAGATTCCATATCAGAGACTCTCTGACTGTACTCAGGGTCTACAAGACTCCTCACTGTAGAATAAAATCAGGGTGTTATATTTATTGGGTACATACCAGCTCACCTCCATCTCCACAGCATTAAGGGAGGGAGAGAGACTCTCTAGCAAGACCACAGAGTCTCCAAATTTGCCTAGGACTGGATCATCAGGAACCAGTACAGGTTCTTACAAGTGTTTATGAACTGGCTTTGCATTTATTGAGAAAATGACCAGGTGAGGAAATTAATTCATGCAAGTTCTGGAGGCATATTGACTTTGTTAGCATTCGTAGTCCTGGGCCATTTCAATTACTTTTCCATGGTGGCCATGGACTGAGTAGTGTTTCTGTTTGTCCAGAACAGACACAGTGAGTGAACTGCAACAGGAGTTTATTGTGAGAGGGCAAGAATGAGATGCTCTCAGCATATTTTCATCTCTGTTTGTATTTTATGTTGAGTTTAAATTAGATTTTGTTTTTGGCTTACTATGAGAAAATAACTATGCTGTCATTATCTGATTGTTTCATCTGTGGTGTCTTGAGTTGGTAATGACTGCTTTGTCAATTTTTCCTGGTGTTGCAGTGTTTAATGAAAGCACTGATTGCTTTGGTGTGTAGTATGATGATTGAGAATTTGATTATGACTGAGAAAATAAAGGTAGTGGGGTGGTGAGGGACACTACTGTAATACCTAACTCACATTGACTGTTGTGTAAATATAAACTGAGGCTGTGTCCGAAATGGCATACTACATACTACTCGCATACTAATTATGACGTAAAAGTAGTAAGTAGTATGCAGTACGTGAAAAATGAAAATTTTGGCGAAAACTTCTAGTATACTTCGCCGACTACTGCATCCCATGAAACAACACGGTGATTTCCAACTGTCAAAAAATTTTAAAAACATGGCGGACAGCGACAGAACCAGCTTCAACTTCAACTGCAGCTGCAGTTCCGAATATAAATGTATCAGTTGCATATTTTGGGTGTAATAAATCTTCATACGCTTTCTTATACGGCTACTTTTGATACATATTTGTGGTTGTCGTGTGTTGTTCGATTTTAACAGAACAGATAGCCCAACCGATAGCAAACGTGTAGTACACTACACGAAAGTTTTCATAATTGCGTACCATAATGTATACTAGTGTGTGGAGTAGTGCGCAGTATGCAGTGTATACTAGGCTAGTATGTAGTATGTAGTACGGTAGTATGCCATTTCGGACACAGCCTGAGTGTAAATAATGTTGCCTAATCACCTACTGTAACATGCCACTGCAAGCCTATCATGGCTCCAGTTTTTGTTGGAAAATACTGAATACAAAAGCATACAAATATGAATATTGTTTGAGATATCTAATGTCCCTGTCAGAAAAAAAAAATGGACTACGAAAAGGTATTGGTTTCCATGTTGATGAGATAAATATAACATGCACTCGCTTCCAGTTTTTAGTCCGTACTATGAGGGAGGTGAGTCCGATTGAGAATTGGCTCTCTGGGATTCATACAGAGCTGTAATCTTATTGTGAAACATGTTTTGTGTAACATGATCTGCCAGAGGTGACAAAATACCACACTTTTCAAGGAAGACCTCAAAATGTACAGCATCTTTTTGAGCTAATGACAAACACTCACCATAAATCCCTTGTACCAAGTAACAACTACTTTTTCAATATTGTGGCGTAGGACACGGACCCTTCACCGCATCATGCTTATCAGTTTTTATAATACGCTAAATAACTTGCTTTCTATTTTCTAAAGCACTTTCCTTTCCTATCTATCACTTTTCTATCACTTTTTTTATCACTTTCCCTTCACTATATTTTTGATAAACATTGATCTTTCCATCTCCAAACTTCTTTCTCTATTTTCTTGATTGCCGTTATGTCATCGGTCACGCGCCATTGACTGGAGTAGGCCACAGTAGGATATAGGAAGGCGTGATTTTCTGCTACGGTGAGTGATGTTTGAATCGGCAGTGTTGCGGATATTCCCTCCAGACTACGAGGCGTGTGCTCTGCGTTTTCTCTTAAATACTGCGGTAGTGTGTACGTTTTAGACTAGTGATATTGGGTTACTGGATGATTTACGAAAGAAATTATCATTCTGATCTGTGTGTCTTGGACCTGCCTGAGGATTATTACTCCGAACTCTCACACTTCCTGCCGGCTTCTTTCAGGTGACTGGTAATCACTCTCCCTCCTGTTTGTAACTCCCTCTCTTCCTTGACACTGGGCTTACCGGTTGGCCACTATTTCATTTACGACGAGGTTACCTGTCGGTTTCAGCGGATACCTCTTCAAAATAGAACAAGCTTGTATGAGTGTAGGAAGTGTCGGAGATCGCTCCCATCTTTCCCTTAGTTTCCCTTTCATTCATTCATTTTTTAAAGAACATCCCGTTCCGACTCCTTGTATATATGTCCTGTGAACTGAATTATTTAAATTATGTTTGTGTCTGTAACTGATCTTTGAAAGATGTCTTCTTTTCCGTTGTGCCGTTGTGGAGTGAAATGAGAATAAGCACGTCGGGGTTTCTGTTTTGTAAACATGTCCGACGATTTGATTTTGTTTATAACCATGTGGTATTTTATTCCTTTTCTCTTCCTTGTGAAAGATGACATATGTATGACTTGTCTAATTTTGTACAGCTCAGGCTAAAATATAACTAATTACTTGATTACTTATTACTTATAACTATTACGTTATTGCTCTGCTTTCTTTTTATTTTGTTCTTGTTCCTGAGTTCCTGAAATTTGAGTTAGCCCGCAACAGGCGCATATGATCTAAGCCCTGCTAGACAGAATATGCTGTCTGATGTGGGTGAAAGGGGCCCAGTGTAGACTTTCCATCCCTCTATTATTTTTCCCTTCTTCTTTTCTTTCTCTGTTACTCTATGACGCTCCCGAAGAGCGTCTGGCGCCCAACTAAAAAAAAAAAAAAAAAAAAAAAAATATATATGTATATATATATATATATATATATATGTATATATAATAGTTCCTAGACAGACGGCCATATTACCGCTTTAATATAAACTCTATGTTTGGATACAGCTGTGTGTTTCAACTCTAAATCATGCCATCCTGCCTTTCAGTGAACACTTGAAAAAAGTAATGAGTCATGTTAAGACTGTATTAGACAATCTTCTTATCATCCAGGGTCCTATGTGAATGGGATGGAGGCCTTATACTGCTCAGACAGAGATCTTCCTAATCAAGTAATTATAGCTGTAATGTAAGAACACAAATTGCTCTGTGAGGTGATTTGTTAAAACAGGACTTTGGGTACAGAAAAAAAAATGTTTTAGTTGCTTATATGTGCCATATAGGTGGAATAGTGAATATATCAATACTGTATCAAAGCATAGAATGAATCAAACATATAAATCATTGATAAAGTTGGTTATTATTGTTATTATTATTGTTGCTGTTGTTGTTGTTGTTGTTGTTAGTAGTAGTTGTTGTTGTTGGTAGTAGTGGTAGTAATAGAAGTAGCAGTATATCAGACCAAATTTAAAGCAAAAAAGATATTACACAATTTATTTACTATGTAGAAAGGTTGCCTGTCGGTCAGTATGAACATTTTTAAGTTAATAAGCTCAGACAATAAAACCTAATAACACGTTTCTTTGTTAGAATTGCAAAATAATATGTATAACAGTAATTATTTAATATTCAGCAGGCTGAAAGAAGTAAAAATATGTTGCATAACAATTTGAAAGACACAACTTCAACAAAAAAGAAAGAAAAGTCTAGGATGACATTAAGGAAGATGCCATTTAATATACAGTAAAATCAATGAGGAGACCTAACAAATATACTGGTGCCAGCAGTAAAGTCGAACCTCGACTTTCACAGGTTTAACTTCTGTGGATTTGATTATTCATGAGTTTGCCATCAATAATTAAATAGGATTTTTTTTTTGAATGTAGACTAGAACACGCAAAGAAAGCACAAAAAAAGAGAAAAAAAGTTTAAGTCATAAATGCATAAAATATATGTACGGTACTTTGCAGTACAGTTTATTGTGTCCACAGAGAGGTAAAATACAAATACAGATTATTCTGTTGTCACATGAATTACTTGCTGAGATGGTCATTAAATGAAAAATAATTTGTTAGGACAGTCATGTTGGTATAAACCAATAAATATCAAAAATATATACTTTCATTTTAATTCATGTGGGAAATGAGTGGGACAAGGATATTTCTATTATATTTGAATTCCCATAGTAAACATATATAGTCACAATCAAAACACCTCCACCTATCTTCTACTCTCTCATATATTCATTTATCTGTATACCTGAGTATGAGAGAATGATCACATCTGTCTCCAGGACTGAACAAAGGAATCAACACTTTTTCAGATTTAACATCAGTGAAAGTGTAAAGGTGTGATTTTGAATCTAAATCATAGAAAGACAGTGTGTTCTTATACAAGTCTAAATACACCCCCAGTGTTGAGAATGAGTCTCTTACTAACACTGGGGTAGGAAGGCCAGCATTTACATAGAATCCTTTCCCTCTTTCATACTGGAGAACCCAGTAACCATTCTCTGGAGTTAATGGCTCTCTCTTTCTTTTCTTTTCTTCATGAGAAGTCACACCAACATACCAGGACAGTTTAGGTGGAAGACCCTTCTGTGCATCTAAAACAATCACCTCCCAGTAGTGACAGCCTGACTTAAACTTCTCTTTACACAGAACATCAACCATAGATTTGGAAGATTTGGTATCTTTGAAAACCAACTTGTCAAAATTCACTTCCTTTCCATTGTTTTTAACTGTCAGATCTGTGTGACATGCAGATTTGTCCAGTTTGAGACGCTCTGAGGGATTTAATAAAAGAAAGAAAATCATGTCAAGCACAACTCACAGAGTTTCTCTCCAATACAAATTAAAGTCTAATGGTGTATGATCTTACTTTTTGAAAGACGCATCTTTTCCCAATCTGCGCAAAAACAGAAAAAAAGTATGTTGTAATACGTCTTTATACTGTCATGTATTTGATCAGTGAATTTCCAAACTCAGTTATATTCTGATAAATTAGTTTTATTTTTTGATACCTGGGGGTTGGATTTACCTGGTATTTCCACAGTGTTTGTGTTGGTTTCTTTGTCTGCAGTTTCTGGTTTCTTTGTCCCAGATTCATTTTCAATTTTTTTTGCTTTGCATGCGCACACACACACACACACACACACACACACACACACACACACACACACACACAAAATATCATTGGTATTCTTTGGAATGTGTTTGTGATACTTTAAATTTAACCTCACACAAATATTTTGCATGAATGACTCTATTCTAAAAAAGTGTGCATGCCTAAAGTATCATTTCCGCACCTTCTGTTAGTGAAAGTGCTGGTATAGACATGTACCTTGTGATCTTGTGTCTTCCATCCCAGTTTCCTGTTTCAGTGGCTGAGTTTCTGCTGAGGACAAAACTATATCTCCACTCATCTCATTATGTTGGCCTAAAGAAAGATCTAATTTTTTCAGTGGTTCTTACCATGATTAAGCAAAGGTAAGAAGTGATGCAAAAACAGAATCAGACATATAAATGAATCATCTACAGTATCCCATGTAGGAAAATGTTTTTCTTTTTATCCATGTTTCTGTAAAACTGTGAAATCAAAACAAAGATAAACAAACATACCAGAATAAAAAACTGCTTTCTCCTCAGAGACTGAAAAAGAAAAATAATCCAAAATGCTTGACAGTTTTTTGGTTAAATTAATTTGTGTTGCACAAAAATGTTATGATTCAATCGTTTCAGTTCTGATAGTTCTAAGTGTAAAATCAGTGATGTCTAGCACTGATGTCTTGCTAATGTTTTATATAGAACACACAAGTACAGGTTAACATTAAAGTCATAATGTAACCTCTTGGAGATAAAATATAACATTACTGATATTCTGAAGTTTTGCTAATGTCTACTTTGGAGCACAACAATAGAGTATAGCATTAAAATTGTAAAGTAACATCCCAGAGAAAAAAAGGAACATGTTTCCATTGTACTGATCTTCATTTATTATAACAAGATAAGAAAGATGTAGTCCAGATACTAATCACCGATTTATATATATATAAATAACATGAAAGCTTTATATATATATATATATATATATATATATATATATATATATATATATATATATATATATAAATAACATGAAAGCTTTATATATATATATATATATATATATATATATATATATATATATATATATATATATATATATATATATATATATATATACATAAAGCTTTCATGTTATTTATTTTTATAAGCTTACAATTTGCATATTTAAATTTACAGAGGAACATAAGTTACTGCCATATACCTGTTGGATCTGTGCCCAGTGGTTTCTGATGATCTGTTGAAGGAATGTGGAATATGAAGGTTTATTTGAAACAAGCTACAGAAATAGCTCAATAGGTTGTCATATATTTTCAAGCATGTTGTTCCTGAAGAAAAAAAACGATTTACTGGGCTTTTTTCACATATTGTGGTCTGTTTATTAGACTTTTCTGTTCAGGGCACAACTCCTTGTTGACATCACAATATATGGAGTTAAATGCTGTATATGAATTTAAACTGGATAGAAATGGGAACTCCTTACCTCTCTTCTTGTGTAAAATGAAGAGGAGGGTGGATAAGACACTGAAGGCCAACAGACTGATGACCAGCAGGACAATAAATGCTCTCCATGCTTAAACACACACACACACACACACACACAAACACACACACACACACACACACACACACACACAAACTTAAAGTTTAAAAATGTCAGTATATATGACACATGGATGTATTATTAAGTAGAACAAAGCCTAATTTTATAGTGGATGAGCATTCATTCTTTTGAGCATGTCTGTAGATAATTTCATTTCATTCATTTAAAATTATGTTGGACTCACAAGGTTTGGATGCTGCGGGCTCTAACATTGTTGGCTGTGTTGCGCAGTTTGATATTTTTGTCCTGTGTGGTACAATTCTCCCCTCTCTCTTCTCCTGATCAGATAAACTGACAGAGCAGGAGATCCACTCTGACTCAGAGGGAGAGAAGAGCAGCCAAGAACTCACACTCACCAGATCTTCAGTATCTGGAACAAAAAAATTAAAAGAAGAAAAAAGATAAATAATTTTGTCATGTTTCACGTTTTAAAAACACTTTACTTATAATAAACCAACAAATGAAACATATGTAATTTAAGTTCCATGTAACACCTTGTTTATTTTCAGTCTTCCTTTTTTTGTAATCACCAGTTCCCTGTATTGTCAAAAGTTACATGACCCTCGTGTCGGTATGGAAAAACCAATACTAAAATATGCCTCCTTACCCACATGGGAAGTGTCAGGGAAAACAGGGGACTCAGTTGCAGACTCACTGATGAATAAATAAAATGTTTATTGTGCCAGGCAGAAGTCTTTCAATACACTAGGCAGAAAGCGGAATCCAAAAAACAAGCAGAGGTCGTACCACAGAGCAGTCAGAGGGAGGCAAACAATCCAAAACGGCAGGCAAAGGCAAAATCCAGAGACAGGCAAATGTTCAAAAGCAGGTACAGGGCAAGGCAGGCAGGCAGGCAGAAGAGGCAAAATCCAACAGGCAAAAAGTCAAAAAACAGGCAGAGGTCAAGAACAGAAGACAATCAGGATAACAAAAGGCTAGGACGACACACTGTGGAAGGCGGTACGAACTGACAAACAAAGGGTAGAACAGGCAGGGTTTAAATAGACAGACTAATACTACTTCAACGAGACACAGGTGAGCACAATAAGTGAGGGGCGGGGCCAGGGCACATGGAAGACCAAAATAAACAAAAGCACATGACAAAACCAAAAACAAATGACAGCTGTCACCAGACCTGACCAGCAGGGGCACAATAGAGAGCAGGTCACGCAGGAACCCTGACAGTACCCCCCCTCCTACGGGCGCCTCCTGGCGTCCCAACTGGTGGTGTGGGATGGAGACGGTGGAACTCCTGGATGAGTGTGGGGTCAAGGATGTCCCGAGCTGGGACCCAACACCTCTCTTCGGGACCATAGCCCTCCCAGTCCACGAGGTATTGAAGTCCGCGACCCCGGCGCCGCACATCCAATAAACGGCGCACCGTGAAGGCCTCTGAGCCATCAATGAGGCGGGGGGGAGGAGGGGGCTTGGGGACAGGGCAGAGGGGGCTGCGGATGAAGGGCTTAACTTGTGAGACATGAAATGTGGGGTGGATACGACGGAGAGTGGAGGGCAGTCTCAGCCTCACAGCGACAGGACTGATCACCTTGGCGATGGGGAAGGGACCAATGAAACGAGGGGCCAACTTGCGGGAATCCACCCTCAGGGGAATGTCGCGGGCGGAAAGCCACACGCGCTGACCTTGCCGATAGCGTGGAGCCGTGCTGCGATGACGATCAGCATGTAGTTTTATCCTGGCTGTGGAACGAAGCAGGGCCCTCCGAGCGCGCCTCCAGGTCCGTAGACATCTCCGGATGAATGCTTGTGCTGAAGGGACTCCGACCTCCTCCTCCTGGGCAGGGAACAGAGGGGGCTGATAGCCCAGGCAACACTGAAAAGGGGACAGACCAGAGGAGGAAGAGGGTAGGGAGTTAATAGCATATTCAACCCAGGGAAGTTGTTGGCTCCAGGAAGAGGGTTCTTGGGAGGACAGGCAGCGGAGCATCACTTCCAGTTGTTGGTTGGCCCGTTCAGTCTGGCCATTAGTCTGTGGGTGAAAACCAGAGGAGAGATGGACCTTAGCTCCAAGCAACTTACAAAAAGCCTTCCAGAAGTGAGAGGTGAACTGTGGTCCTCTGTCCGACACTACTTCCGTGGGTAAACCATGAAGCCTGAAAACATGATGAATGAGGAGGAGGGCAGTCTCCTTAGCAGAGGGTAGCTTGGGAAGAGGGACCAGATGCACAGATTTAGAAAAACGGTCCACGATAGTTAATATGGTGGTGTTACCATTAGATTGAGGCAATCCAGTCACAAAGTCCAGTGCTATGTGGGACCAGGGTCTCTTGGGAACTGTCAGAGGCTGTAGTAGGCCTGAAGGGGGTCGGTTGGAGGACTTGTTTTGGGCGCAGACTGGGCAGGCTGAGACAAAGCTATGAACATCGTCCCTCATGGAAGGCCACCAGAACATCCGACTGATGAAGGCAGCCGTACGTCGGATCCCAGGATGACAGGAAAGTCTTGATGAGTGTCCCCACTGGAGAACCTGGGAGCGGACAGATTGAGGAACATACGAAAGGTTAGGAGGACAAGAGCTGGGTCCAGACTCACCCTGCTGTGCAGATCGGACCACCGACTCGATATCCCATCGAGCAGCTGCGACCAGACATCGCTTGGGGAGAATTGTAGTGACCTCCGGGGTGTCCTCAGATGCCTGAAACTGACGAGAGAGGGTATCTGGTTTGCTGTTCTTGGAACCAGGGCGATAAGACAGGGTAAAGTTAAACCGAGCAAAAAAGAGAGACCAGCGAGCCTGACGGGAATTGAGACGTCTTGCAGACCTGATATATTCAAGGTTCTTATGATCAGTCCAAACCAAGAAAGGAGAACTTGCCCCCTCGAGCCAGTGCCTCCATTCCTCCAGAGCAAGTTTGACAGCCAGTAACTCCCGGTCTCCGATGTCATAATTACTTTCCGTGGGGGTTAATCTGTGGGAGTAGAAGGCACAGGGGTGTAGCTTACCATCCACAGCAGAAAACTGAGACAAAACGGCACCCACTCCCACGTCAGATGCGTCAGTCTCAACAATAAATTGGCGGGCAGGATCAGGCTGGATGAGGATGGGAGCCGAGGTGAACCGCCTCTTCAACTCAGAGAATGCCCTCTCGGCAGTTGGGCTCCAACAAAATCTCAGTTTGGATGAAGTCAGGGAGGTGAGGGGGGCTGCCAGGGTACTGAAATTGCGAATGAAGCGGCGATAAAAATTGGCAAACCCTAAGAACCGTTGCAAGTCGCGACGGGAAGTGGGCTGGGGCCAATTCTCTACCGCCTTTATCTTTTGCTGATCCATTTGAATCCCTCCTGCCGTGATCACATAGCCCAGGAACGAGATGGTGCTCTTGTGGAATTCGCACTTCTCCGCCTTCACAAATAACTGATTCTCCAAGAGACGCTGGAGCACCCGTCGGACATGTTGGATGTGTTCAGGGAGTGATCTGGAAAATATTAAGATGTCATCCAGGTAGACAAAGACAAACAGATTTAGCATATCTCTAAGGATGTCATTAACAAAGGATTGGAAGACGGCAGGGGCATTAGTGAGACCAAATGGCATAACCAAATACTCATAGTGGCCTGATGGTGTATTGAAGGCAGTCTTCCACTCATCTCCCTCCCTTATGCGGACTAAATGGTAGGCGTTACGGAGATCAAGCTTGGAGAAGACTGTGGCACCTTGCAGCAGCTCAAGAGCGGATGACATCAGGGGTAGCGGGTAGCGGTTCTTCACAGTGATATCATTGAGGCCTCTGTAATCAATGCAGGGACGGAGAGACCCATCCTTCTTGCCGACAAAGAAGAACCCCGCCCCAGCTGGGGAAGAAGAAGGGCGAATTATGCCAGCTGCTAGGGAGTCCTGTATGTACCTGTTCATGGCTTCCGTCTCTGGTGGCGACAGGGAGTACAAGCGGCCTCTGGGTGGTGAAGTCCCTGGAAGGAGCTCTATGACGCAATCATATGGACGGTGAGGCGGCAGAGAAGTGGCTCGTGCTTTGCTAAATACCATGCTGAGATCCCGATATTCAGGGGGAACTGAGGACAGGTCAGGGTGCTCCTCTGGAGACGAGGGAACCGGGGTTGAAGGAGCCTGAGCAGCACGGAGGCAGTGATTCGAACAGAAGGAGCTCCATTCTAAAACCTTATTGTGGGACCAGTCAATGTGGGGATTGTGCTGAGCTAGCCAGGGATGGCCTAAAACAACAGATGCCTGGGGTGAATCAATCAAATGAAAAACAATGTTCTCCCAGTGATTGCCAGAGATGAGAAGCCTCACCGGAGCTGTTGTGTGAGTGATCCGAGCAAGCCTTACTCCCGTTAGTGCGTTGGCCTCCACAGGGAACTGCAGCGGAGTGGAAGGGATGCCAAGTTGGGCGGCCAGAC
This sequence comes from Chanos chanos, assembly GCF_902362185.1. Taxonomy (NCBI): domain Eukaryota; kingdom Metazoa; phylum Chordata; class Actinopteri; order Gonorynchiformes; family Chanidae; genus Chanos; species Chanos chanos. Next base: position 21,468,818 of record NC_044505.1, read on the forward strand.
CTGCATTCATAAAGTTCCCCTCTGCCCCAGAGTCGATGAGTACTGAAATAATGTGTCTATGGCCGTCAGTGACAAGGTAAGCTGGTAAAAGAGTACGTGTGGTAGAGGGCCGGGAAAGCGGAGTATTGCTCACCTGTAGTCCTGTGTTCAAAGGTGAGCGTTTAGCTTTTACTGGACAGGTGGACACAAAGTGGCCGGGCCGGCCACAGTACAAGCAGGAATTGGTGCTGATCCTCCTTTGTCTCTCTGAGACGGACAGACGGGCATGGTCGACCTGCATGGGTTCTGGGGTGACAGTCGATGGTGACGGATGACTTGGCGCAGACGACCCTGATTCAGGCTGGCGAGTGAACATATGAAACCTGGAGGGACCCCGTGCTCCTTCAGTAATCCACTCCTGACGACGTTGCTTCATGCGGTTGTCGATTCGTATGGCCAAATCTATCAGATGCTGAAAGCCAGTTGGTAGCTCACAGGTGGCTAGCTCGTCCTTAATGGCCTCGGACAAACCGTTCAGAAAGGCATCATATTGGGCCTCTGTATTCCAGTCGGTCGTGGTGGCAAGAGTGCGGAACTGGATAGCATAATCTGAAACTGAGCGGACTCCCTGCCGGATTCTCAGCAATTCTCTGGCGGCCTCTCTCCCATGCTGGGAACGATCAAAGACCTTCCTCATCTCATCACAAAATGCCTGGTAGCTGTCACAGAATGGAGCCCGAGTCTCCCACACTGCCGTTCCCCACTCTCTTGCTCGACCAGACAGCAAAGTGATGACATATGCAATACGGGCTCGATCAGTGGGGAAGGTGGTGGGCTGGAGCTCGAAAACCAGAGAGCACTGAGAGAGGAAGGACCTGCAGGTTCCTGGTTCGCCGTTGTATGACTCAGGTGGTGGCAGACGGGGCTCTCGGGCCAGCTGAGCTGGAGGGGTTTGCTGGGGGGCGGATGACGTTACTGGTGGTGAATGGCTAGGTTTCAGTGCCAGCTGGATCTGTTGTAACTGGGAAGTGATACTGGTCAGGGTGGCAGAGAAGGCCTCCATTGTCTGGTTAACGTTGGCAAAATGGCCCTCATGTCTTCCCAACATTGCACCCTGTCGAGAGAGAGCCTCTCGAAGCTGGCTGGAGTCTGCTGAGTCCATTATGGTCAGTTCGTGTTGTCAGGGAAAACAGGGGACTCAGTTGCAGACTCACTGATGAATAAATAAAATGTTTATTGTGCCAGGCAGAAGTCTTTCAATACACTAGGCAGAAAGCGGAATCCAAAAAACAAGCAGAGGTCGTACCACAGAGCAGTCAGAGGGAGGCAAACAATCCAAAACGGCAGGCAAAGGCAAAATCCAGAGACAGGCAAATGTTCAAAAGCAGGTACAGGGCAAGGCAGGCAGGCAGGCAGAAGAGGCAAAATCCAACAGGCAAAAAGTCAAAAAACAGGCAGAGGTCAAGAACAGAAGACAATCAGGATAACAAAAGGCTAGGACGACACACTGTGGAAGGCGGTACGAACTGACAAACAAAGGGTAGAACAGGCAGGGTTTAAATAGACAGACTAATACTACTTCAACGAGACACAGGTGAGCACAATAAGTGAGGGGCGGGGCCAGGGCACATGGAAGACCAAAATAAACAAAAGCACATGACAAAACCAAAAACAAATGACAGCTGTCACCAGACCTGACCAGCAGGGGCACAATAGAGAGCAGGTCACGCAGGAACCCTGACAGGAAGTACAATCTCTGCAGGAATTTAGTGCAGAGAGAGGACAATGTTGTTTCAATGCCCAGCATAAGAGTTCCTAACAATGATGTAGGGAGGAGCTTGTCTGAATTACACAGAAAGTTGGATTTTTTGTGATTCCAGACTTGGTCTGTGTTTTGTTTTGTTTTGTTCTGTATTGTTTTGTTTTGTTTTTTTTCTGAGATTTCATCATGCAGTGTGCCACAGCACCACCAAAACACCTCACAGCTTTAAATCTTCTTCCCTTTTAAAGAATCGTCAACATTTCTTTCATTGTGTTCACTGTGTTGAAGTGTGCGTTACCTGTCTTGTACATCACATTACTGTCCTGTTTGATCTCATTCCCTTCTCTGTCTCTCCAGGTTACTGTGGGCTGTGGAGACCAACCATCTGACACACAGGTAACATTCAAATATCCTCCTCCTGTTTCAGTGAATGAGAGGACTGGTACAGAGCCTAGTACTGGCAAAAAGAGAACAATAAGCATTCTTTTGTGAAAAGTCCAATTGTGCAAATATGATCCTATTACATTTATTTCAATTCCTGCAAGTTTCAATGATATTTTAAGTCATAAAATGTCTGATGATGTCTTCTGGCAATCTTCGAACAGTTATCTTAAAACCAACTGATTTATGAGAAACACAGAAAAGAAATGGGGCTTTGATGTATCTGACAGAGCTCACATAGATTAAAAGAAAATCCAACAGAAAGGTGGATTGCTTGAAACCAAAGCTTTTGTACTCTCTTAAATCTTTAAGAGAAATTCAGTCAAATCTAAGACTCTACTTGCAGTGACCTACTGTATCTACTTACCATTTACTGTGAGTGATGTTGTACCCTTGTCATACCAAGTTCCACTACTGATATGGCACTCATATTCTCCTTTGTCTGACAGTGTGAGTTTCTCCAGTTTCAGAGACACATTCCCCTCCTCCAGACTCCCTATCAGAGACACTCTGTCCCTGTACTGAGGGTCTACAGGACTCTCCTGGATCTTCTGATTCTTGTACAATAAAATTGGAGTCGTGAATTGATTGGGCCTGTACCAGCGCACCTCCAGCTCTACAGCACTGAAGGAAGGAGAGAGACTACAGGGCAAAACCACAGAGTCTCCCAGCTTGGCTGAAACTGGACCATCAAGGACCAGCACAGAGAATGTATCTGGAACTAGGAGAATGTGTGGGAACATGATCAGAAACTGCCCATTCAAATCTTAAAACTTCAAACTTTAACCATGGATGTAGGATTTTACAGACTGACAGACCTACCTTCAGCATGACAGAAAAGCACAGACACAAAAACCAACATCCATATGGCAATCACCATTTCTGTCCATCAAAAGGAAAAAAAATTACAATTTACTCATTAGTTGCCAAAACACACTTAATGTTAAAGTAAATAAGGACTTTTTGCTTATTTAAAACACAAATTTGGTCATTATCAGAAACATAGGTTCGTCATGGAAACAAAATATACAGTTTATTAATGTAGCAGTTTAGTCTATTTGACCTCTTTACATATTATACAGTTTGCATACAGTATTATTTTCTATTAAAACAATTTATTTATTAAAGCAGTATCAACAGTACAATCTTTTTGTTTTTGGTGTCAATAGTATTTCTTTCTTTCTACATTTGTGGAAAATCTCATCAGTTTTGCAAACCAATTTTTGGCTGCCATGATGACCCAACAGGTGAACTGAAAGATGATCCGCCCGCCCTGTCTCCATGTGAAGTGAGGGAGGGCACTTGCAGAGCTGCACTATTGCAATTTTTTTAAATTTTTTAAAACATGGCTAACATTTAGCACAGTAGGTGGTGCCAGCATCACATAAAATCACATTATCAAAAACTAATAGCTATGCCCTCTCCTCTCTTAAGCATAAGCTTAACTATGGTGTTCCTCAGGGATCAGTCCTTGGCCCTCTTCTATTCTCTATTTACATGCTCCCTTTGGGTGACATTATTCATAGTTACAACATTAACTTCCATTGTTACGCTGGCGATACTCAGATTTTTTTACCTATCCAGCACGATGACCGCTCTGAATTGGTTAACCTTGAGGCATGTCTTTGTGCTATTAAGGGTTGGATGTCTTCAAATTTCCTGATGCTTAACACAGGCAAGACGGAAATGCTGGTCACTGGTCCTCCTACGCATAAGCATCTTTTTAGTGATCTAACTCTAAATTTTGACAACTGCATCATTTCTCAAAACTCTTCAGCTAAGAACCTTAGTGTGATTTTTAACTCTAGTCTCTCGCTACTCACTCATATCAAGAACACAACCAAACCTGCCTTTTAGCATCTCTGTAACATAGCTAAAATTAGGCCCTTTCTAAGTATGACTGATGCAAAAACCATTGTTCATGCATTCATCACGTCTCGCCTCGATTACTATAATGTTCTTTTCACTGGCGTGCCTGCCTCTAGTCCCAATAGTCTTCAGCTGGTCCAGAAAGTTTCTGCTAGAATTCTGACCATAACGAGGAAGTTTGATCACATTACTCCTGTCCTGGCTTCCCTTCACTGCTTCCCAATTCATGCAAGGGCAGAGTTTAAGGTCCTCTTATTAACATATAAAATTTTACATGGGCTTGTGCCTTCCTACTTGTCTGACTTAATTACACCCTATAACCCACCTTGCACCCTGCGTTCTCAAGATTCTGGACTATTAGCCATTCCAAGAGTTAAAAAGAAGTATCCTGGCAACCGAGCCTTTTCCTACCGCTCTCCCTTCCTCTGGAATGGTTTACCTACAGAAGTTAGAGAGGCAAACTCTCTCCATACCTTTAAAATGAGACTAAAGACTTATCTATTTTCTCGAACTTATGCATAATATAATTTTGATTTGACTTTGTTATAGACATGTAAAGCCCTTTGTGACTATAAATAGTGATATTGGGCTCTAAATAAACTTCTTCTTCTTCTTCTTCTTCTTCTTCTTCTTCTTCTTATCTTCTCCTCGTTCCTCTCTTCCCCTCCACAGAATTTTAGTAAGCTTTCAGAATAACAGGTTCCAAAGAACTGAAACCAAAAGTGAATGCAGGAGATTCCAGCCATGTTAGCAAAATGAATACATTTTCACCGAGCTGAGAGGCAAGTGTGTCTGTTTGATTTGCCATAAGTCATTTGGTGTAATAGGGGAATATAACACAAAGATACGTAACGAAAGGAAACATCACAAGTCTTTCTCAGCCATGTGCTGGTGAAAACTATCAATGTGATTTGACATAGATCACTCATCAAGGAGAAATTCAGGCATTCCTCTTGAAATAGTGGTGAAATTCCATCGTGTGTATGTGTAATGGTTTATCCACGACTCTACTCTGAAATTACCCTGTTCCTGGAGATCCGTAATAGGCCTATATTTGGAAAAGCGCCACACCAAAATGATGAGCTCGCTCTGCCCCATATAAGCTACGTCTGTGAGCAAACATTTTCTCTTATGACGCTGAAGACACGCTGATTGAGATTCAAGATGACAGTCACCTATGCAGTGTGCTCCACATCTCCACAACAGCACTTAAACCTGACTTGACCGTAAAATTTGTAAAATCTCCTATATGTGTTAATAATTAGAAAATACCTTTATCTTTATGGCTCGTTCCAAGCGTATAGTTAAAAAAAGGTAACTGCAGTTATACAAATTCAGCGAAACGCTGACATTGGCCGCAATGACAACTGATCTGAAGGTTGAGGTTAAGATATGTCAAACCGAACGTCTAAGAAAACTAAATGCCAAGAAAAAAAGACCAGAGAAAATAAAATGACAAAATGATCACAGAAATATTCTCCTGGTAACTTGAAGTATTTTGTTGATGAAGAAAAAGATAGAGACAGTAGTGGAATGACTATATATGTATAGCCATGTTGACTACTGTTTTCGAGCTTCAGCATGCTCTTTATTAGTGATGTTTTAATACGGACTGAAGCTCAGTGGATAATGATTTGCCAATGAAAGGGAAGACTGGGAAGGTAGTTTAGTGAGTTAGTAAATATATGTACTGAAAACAACCGTTAGAGGACGCAAATGCTTTAGCCGACTTATGTTAATATTACACTGACCTAGTTAATAATAAACCTAACGGTAAACAGGGCATTGCAGGTTGTACGATGACCCGTACCATTCTGTATGTTTTTTTTTGTTTGTTTGTTTTTTTTTTTTAATACGAATAAGCCTGAATTTCGGAGAAATCTTTGAAGTATAAATCACCCGTCATTTACACCTGTTGAATGGCTCCTTTAAACGTCGATAAATTTGGTTCTCCTTGCAACAAATCAAGTAGAATTTTTGTTCTTTTTCAATTGAAATAGCTTGTCTAAAACATTAAATGACAAAACTTAAATTCTTCCGTAACTCATACATATAGTATGCGGTTTATAGCGTGGTTATTATTATCAGTCCGACAAAAAGACTTGAAATGACCTTGCAGAAAAACGGACGGACGTTGCTTTCGTTATGTCTAATTGACATAGATTATTGCACAAATGTACAAAGGTTTTCATAAAGCAGTCTACTCACCACGGAAATCCATCATACTTTAATCGTTGATTAATAACTGCCGGTCTAAAATTCCAAACGTGTGTAGATATACATTTTTAAACCTAAACCACAGACAAGGTGTGTTAATCTAAATCACAGTTATGGTGTGGTTTTCTGAGTCCGGTGTACTTCCGCTTTCGGTTTGTGGTCTTCGCTCTGGGTGAGTCAGAAGAGTAATTCTCGAAAATTTCGTCACGTGAATTTTCATTGCGTTTTTATGATCTACATAAATTGCAAATCTAAGAAAATGATCGTAGTAATCTACCCGGTTATCCTTTAATCACAGACAATTAAGTCAGCTACCCCGTATTTCTCTTTTTTTCCTCTTCAAGATATGCAATCCTCACAAAGTCCTTGTTCTTCAGTTACAGCTACTTCATAAATCTAACCTTTCTCAAATAGAAAATTCCCGTGCTTTCCTCTTTTGGTAGGATGTTGAAGCATATTGAAACTCTAAAGACTGTTATAGCATTTTTGAGCTGGTTCAACACAGTATCCTTAACAGTACAATATGCTTTTCACATTATATTGACTTAAAAAAATGCAGCAAGAACAAGAAGCTTTTGACAGTTCAATCTGGTATATTGTCAGTGGAGTGTTGTCTTTTCCTTTGTTTTTGTAGTTAAACACATTTATATATATTCAAAGCATTGTTTGGGATTCTTGTCTGGGAGTTAAAACCTTTCAGAGTCTGTGTTTTCAAAACGCCATTAAATGATTTCAACTAATGGGTCACCAAAGTTCATGTGTGAACTCTATTATCTTACAGAAACCAGCTAAATAAATTTGTTCCACAGCTGTTTCTGTAATTACTGTGAGTGATATTGTTCCCATAGTCATACCTAGTTCTTTTAATAGACTTTTTTTCTCTGTCTGCCTGTGTGAGATTCTCCAGTTTCAGAAACATGTTGCCCTCTCTCACACTTCCTATCAGAGACTCCCTGCCAGAGTTTCTGCAGGAGTCTACTGGATCTGTGTTTAATAGTTTAACTGAGTTGGAGTGTGGAATTTATTGGGCCTATACCAACACAGAGATCACAGGACAAAACTGCACATTGAGAATATCTCCGGATTTAGGAAAGGAGAGCTGTATAAGCATGTTCTTAAATTGCTTGTATACTTCTTCAGAATCAAATGATGGACTCTGTCTTGACAATATAACACATTTATCAGGTTTTGTGTAAACAGAGTTGGTCAGAGTGAGATGCAGAATTACTTACAGCGTGACAGAAAGGTTCAGAGACAAACATCCAAACCCTTATGTGTCTCATTTTCATGTGCATCTTCCTTTCCTTGCTTCTCTCACTATACTCTCCTGACGCATGTATCTAGCTGTGGTGTAAAGCAGCTGTCAGTCTCTGTCTGGCCTGGTGTCACGTCCCGCCTCCTTCTCTCTCCCCTCTTTTCGGTGTGTATTTGTAAGTGTAAATATTTTGTATATATTTTTAAATGTTATTTAGTAAATATTATCAATATATCGCACTCCTTTTTGTACATTGCTCCCGTTTCCGTGTTCTTCTTTATATGCACTGTCCCAGACTAGCACTGGTGGTGGAATACTTTTATGCTGCATCCCCTACACATACCTCTAGACACCTTGATACACATGGCACGTAGCACTTTCTCCGGGTCTGCGATATTTTTTTTCTCCCAGAATTGTTTTTGTCTTTCTTTTTTTACCACCTTGTGTTCGTTTGTTTTGTTTTAGGTTGTTTTCTTTTGCTTTCTTGTAGCCTTGCACATTTTGTGCATTTGCATATTTATGCCTGGTGGGCGGTATTTTAGTGCATTGTTCAGTTCGGTGTAGAGGAGTTCCTCAGTAACCTTACTGTGGTATGGCTAGACATGTGCGTTAGGACAATCTTTTGTTGCTGGCCTGGCATTTTGGCATTGCCGTTGGGAGGCAGGCATTGAAAAAAGTGTTTAAAAACTGGCCGTGTCTGAAGGTCTGGTGGAGCGGAGTGTTTGCGCTGGGTCTGCCTGTGCGTGCTGAGGAAGGTGTTTCTGCAGCTGAGCAATCTGAAGTTCAGGGAGGGGTGCAGACTGAGACTGATGCAGAGACTGCCACCCTTTGGGTCCACTGTGACCCAGAGCAGAGACTCCCTGTCCTGTGGTTGTGATCCTCAACAATTAAGAGTGCAATTGGTGTGACTGCGGGTCGGGTCGGACGAAAAGAAACATGCGCTCCAAGTGGAGCTTAACCGGAGGCTAGAGGTTCGCCGGATGGAGTTGGAGGCGGAGAAAGAAATTAAAATACGGCAGCTCAAGCTAGAGGCAGTGAAGATTGCGGTGACTCCCGTTGCGCAATCTACTTCCTGCTGCCTCTCCCTCTCCCACTGCAGACTCTGCCCCAGTGACTCAACAGGCTCTGCCGGATCTCAACATCAGCAAACATATCAGTCTGGCGCCACCTTTCTGTGGATCTGATGTTGCCTCATATTTCAGTCTGTTTTAGTGCATTGCAGCCTTTATTGGCCTTTAATGCCTCAATGCAAATTCATGGGACTCAGAGTAATGAGAAAACCCCCACAGTCTCCAAATCTCATAATGGAAAGCAGTTCAGTTCTACTTTGGTGTGGGACGGGGGCGGGGGCAGATAAAATGTTTGCCCCCTCAGATTTAACTGAAGCCTAATGATAATGTACACGTTTGCCCCCTTGCAAATCTCAAATTCCCCCTCAGTCACTGCACCCTGCAGCCGGCCCTGCTGTGGACTATGGGACTCAGGGAAGGGTTGGCAATATTCTCTGTGTTTATGTGTCAGAATTATGTATGTCTGTGTTGCAATGTATGTCATTTTTTTTTTACGCAATGTGCTAATAATAGTAAGCTGTGACATCACAGTTGTGATAATATATGTGTGTATGATAAGCTCACTCTAATTGTTCCTCGGTTGTTTGAGAGCCTTTGTACTGTTGAGTTGCCGCGAGGGAATGCGTGTTGTGTGTCAGCACTGTTTACATACCTTGTATGTGAAAATGATCCTTCCATACAGAACCACACACCATGGTATTGTGTGGAGCAGTAAGTATGTGTGTGTGTGTGTGTGTGTGTGTCCATGTAGAACAACACCCCACGGTATTGTGTGGAGCAATAAGTGTGTGTGTGTGTGTGTGTGTGTGTACAGAGTGCTGTGGCAATTAAATATATTTTTGGACATTTGTCTTGACTCTCACTTTAATTGGACACTTACTATTATACCCATTCAGTGCCAAACAACTTAGGGATTCTACTAGTGGGATGGATCTGTATTGTCTTTTTAAGGATTTTGGCAATAAAATATAGCACATAAAATATGTGTATATGAATGAGATGCATGACAATTGTTATGAATTCTAATGGGAAAACCTCTGGATAATAGTATCTAAATTAAATTGTCTGTACATAATATTGTTGACATTGGTCACTATATTTCTGATAATGATTTCAATAAGTACTTGATGAAAAGCCACTAGACCTACTCACAATAAGCAATGGTAGGGAAATTCCTTTGTTCAACAAGTTACACCTCTCCTCACAGAATCATAGAATTTCCGTACAAATACAAATTCTATATGGAATTTGTGTTTGTTGATTACCTCACTCATTGCACTACATTTCCAACTCCCTAAATATTCAGTGAGCTCAAAACATTCAAGGTAACTGAATGCTGCAAAAATAAATAAAAAACCTGAAACTTTTCAGAGAAATCTGTTTTTGCTGTGTAGTTTTCATGGTGAGTTACTATTATTACTGTGATAAAAAAAAAAGCTGGCTTTGTAATGTAAATGGTGTGTGTGTGTGTGCGTCATCTTGAGGCGTTGTGTGGGTGACTGCTGAAGACGAGTGATTGGTTTATTATGTTCAGGTGTGTGTGATTTAGGGACCTCAATAAAAGTACAATGAACAACCGGGAAAGGAACCTGGAGGAGGAGTGGAGCGGAGGTGGCAGGAAATGACGATTGTCCAGGAAGTGAGCAGGAACTGAAGACGGAAGAAGGAATTTTGAATAGTAATGAATCACAACTGGTAACTGGATAACAGAAAAGGAAGAGAACACATAGGCACAGCTGCAGGTGAAAAGTGATACTGAAGGTGAAAATTGAGCCCTAAGATAAAGGAGGTGTATGATACAATGGCAAAATTGAATGTACTTGGTTCATAACCCTCTGAAACTAAAAGAAGCACTGAAGACAAAGAGATGCTGATCAAGCAGAAACTCTGTGAGATATCGCTGTGCTGGAGGGATACTAAACTGCAGTAGACAGCTTTGTTGTAAAAGCCGAGGTTGTTAAAGCAACACAACTACAACATGTAATATTTGGGAAGAAAAAGAGATAATCTATCAGTATCGTTACATTTTGATTGATGAGGAATTTTTGCCAGCTAGGGTTATGATGGGACCGTTGAGTTACGCAGTAAGAACCATGTACTGATGTCTATAAACTGCTAAAAATGCCAAAGATCTGGTCATGTGTCAGGAGTATGTAGAGGCAGGCAACTGCAATATTATAACAATAATTAACAATATCCCTACTCTTATGTCAAACCACAAAAGGTATAATACAATTTATTTATACTATTTTGCGAGGTTGGTTTTCAGTCAATAAACATTCTTATGCAAAAGGTAATAAACACAAAGAACAAGAGGCAATAATAACTGCAAGGTTTGACAGGCCAACACCTAGTCGCAGACCCAGTATGTAAAATTAGGTTTATTCAAAAAGATCAGTAAACAATCTCAAAAACGTCCAATCCTAGCTCAAAACCACAAATACACATAGCAAACAAATCCAAATTGTTGGGCAAAAGATCAAAAACAAGTTCAATAAAGGTCAAAGCCAGTGATCCACATGGCAAACAAATCCAAAAAACAGGTCAAGGTAAACATGGTCAAGATTTCAAATCACAGTTGGCAAAATCTCACACAGACAGGCACATAGAACAAGCAGTCACAATCTTACAAAGAACAGGTACAAACACAGGACTTAAATGCACAGAACAATTAACTTCAAAGACAGACTATTGGAGGAAACAAACCAGGTAATAATAGGGATCAGGTGGGGGGTGGGTACAGGAGTACACAGGGACAAACAGAAGCACATGGCAAAATCAAACACTAACAAAAGCATTTGACATGAAATACACAGAATGACCAGCAGGGGGCCAAATTTCACAGTCTTGATAGAAGTACTGACAAATAATTCAATATGAAAAAGCAGGACATTGCCTGGAGAAAAAATGTAACAGTAGTTTATATGTGCTACATGGATGGGATTATGGATTGTGTCCACTCTGTGTCAAAGCACAGAATGAGTCAAATAAGTAAGTTACAAATGAAATTCTTGTTGTTCTTCTTCTTCTTCCTCTTCTTAGTAGTAGTAGTAGTAGTAGTAGTAGTATCATTATTATTATTATTACTATTAATATTATTAGTGGTAGTAGTAGTAGCAGCACAAATTTAACAGAGTAAGTATAAAAACTAATATGAAAATACTGAAGAAATTATATATATATATATATATATATATATATATATATATATATATATATATATATATATATACATACACACACACACACACACACACACACACACACACATATATATATATATATATATATATTGCTCAACAAAGTTAATTCTGATTCATTTTCATCAAAAAAAATAAAAGTCTAGAAGGATTTAATTTAATTTAATTTAATTTAATGCACAATAGGCCCTCAGAACCCACGGAGTATTGGTTCCACGCCCCCGCGGATACCAAAATCCGCGGATGCTCAAGACCCTTATATAGGGTGCCGTAATATTTGCATACAATCTACGCACCAAGGAAGCGCAATGCATTCACAAAAGAAAAAAATTAGACACCTTATCTCGTAATTATGAGAAAATCTCTCATAATTACGAGATCTGGCAATTATGAATACCGCACCTTAAAAACACTGAATTTATTAATACTAATTATCTTTTAACAATTAAACCGTAAAAGTGTTGAAAGAAGTTGAAAGTTGCCAGTAAATGCTGAGAGTGCTACATGGGCGAACCAAAAATGATTTGGTAGTTTTTTTTTTTCCAGTCCTGAAGTGAACTATACGTTCTTGCCGATAAACAGTTAAAGTAAATACATACTACACGTCAGCAACAACGTAACCTTTCTTTCTTTCAGCATTTACATATTGCTTTCGTTTAATGACCCGAAAGAGAAATACGTAGAATGAAATGCAGGATATTTGAAATACAAGTACTATATAAAATATATTTATAAATAGAGAAAATATTAGTTCTCCCTAACGAGACGCGAGGCGAACGAGACGCGAGACGAACCATGCTCAAACAATGAATGCTAGAGAGAGACTGAGGATCTGTGAAATGGCTGGAGGCTACAGCAGGGTATGCCTAGACATCACTTCACTTCAGAATAGTGTTCGGCGCGCAGCAGATACAAATTTTGGTTGGTGGAACTTTCTGGAATTTTTTTTCCCGAATATTTTCGATTCGCGGTGGGTTGAATCAGCCGATACGGAACCCACGGAGACTGAAGGCCGACTGTGCAGTCAAATTAATGACGAAACATCAAAACACGAATAGTCTTCGTATTTTGATCTACAATCTGTCAGTTCTGCAGTCTTCATAAGATCATACATGATCAATATTAACACAAAACTGAAAGTAAATATATAATCTGTGATGAGTTCTGCAGACAGCACCATTGATGATCTCCCAAACGGTGTTCTTAACTTTCTATATATCATAAGCATTAACATTACACACAGCTTTAAACATGTTGCCATGAATTCCAGATAGTGTTTCATCCTGTTGACAGCTCATTGTGTCCACAGAGAAGTAAAATATGAATACAGATTATTTTATTCTCACATGAGCTGACTTGCTGACATTGTTATCAATCTGAAAATTAATCCCTTAGGTAAGTGATATTGGTATATACCAGTACATGAAGCAGTAACCTGTAGTCTATACTCTTCTAGATTATGTGGGAGATAAACATGTCATGGATATTTTTCACTAGACTGTGACATGTAATTCTCATAGTAAACGCACACAGTCATTATCAAAACATTTCCATCTATCCTCTACTCTCTCCTATAGTCATTTATCTGCAGTTTACTTTAGCGTCAGAGAATGATCACATCTGTCTCCAGGACTGAAGAGTGGAGTCAATACATTTTCAGACTTAACCTCAGTGAAAGTGTAAAGATGTGATTTTGAATCCACATCATAGAAAGACAGAGTCTTCTTATACATGTCTAAATACACCCCCAGTGTTGAGAATGAGTCTCTTACTAACACTGGGGTAGGAAGGCCAGTATTTACATAGAATCCTTTCCCTCTTTCATACTGGAGAACCCAGTAGCCATTCTCTGGAGTTAATGACTCTTTCTTTCTTTCCTTTTCTTCATGAGAAGTCACACCGACATACCAGGACAGTTTAGGGACAGGACCCTTTTTTACATCTAACACAATCACCTCCCAGTAGTGACAGCCTGACTTAAACATCTCTTTACACAGAACATCAACCATGGATTCAGAGGATATGGAATGTTTGAAAACCCCTTTGTCAAAGCTCACTTCCTTTCCTTTCTTTTTAACTGTCAGACCTTTGTGACATGTTGTTTTGTCCAGTGTGAGGCGCTCTGAAGGATTGAATAAAAGAAAAAAAAAAGCATGTCATGCACAACTCATTAAGTTTATCTTCAATGTGTGCTAAAGGTTAATTGTGTGTGGTCTTACCTTTTGAAAGAGGCATCTTGTCCCAGCCTGTACAAAAACAGACACAAATTATTTTTTAACCTGTCCTTATATTGATATGTTTTTGATTTGTGAATTTCCAAAATCATTTATATTCTGATACATTAGTTTGTGACACCAGTGGGTTCTATTTACTGTAAAGGTCAACGGTTAACTTTCTACCTGGTATTACAGCAGTGTCCGTGTTGGTTTCTTTGTCTGCAGTTTCTGGTTTCTTCATCACAGTCTCTGTTTCACATTTTTCTTTTTCATTACACACAAATACACACACACACACACACACAGAGAGAGAGAGAGAGAGAGAGAGAGAGGAAGAGGAAGAGAGAGAGAGAGAGAGAGAGAGAGAGAGAGTACAACTTTCCTTGACTTTCTTTGGGAGGTGTTTGTGACAATGTAATTTATAACATCACATGGATATTTTGAATGACTGAATCTACTGTAAAAAAAAACAAAAAAAAAACAAAGTGCATGTGACAAACGTATGAGTTCTGTTCCATCTGTTAGTAAAATTGCTTATAAAGACATGTACCTTGTGATCTAGTTTCTTCATCTTCAATTTCCTGTTTCAGTGGCTGCATTTCTGCAAAGGAAAAAGATTCATCTCCCATCTCTGCATCGTGGTGGCCTGGAGGAAGATCGAACTTGTTCAGTGGTTTTTTTATCATTAATAAAGGTCAGAAATGATGCACAACAGAATCAAAAATATAACTGAATCATGAATCAGTATGCCATTTTTTTTTCTTTTATGTGTATCATGTTTCTACACATTACACTTTCAAGTATATCCAATACTCTGTATGTGGCTGCATTCCATTCAAATTTTCATACTGTACATCTTCCATATGAACACATATAAAACCACACGTCTCTAATTAACTAATGGAAATGGAGCAAGAGAATGACACCGTGTATAGATGATCGTGATAAAGTCAAAACCATAAAATAAAAACAAAGACAAACATACCACTGTTTGAAACTGCTTTCTCTGCTGAGACTGAAAAATTGAAATTATGTGAAATGCTTGACAATGTTTTGGTTAAGTAAAATTTATGAATTAGTTTCAACGAATGCATTTCATAATTCAATTATGAATGTCCAATTAATTTGTGCTGTGAAATCACGGATAATCTGATGCCTTGTTAATGGCTTATTTAGGACACAAAAATAAAGTATAGCATTAAAACTATAAAGTGACATCCCAGAGAGAAGATGTTTCTATTGACTTGAAAGTTCTGGTCTTCATTTAGTATGTCAAGATAAGATAGATCTAATCCTGACCCTAACCACTGATTAAAAAAAAGCCATTTTCAGGATATTGTTGAAACGCTAGGGCTGTAGTAGTTACTGTAATTTTACAAACTGTGCATTTAAGTGCTCTGGGGAACTACCCAGGTCTATATGACTGACTGCCACATACCTGCTGCTTCTGTGTCCACTGGTTTCTGAGGATCTGTTGAAGGAATGCGGTAGAAAGTTATGTATGAAACATGGTGCAGAAACAGTTCAGCACATGATCATACATATTCAAACATGCATTATCTGAAGAAAAGGCAACTGACTGTTTAATAGACTTTTTTTGTCCAAGACACAAAACTTTTTGGCACTGCAATGCATGGACTTAAATGCTGTCTATGAATTTAAATATACATAAGTATAAGCTCCTTACCTCTCTTCTTGTATAAGCTGAAGAGGAGGATGAATAAGACACTGAAGGCCAACAGACTGATGACCAGCATGATAATAAATGCTCTCCATGCTTCAACAAACACACAAAGACTTCAGTTTAAAAATGTCGGTATATCTGAGACAGGTGTGTGTGTCATTAAGTGAAACAAAGCGTAATTTTATGGGGGATGATGAACAATCTTGCTTTTGAGCATGCTTTTCTATAGTCCACAGATGATTTCATTAATCATGTTGGACTCACAGGGTTTGGATGCTGTGGGCTCCAACATTGTTGGCTGTGTTGCACAGTTTGATATTTTTGTCCTGTGTGGTACAATTCTTCCCTCTCTCTTCTCCTGATCAGATAAACTGACAGAGCAGGAGATCCACTCTGACTCAGAGGGAGAGAAAAGCAGCCAAGAACTCACACTCACCAGATCCTCAGTATCTGGAACAAAAAAAATAAAAGAAGAAAAAAGATAAATAATTTTGTCATGTTTCACATGTTTTAAAAACACTTTACTTATAATACACCAATGAATGAAACATATGTAATTTAAGTTCCATGTAACACCTTGTTTATTTTCAGTCTTCCTTTTTTTGTAATCACCAGTTCCCTGTATTGTCAAAAGTTACATGACCTTCGTGTCAGTATGGAAAAACCAATACTAAAATCTGCCTCCTTACCCACATGGGAAGTACAATCTCTGCAGGAATTTACTGCAGAGAGAGGACAATGTTGTTTCAATGCCCAGCATAAGAGTTCCTAACAATGATGTAGGGAGGAGCTTGACTGAATTACACAGAAGGTTGGATTTTTTGTGATTCCAGACTTAGTCTGTGTTTTGTTTTGTTTTGTTTTTGAGATTTCATCATGCAGTGTGCCACAGCACCACCAGAACACCTCACAGCTTTAAATCTGCTTCCCTTTTTTAGAATCGTCAACATTTCTTACATTGTGTTTACTGTGTTGAAGCGTGAGTTACCTTTCATGTACATCACATTACTGTTCTGTTTGATCGCTTCCCCTTGTCTGTCTCTCCAGGTTACTGTGGGCTGTGGAGACCAACCATCTGACACACATGTCACATTCAAGTATCCACCTCCTGTTTCAGTGAATGAGAGGACTGGTACAGGGCCCAGGACTGAGAGAAAAAGAACAATAAGCAGAGGTTGTTTTCATTCTTTTGTGAAAAAAGTAATTCAACAAATATATGATTACATTTGTTTCAATTCCTGCATGTCTCAATGTCATTAAAATCATAAAATTTCTAATGACATCATTAGGAATCTCAGAACAGTGATCTTAAAATTGTCTGATTTATGGCAAATTTCAGAAAATAAACAGGGCTTTGATGAGTCTGACAGAGATTACGTATATGAAAATTTCTGTTCCATCAGAGTGTCTAGACCAACGTCTTTGTACTTCCTTACATCTCTCAGGAAAAAAAAATAACAGCCAAACACAAGACGCCCCTTTGCTACTGTATCCACTTACCATTTACTGTCAGAAATGTTTTACCCTCCTCATACCAGTCTGCACTACTAGTGTGACAAATATATTCTCCTCTGTCTGACAGTGTGATGTTCTCCAGCTTCAGAGACACATTCCCCTCCTCCAGTCTCCCTATCAGAGACACTCTGTCCCTGTACTGAGGGTCTACAGGACTTTCCTGGATCTTCTGATCCTTGAACAATAAAACTGGAGTGTTGAATTTGCTGGGTCTGTACCAGCGCACCTCCAGCTCCACAGCACTGAAGGAAGGAGAGAGACTACAGGGCAAGATCACAGAGTCTCCCAGCTTGGCTGAAACTGGATCATCAGGGACCAGCACAGAGAATTTATCTGGAAATAGGAGAATGTGTGGGAACATGATCATAAATTGCCCATTCAAATCTTAAAACTTCAAACTCTAACCATGGATGTAGGATTTTACAGACTGACAGACCTACCTTCAGCATGACAGAAAGGCACAGACACAAAAACCAACATCCATATGGTGATCACCATTTCTGTCCATCAAAAGAAAAAAAAAAACAATTTACTCATTAAGTTCAAGTTTAAGTTTATTTAAAGCCCACTGTTTACAGGCTCAAAGGGCTTTACATGCCCACAGGATTACAACAAACAGAGCAGGGTGGCACCCCCTGACTTGATCCACATAGCGGGCAAGAAACTCCTCAAAAAACCCAGACGCTAGGGAAAAATAGGAGAAATCTTGAGAAGGACCACAAACAGAGGAGACCCCTTCTAGGCCAGCCAGGCGTGCAGTAGGTGCCAGCCCAGTGGGCAAATTACAAAACAACACAGTGATAATAAAAATGAAAACACAACTAGTAGGCAGTATGAAGAATGACAAGACAGCATGGGGCTCAGCTGGGGTGGACGGCACAGCCACAGCAGCGCAGGAAGACACGAAGCCGCAGCCACCATCGGGATGATGGTGAAGAGAGAGATGACAGGGAGGGTGGGGGGAAGAAAGTAAGAAGAAAGTAGCCACATTCAAGCCAGACACTCATGCTCGAACAGATGAGCCACATCCATGCAGGAGAAGAGGGAGGGAAGGAGAGCATTATTGGAGTAGCGGCACTTAACAGATGAAATAAGGAAAATTATTTTATAGAAGCATGAAAGTTGCAAGAGTAGTGGCTGAGGAGGACGCAGGAGGAGCAGGGCCACGCAGGGGGAGCAGGGCCAGGGACAGCAGGGCACAAAGTCATTCGGCCGGCCAAGGGAAGGCGTAGGGTGTAATTAAATCGGAAAGAAAGGCCGGTGCAAGCCCATGGAGAATTTTAAATGTTAATAGGAGGACTTTAAAATCAGCCCTCATGTGAATTGGGAGCCAGTGAAGGGAAGCCAGGACGGGAGTAATATGATTGAACTTCCTAGTTTTGGTCAGGATTCCGGCAGCAGCATTCTGGACGAGCTGAAGACTTCTGCCACTAGAGGCGGGCAAACCAGAGTACAGAACGTTACAGTAGTCGAGGCGAGACGTGACAAATGCATGGACAATGGCTTCTGCATCAGCTAAACATAGTAGGGGCCTAATTTTGGCGATATTGCGGAGATGATAAAAGGCCGTTTTGGTAGTATTCTTGATATGAGTGACAAGCAACAGACTAGAGTCAAAAGTCACACCAAGGTTTTTAGCTGTGGAATTTTGCGAGAGAATGCAGTTGTCAAACTTTAACGTAAGATTATTAAAAAGATGCTAGCATTTCTGTCTTGCCTGTGTTAAGCATCAGGAAGTTTGAAGACATCCAATTTTTAATGGCACAGAGACACGCCTCAAGGTAGACCAATTCAGAGCGGTCACTGTGCTTGATTGGTAAGTAGATCTGAGTATCATCAGCATAACAGTGGAAGTTAATGTTATAGCTGCGAATAATGTCTCCAAGAGGGAGCATGTAGATAGAGAAAAGGAGAGGGCCAAGGACCGACCCCTGAAGGACACCACAGTTAAGCTCTCGGTACTCAGATGTCACAGTATTGTAGTGGACACACTGCTTTCTCTCTGAGAGATAAGATTTTAACCAGGAGAGCGCCAGGCCACGGATGCCAATTTGATTTTCCAGGCGCTTTAACAGTATGGTGTGATCGACTGTGTCGAATGCTGCACTCAGATCGAGAAGAATAAGTATTGAGGTATCACCAGCATCCATGGCTAGTAACACATCATTAGTCACTTTAGTTAATGCGGTTTCAGTGGAATGAAAACACCTAAAGCCCGACTGAAACACTTCAAAGAGGCTGTTGGAGGACATATAAGCGATGAGTTGCGCAGCGACAATTTTTTCGAGTATTTTAGAAAGAAACGGGAGATTAGAGATTGGCCTTTAATTATTCAAGCTTTCTGGGTCGAGGTTAGGTCTTTTAAGTAAGGGGGCTAATCACGGCTGTTTTAAAAGCAGAGGGTAGAATGCCCGACTTAATTGACAAATTTAAAAGGTTGAGGATTGTAGGGCCGAGGATCGAGAAAAGTTCTACGTAAAGTTTAGGAGGTAGGGGATCGAGCATGGAAGAGGCTGGTTTAGCGGAGTGCACCAGATTGGAGAGCGTGTCTAGGGAGATAGGCTCGAATTGGGTTAAAGAGTGCACATCCTGATTAGGCTCTGGGGCAGCGATGGGGAGTATACCGGCGCATTGATTTTGTTGACTACTTTGAATATCACAACGGATTTAGTTTATTTTTTGTGAGAAAAATTTGACAAAGTCGCATGTGGTAATAGAACTGGATTGAGGGGAGTGATTCTGGGTCAATTTTGATACTGTATCAAATAGAAATCTTGGGTTGTTTTTGTTGAGATTAATTATTCTTGAGTAATAGGCGGATTTGGCTGTGGAGAGGGCACTTTTATAGGCTATCAAGCTATCATGCCAGGCGAGGCGGAAGACCTCCAGTTTAGTGGCGCACCAGTTTCGTTCAAATCTTCTGCACGCTTGCTTCAATACACGTGTTTCGTTATTAAACCAGGGTGTTATATGTTTACGCCTATTTTTTAGCGTTAATGGTGCTACCATATCTAATGCATCACAGAGGGTACAGTTTATACTGTCTGTCAGATTGTTCAAAGACCCTAGTTGATCACTGAGGGAGGTGAGGGCAGTGGGAAGCAGGTTAGTGAGCGCGGCAGTGGTGGAAGCATTAATGCGGAGGCAGCGTCGAGCCACGGTAGAGACTACAGGAGGAGAGGGGAGCGTGACCTGGAAGGTAACGAGAAAATGGTCAGATAAGGCGGTGGAATAGGGAGATACAACGACATGAGAGATGGTTAGGCCGCGAGCTAGAATAAGATCTAAGGTGTTGCCATTGGAATGAGTGGGCTCGCAGACGTATTGGTTGAAGCCAAAAGTGTCTAAAATAAATGTAAATGCTTTATTAAGAGAATCAGAGTTGTCATTGATGTGGATATTAAAATCCCCCATTATAAGGATTTTATCCACCGTAGTTATAATGCTAGAGATGAATTTGACTATAGAAATTGACTATAGGGCCCAGGGGGCCGATAGATCACTACTGTAAGGAAGGGTGAGGTAGAGCAGGATTGCTTCAGAGAGAGCCGCTCAAAGGAGGCAAAGTTTGGTGCAGTAAAGATGCTAGGAGAAAATTCAGTGTTATAAATTAAGGCTACAGCCCCACCTTTCTACGCTGCTTGAGCAGCATGCGAAAAGGAATACTTGGGGGAGTGAGGCTTCATTTAAAGAGAAATAAACATCTGGCCTCAACCAAGTTTCACACAAAACGATCATGTCAAGGCTAAGATCAGTGATAAGATCACTGACCAGCAAGGCCTTGTGGGAGTGATCTAATCTTAATAAACGATCAAATCGGATGAGGGGGTCAGTTGAATTGGAATTAAGTTATTGTGGGAAATGGGCTGTCTAAATCTAGACCGAAGTGGTCTGCGAGGGCGTGAGAGTACGCTAATAGCAAAAGCCAAATTGCTGCTGACAGAGGGATGACCATAGAGCAGGTTACGTTGAGCAACTGAAGCAGAATGAGGACCAGGCTTAAAGAGGGAGCTAGTCTCTGCTGAAGCCTCTTCACTAAATGAATAACTAGTCAAATTAATCTTAGCCTTATGTTGGAGGAGAGGAGTCATTGATTCATGGGACTCAGCAGCCTCTGAGGGGATTTCATTAGCAGGTTCTGTAATCAGCTGGGATCTGGCCCGCTCTAGTGAAAGATGTCATAGCTGACATCTATCTATGTTACCTGATAAAACAGCAGCACCATGCCCATTAGGGTGCAGGCCGTCCGCTTTTAGCAAGTCAGGTCTGCCCCAGAAAGAGGTTATCTACAAAATCAAATCCCTGATCTAAACAAAACTGCGCCAGCCAGCGATTCAGTTGCAATAATCTACTATATCTTCCATCGTTACCCCTAGCTAGTAAAGGGCCAGAGACAATTAATCGATGCTGACACATCTTTCTGGCGAAGTCACAAGTCCTAGCTATGTTGACCTTTGTGACTACTGATTGCCTCATTCCAATATCGTTGGTGCCGATATGAATAACGATGTTGTCATAGCTGGTGTCTATGTGGTGTGCCTTATCGATACAGCTATTCCTGTTTGCCAGCACCCTAAGGTTAGCTTCTATGTCAGGGGCTCTGGCTCCGGAGAGACAGGTAACAGTCGCTGGCATTGCTAACCTAATCCCTCGGGTCACTGAGTCCCCTATAACTAAGGTACGGGGCTTGGGGCGGTCGAGGGAGGAAGAGGACCTGGGCCGGCAAGCAGGAGAAACAAGAGTAGCATAGCGATTCACCACCGGCAGTGGTTGTGAGTCGTGCCGTACAGATGACGGCTGGTGTCGGCGTCGGCGAGACCTCCTGCCACTCACGACTGTAACAAACTCCTTTTCTGCCGGCGAAACTGCACTAAAGGGAGAGACTGAGCCGCTAATCGGCTCAGAGGCTAAACTAATGCTATCTGGGGTAATGCTGACGGACACATCTCTCTAGGAGAGACAACTTCTCTACGACAGCGAGGCAGAGAGAGCAAGACATAGTGGCAGATAATTAAAGAGAGGTAACGTAAACGTGAACTATCAACACACTATTGCTGTGTAAGTAAGGTTAGCAAGAAGGCTAAGCTGGTGTTAGCACGCTAGCAGCCAGACAGTAGAAAGAATGTGTTGACAGGTAACGCTAACGAAACAGACACAGAGCGAGATTAAAACAAGCACACAAGATTACAAGTGCGGCACAACGTAAATGTTAGAGACAGATCGTAGGGCAGTGACGATAATCAGCACAACAGCGGCAGCAGACTTGCACAGGTACAAACCCATTAGTTGCCACAACACACTTACATTAAGTAAATAAGGAGTTTTTGGTTTTTAAAAAATATAATAATAATTTGGTCATTATGATAGATACAGATTCGTCACGAAAACAAATTGGAGGGTAATATCATTAGCAATAAGGCCACACACACAACTACGCAACAACTATGCCCTGCAGCAGAATCCACACAGCACACTCACCTAACCCAACACACACACGCACACACTCGAACCCGACAGACGCACACTTGTGTGTCGCTGTACAACTTTTCATCTTATGCACAGCAATTCTATCACAATTCAGTCACAGAAAACAAAGGTTAGATATCGAAAAATATTCTAGTTTACCAGCGTTATCTTTAGTTTACCAGCAGTGTCTCGTGTCTATGTTTTCATTATTATTCTGATTCAGCTTTTTAGAAGTGAGCCCAAAGTTAGCAAGTAATGAACTTTGCTTTCTCTTTGGCATGGCACTCTGAGTCCGTATATTTAATCAAGTGTAACCATGGTGTCAAAGAAGAAAAAACTCCACTGCTTTTCAGGGTGTTAGGGGTAACTCTTGGTTGTCTAAACTACACAATATTTGGATTGTGGACCATTTGCAACAGCGCCACCCATGGCAGAGGCCTTACCAGAAACGATCGAGTATTCAAAGGCAACATACGTGGAAGCACCACAACGATGTCTTTCTGTATTGATATTTGTGAATACATGGTTTGCAATTTCAGTCACTAATACTGAACATAGTAAGCTTTTAAAAGACATTTTTAGTGACAAATAAGAGACCCCCTCCAAAGTTTGCTGTTGAGGCTTTCAGGGAGTCTCAAGTGTTAAACCTATTTCGCACTCTGCTCCCAAGGCCATAAAATGACAAAAAGATCAGAGAAAATAAAAAAACAAAATGATCAGCATGTCTCCCACCAGCGGTGCCTGTGGAGGGCACACAGCATCATTAATGAGCTCAGCCACCCAGCATGCAGACTGTTCTCCTTCTTACCGTCTGGCAGACGATACAGGAGCATGGCTGCACATACCACCAGACCTAAGAACAGTTTTTACCACCAGGCCATCAGGCTTCTCAACTCATACATCTAAATATTCCACATCACATACTTGCTTACCTGCTTGTCTGCACTGTTTACATAAAAATGCACCATCAACCATGACTGCTGCTATTGAACCAGGACTGCTACATACCCAGCATGCAATACTGTTGTATACACTCCTCACTTTTACATATTAATCCTCATTGTCACAGTGTTATATTTAATTATATCCCATCCCAGTTTTATTTAAATTCCTTCATCTTACATTATATTTGATGTAACTAGTGCTCTTACTGCTGAGCTGACCCATTTCTCATCCAACACATCTCATTGTACCGTTGACCCTGTGTTAACCTATGGCCAGAGGTGTAAAGAGTAGCAAATTATTTTACTTAAGTACTGTTGCTATGGTGAAATTGTGCTAAGTAAGAGCAAAACTGCTTGTGTAAAAATCCACTCAAAAGTAACTTCTTTAAAATGTACTCTGAGTACAAGTTGCATATTTACTTTTGTTTTGTTTTTTTTAAACTGTGGTTGGTGAGGTAGATTGTCCTCTAGGACCTTTCCCAGGCAATGCAGGTAGGGCAAGAGCATGTACATAACATGTTATTTTTAATTTCAGATCACCATCATAAAATAAAGTGCATTAACAAATTAAAACAAACATTGCATAAATATTTAATAAAAAAAATCATAGTGCATTAATAACATTGATTGAAACATGAAATAAATACAATTAAACTGAAAAAAATAACAACACAATAAAGTATACTACAAATTGAAATCAAACATGTCAAGGTGTCACCACATTAAAGTTTTTGCAAGCACTCGCAATGAAAAAGGGAATTCAATCAAAACAATTTAAACTTTGCCATTTTTAGTGCAAGTCAGAACATAGAAGAAAGCACTGGTACCCCATATTTACTGAAAGAGGTGCAGCCTAACAGAGTGCATACAAACACTAACAACGATAGATAAAGGACGAGTCAAACACAAAGGCTTAAATACAGAGGAGAACTAAACAGGGGAAACATGATTGGTTGAAATTAACAAGGGGAAAACGAGGTTAATAAATGGGACAAACAGGATCAGGTGAGGGGCAGAGACAGACACAGAACAAGAGCACAAGACATATCAAAATAAGAGTCCAAAACGAGGCGCAGGCTGTGACAGGGTGGCTGAAGTGATGGCTCAAGCTACTTTTTGGTTATTAGAAAATAACTAATAATTGTGAGGGAAAAAGTCAGCATTGCGAGAAATAAAGTCAGAATTATGACAAAAAAGTCAGCATTCCGAGAAATACAGCGGCGCTTAAGCACGCTTTTTTTTTTTATTAATGTAGCGGAAACGGGCTTCCACATAGAATATTTCATCTCGACGGCCTGGTATAGAATGAGCAACTGACTTGCTGTCTTGGCGTAGGAGATCACGTTATTTCCATCGTTACTTCCATCCTCGCATATGACTAATAATGGAACTGAAACCGAAGTTGAAACTGAAACTGAACTGAGGGAAATTTTCTGCCTCGCTCAATGGCAAACAGGACGTTGCAGAATGTACGATGACTTGTAGCCTTGTGTATGCTTTCTATACCAAACGAATAAGCTTGATTTTCGGAGAAATCTTTGACGTAAATCCCATAGCCTGCGTTACGCCAATCTTTTGAACGGGTCATTTGAACTTCGATAAGTGTGATTATCCTTGCAACAAATCAAGTTTTTTTGCTGCTGTATGCCCAAAGGTTAAGATAAGTCGCAATATTTGACATAACTGTTTGTCTAAAATATTAAAAAGGACCCAAAATTACCATGCACGAAACCGAACTGAGGTTTTCCTCGCTGTATATGGTTAACATAGATTATTGTACAAATCTTCAAACGTTTTAATAACGCAGTCTACTCACCACGTAAATCCATCATACTTTAGTCGCTGATTAGGCGAATAAGTACCGGTCTAAAATCCCAAATTTATGTATGTCTAGTGCAAACCTACACCACAGGCGAGGTGTCTTTATCTGAATCACAGTTATGACGTGGCTTTCTGAACTCGGTTTACTTTCGGTTTCGATTTGTGGTCTCCGCTCTGGGTGAAAATAGGAAGATTCACGCTCAGAAATTTAGTCACGTGTCATTTCATGACCTTTTAACGTTCTGCATAAATCTACAAAGAAAATGACAAGTTATCGTAACCATCATTAAATCACAGATAATTAAGTCAGCTACCCTATATTTCTTCAGCAAGTTACGCACTCCCCACAAAGTCCTTGTGCTTGAGTCACAGCTACCTCATGAATCTAAACTTTAAAACTGAAAAAGTCCGTGTTTTCCTTTTTTCTAGGATGTGGAATGCTGAGACTCTAAAGACTGTTATAACATTTGGAGCTAGTTCAACACAGTGTCCTCAACAGTACAATGTACTTTTCACATTATACTGACTTCACAAATGTAAGACACCTCTATCTGGTATACAGTCAGGGGAGAGCTGCCTTTCCCTTTGTTTTTGTAGTTAAACACAGTTCATATATATCCTGACCGTTGTTTGGGATTCTTGTTTGGGAGTTGATATATTTCAGGGTCTGTGTTTTCAAAATGCCTTTAAATGATTTTAACTCATGGGTCACCAAAAGTTCATGTGTTAGCTCTGTGCTCTTACACAAACTAGCTACATAAATCTGTTCCACTGCTATTACTGTAATTACTGTGAGTGAAACTGGACCCTTGTCATACCTAGTTCTGTCACAAGACTTTTTTTTCTCTGTCTGCTTATGTGAGGTTCTCCAGTTTAAGAAACATGTTGCCCTCTTTCACACTCCCTATCAGAGACTCCCTGCCAGAGTTTCTGTAGGAGTCTCCTGGATCTGTGGCTCATTGTTTAACTGAGTTGGAGTATTGAATTTATTGGGCCTATATCAACACACCTCCGGCTCCACAGAGGAGAGAGATCACAGGGCAAAACCACACATTGAGAATATCTCTAGAGTTAGGAAAAGAAAAATGTATAAATTGCTTGTTTACTTCTTCTGAATCAAATTGTGGACTCTTAATAGTGTAACACATTTACCAGGTTTTTATGTAAACAGTGTTGGTCAGAGTGAGATGCAGAGTTACCTACAGTAATGACAGAGAGGTACAGAGACAAAACCACCACACCCATGTTATGTTTAATATTTCTGTAAAAGGGAAACTGCAACAGTCTCAAATTTCCACAATGCACTGAATGTCATCTCAAATGAATTGGCTTATAGTGATCATCGGGAAACACTGAAAATAGTAAAATAAAATCAGCCCATTTGTTTTTCACATACAAAGTGCTTCTACTCTTCCACATTTATCATGAGACTCCTTTTAGATATGCCAGGCTCCCAGGCGGCACTGGTTCACAGCTGCTACACTCACGTCTCTCAGCTTTACTTGGTTATTCAGAGCTACAGCAGATTTCCCCTGAGCCAGGCTCGAATCGCCAACCACGGGCCAGGGAATCAGGCGCCCCAGGAAGTGAGCTAAGGGGTATCATTGAAATAGCTTAAAAATTAATTGATGTTATTGAATATCGAAAAAAAAGGACAAAACCCAGACTTTTCAAAAATGTATAACTTTACAATGTCACTTATTATTAATCCCATACACAAAATGAATAAGCCACATAGAGTTTAGCAAAAATAGTGTTTGAAACACAGGCTACTGTCACATAATGGACAAGAGACTGGATGTGTGTGCAGTTGACCAAGATTTTATTGAAAGGCCAAAGATTCCAGGATAGAAGGCACACATGCACAGAACAGGAATGAAGGGAGATTTACTCACTGAGACACAAGACAGGATACACAAAAGTTCAGACTGACAGGCAGTTTTGACAATGTTTTGGGTAGAACAAGGCAGGATGCTATTCTGAATTATTTTTCAGAAGTACGACTAAGGTACATCAAGGTGAGGCTTCACATGACAAGTGTGAAAAGGCAGTAGTACTTATGCTAACTGAAGAGCAGGGTAACTGAACAGATCTCTGGTGAGATTAGGAAGGAAGGGAACGGAAGCAGACACAACAGATGATTGAATGGTTAGCCTTGTCAGACTGGTGATAAAGTTAACCGTCTACAGAGATGGAAACCCTTACGGATTCTCATATTCTGCCTTTTATTATGCAATGTCTCTGGTTCTAGGTCTGAACAGGGTGTTTTGATATTACATTTTTATGATTCTTGAAATATGACTTTGTTGTAATATCAGTAAAGGACAGTATATGTGTTTATGAATATCTAAGAACACTCAGTCCTTGCTGACTTGTCTGGGACTTATGGAGCCAAGTACATGAATCCATGAGCCATTCTTTGGATTTAATTGAATCTTATGAAAACAACAAACTTTTTTTTTTTTGAAAAAGTTCATTATTTTGTTTTACCCAGAGAAAAGACCCTGGTTCAAAGGTGCTTTGAAAGGCCTGGTTGAAAACACACATCTCTTTCCATTTCTGTGCCTTTTATTTTTCAGTGTGTTTTTTTCTTAACTGTTCAACCAAAGGTTAGCTACACAACCATGCCACTATATAAGTTCTTTACTCTTAAAGTGGTAGCATATTGTTTTACATATTTCAAAGGTGGTTAAGGATATTTAAAATATAATAAAATACAATTGAATATAATCCTGTACCAAGTGAATTTACATTTTTCTTTTTTTCTTTTTTCTTTTTTTTTAATTTTTGGGCTGATTTTCAACTTCAGGGGCACAGAGAGAAAATCAATTCATTTAGGTTCCCATACTGATGGTAACATTCAGTTCACAATTTATTAATAATTTACTTACAATTTGATGTAAGGTTGTCGCTCTCTGTTTCTGTCAGTATACACAAAATAGAAATAACACCCATATCAATTAGTAGTAAATTATCTTGATTGTGGCTGGAGGAAATAAAAGTACATTGTGACATAGCATAAAACAATAAAGGCGTCAATAGTGTTCATCTCTCACTTAAAAGAAACTGTAGGTTTATATTGTTGTAACAAATCACCAGTGGGAGGACGCAAGTGCAGAGTTGCAGGTTTAATATCCAAATAAGAGTATGAAAGATACAAGAAAGTAACAAACAAACAAAGTACTAGAATAAGCAAAGGATTTACAGAACTGAATGAAGAACGCTATCAGGTAAGTACTAACGCTTAGAAAACACATAGACTAGTGTAGACTTCGCGGTGCGCAAAGGAAACAGAGGGGTTTAAGTAAGGGAGAGTGACTGTGTGCATGTAAGTGACGACAGGTGCAGGTGATGAGTGAATAGACTGGTGATTAGAAAACCGGCGACGCTGATGGCCGAATGGCTGAAGTCGGCGGGGGAGGAGACGAGCTCGTTACAGTACCCCCCCCTTGACGCACGGCTCCAGCCGTGGAGCGTTGCCGGCCAGGGGGACGTCCACGAGGGCGAGGAGCGGGACGATCTGGGTGATCCCGATGGAAATCTGTGATCAGGTTGATGTCCAAGATATCCGATGACGGCACCCAGCATCGCTACTCGGGACCGTACCCCTCCCAGTCCACCAGATTCTGAATGCGGCCTTGACGGCGTCTGGAGTCGAGAAGAGTGCGCACCGCGTAGGCAGGTGCGCCTTCGATTTCCAGCGCTGGAGGTGGAGTGTCACGGGGGACCGCATCAGCCAGTGGACCAGGAATCACCGGCCTGAGGAGGGAAACATGAAAAGAGGGTGAGATTTTGTAATGGGGAGGTAGTTGGAGAGTGTATGTGACTGGATTGACCCTCCGGAGGACTTTAAATGGCCCCACAAATCGCGGACTGAGCTTCCGGCAAGGCAGGCGGAGCTTGAGATCCTGAGTCAAGAGCCATACCCTGTCTCCTGGGTTGAACACTGGAGAATCCCGGCGGTGGCGATCGGCCTTGATTTTCTGTCGGGGGACGGCTCTATGGAGGTGGACATGGGCCATTTGCCAGACCCTCTCCGCCCGCCGAAACCAATCGTCCACCGCGGGGGCTTCGGTCTGACTCGGGATCCAGGGACACAGGGGAGGCTGGTAGCCCAGAACACACTGAAAGGGGGTTAGTCCAGTGGACGAATGGCACAAGGAGTTCTGCACGTATTCAGCCCAAGGCAAAAACTGGGACCAGTCATGTTGACGATTATGACAGTAGCTACGAAGAAACCTCCCCAGGTCCTGGATGGTCCGCTCTGCCTGGCCATTGGACTCCGGGTGGTAGCCGGATGTGAGGCTCACCGTGGCACCCAGTTTCTCCATGAATGCCTTCCAAACACGAGAAGTAAACTGAGAGCCACGGTCAGACAAAATGTCCTCCGGAAGGCCAAAACAGCGGAAAACATTGTGAAAGAGGGCATCCGCAACCTGGAGAGCAGAGGGAAGAGACGGGAATGGGATTAGACGACAGGCTTTGGAAAAACGATCTACCACTACCAAGACCGTGGTGTTACCATCTGACCGAGGGAGGTCCGTAATAAAGTCCACCGCAATGTGCGACCATGGTCTCTGCGGTATGGGTAGGGGCAATAGTTTACCGGCGGGGACCTCCCTCGGGGACTTGGTAGTGGCGCAGATGGAGCAGGATTTGACAAATCTTTGCACGTCAGAGGCCAAGGTGGGCCACCAATATTTAGCCGTTAGGAGTTGGGTGGTGCGTGTGATGCCGGGATGACCAGAGGAAGGGGATGTGTGCGCCCAGGTGATGATCCGATCACAGAGAGCCGAAGGGATGCATGTTTTGTCCACGGGCTGGTCAGATGGTGCGGGTTCTCTGGCGAGTTCCCTCCAGATATCCTCCTCCAAGTTCCATTGGATGGGCGCTACGATCAGCGATGGGGCGATGATTGTCTTATCGGCAGCAGGACTCTCACTCGACCCGTGGATGCGTGACAACGCGTCGGCTTTTCCGTTCTTAGATCCTGGGCGGAAGGAGATCGAGAAATTGAATCTGGAGAAAAAGAGGGCCCACCTGGCTTGACGTGGATTCAGTCGTTTGCTGCTCTGATATACTCCAGGTTGCGGTGGTCGGTCAGCACGATGAATGGCTCCTGAGATCCCTCTAGCCAGTGTCTCCACTCCTCAAGTGCCAACTTCACCGCCAGCAGCTCTCGGTTGCCCACGTCGTAGTTCCTCTCAGCTGGGGACAACTTTCTAGAAAAAAAAGGCACATGGGTAAAGTTTAGAAGGCTCACCATGACGCTGCGACAGAACCGCCCCCACACCTGTGTCGGAAGCGTCCACCACCACGGTGAACGATTTTTTCGGGTCAGGCATTTTTAGTATGGGAGCAGAGGTGAAACGCTCCTTTAACAGGCGGAAAGCAGCTCTGGCAGCGTCACTCCAGCACAGTTTTCTAGGCTGTCCCTTAAGGAGGGCTGAGAGGGGGGCAGCCACAAAGCTAAATCCGCGAATGAACCGGCGGTAGAAGTTGGCAAATCCCAGGAAGCGTTGGAGTTCCTTGATGGTGCTGGGCTCTGGCCATGTGGTGACTGCCAAGATCTTCTTCTCCTCCATCCTCACTCCCTCAGGGCCGATCACGTATCCCAGGAAGGAGACGGTGGTTCGGTGGAATACGCACTTCTCTGCCTTCACGTAGAGTTGGTGTTCTAGGAGGCGTGACAGGACCTGGCGAACGTGTGTGATGTGTTCTGAGAGCGTGGTGGAGTGGATGAGGATGTCGTCAATATAGGCGATAACAAATCTTCCCAAAAAGTCTCTCAGCACATCGTTCACCAGGGCCTGGAAGACAGAGGGTGCGTTAACCAAACCGAAAGGCATGAGCAAATACTCATAATGACCTGCAGTTGTGCTGAAGGCCGTTTTCCACTCGTCACCCTCCCGGATACGGATTAGGTTATAGGCACTCCGGAGATCCAATTTGGTGAAGAATCGGGACCCCCGGAGTTGTTCTATGGCCGATGGGACTAGAGGGAGTGGGTACCGGTACTTCACCGTGATGGAGTTCAGCCCTCGGTAGTCGATACAGGGACGTAAACCCCCATCTTTCTTTCCGACGAAGAAGAAACCCGCCGAGGCTGGGGAAGTGGATGGGCGAATGAAGCCTTGTTGAAGAGCCTCTTCGATGTAGTCCTCCATAGCGCGGGTTTCGATCAATGAGAGGGGGTATACGCGCCCACGAGGAGGTGAAGTACCGGGCAGGAGGTCGATGGCACAGTCTCAGGGACGATGAGGAGGGAGACGAGTGGCTTGGTGCTTACTGAAGACTTCTTGTAAGTCACGGTATTGCCTGGGAACCTCAGGAGCGATTGAAGTGGGAGGGCTTTCAATGGATGTGGCGGCACAGAATAGACGGAGGCAATGTTGACCACAGGACGGTGACCAGGAGGTGATCTCTTTATCGGACCATGAGATGCTGGGGTTGTGACGCTCGAGCCAGGGAAGACCGAGGATGAGGGGGTAAGTTGATGATGGGAGAACGAGAAGCTGGATGTCCTCTCGATGGAACACCCACACGGTGAGTTGAACTGAGGTGGTGATGTGGGTGACCAATCCACTTCCCACGGGGAGGCCGTCGAGAGCATGGATGGACACGGAGGTGGACAGACAGTGCAGTGGTATGTGGAGAGTCCGGACCAGGGAACGGCTGATGAAATTTCCTGCCGCCCCCGAATCTAGCAGGGCTGTAAGAGAGAGGGAAGAATCACCGCAGCACACAGTCACGGGAAGTAGGAAAGGCTGGGCAGACATGAGGAAGGAGGAAGCGCTTACCTCATGCCGTGGGGCTGTGCTCCTGGGAAGCGCTCCTCTCCCACTCTAACGTGGACGGACCGGCCTAATTGGGCAGCTGGGAACCAGATGACCTCCCTCTCCGCAGTAGAGACACAGACCCTGCTCGATCTGGCGACGACGTTCTCGGACGGTAAGATGGGTGCTGCCTACTTCCATGGGTTCGGGCTCGGAGTGTGGACGGGAAGGAATGGGCAATCTGGTGACTCCGGAAGTGCAACGGCGCTCCTGCAGCAGGCGATCCAATCGGATGGAGAGAGCCATGAGAGAGTCCAGACCCAGGTTTTCATCGCGGCAGGCTAACTCCATTTGTAGGTCTTCTCTTAGTCCACGGCGGTAGATAGAACACAGGGCTGACTCGTTCCACCCACTGGCGGCGGCAGCAATGCGGAAGGACAGGGAGTAATCAGCTGCTGAGTCGGTACCCTGGGTGAGTTGGAGCAGCCGCTCTCCAACCTCCCTGCCCTCTGCAGGGTGGTCAAACACAGCACAGAAGAGGCCCTCGAAGCGCGCATAGGTCGCCACCTCTTCTCCCCTTCGCTTCCAAACAGTGGTAGCCCACTGCAGGGCTCTTCCCGTCAACAGATTGATGATTGTCGAAATTTTCGTCTCATCTGGAAAAGAAGGGTGATGAGCGAAATATAATTGACACTGGGTTATGAAGCCACGACAACCTGAAGGTGTGCCATCGCAATGACGAGGGAGTTTCACAGGTGAATCCTGGAGACGGAGAGGTTCAACCGTGGGCGCTGGAGGGCGTACTGGGGCAGGAGGAGGAGGAGGCGGCGTGACAGTGAGCCGCTCCAGGTGGCGCATTACCTCACCCAGGGTAGTGCGAAGATGTACGAGCTCGCGCTGTTGGTCCGCTACCACCTGGCTGAGGGGTGGCCTCGACGAGGATGTTCCGCGTGGGTCTGGACTCTCGTCCATGGGGAGAGGAATCTCCGCTGCGTCCATGTGCTGGCGAAGTCTTCTGTAACGAATCACCAATGGGAGGACGCAAGTGCAGAGTTGCAGGTTTAATATCCAAATAAGAGTATGAAAGATACAAGAAAGTAACAAACAAACAAAGTACTAGAATAAGCAAAGGATTTACAGAACTGAATGAAGAACGCTATCAGGTAAGTACTAACGCTTAGAAAACACATAGACTAGTGTAGACTTCGCGGTGCGCAAAGGAAACAGAGGGGTTTAAGTAAGGGAGAGTGACTGTGTGCATGTAAGTGACGACAGGTGCAGGTGATGAGTGAATAGACCGGTGATTAGAAAACCGGCGACGCTGATGGCCGAATGGCTGAAGTCGGCGGGGGAGGAGACGAGCTCGTTACAATTGTTCTCGATAAAAATCTGCAGCTGTAACAATCAACACAGATTAATCCAGTAATTCTGTCATAAAGTCTTCATAATCTCCATTCTGAGCTGCATCAATAACATACAAGGTTAAAACATAAATCTGTGATAAATTCTTCAGATGACAAGTGGGATTTTTTTTTTTTTTTTTGGTATGTGCTGACTCTATAGGTCTGAAGGGGAACTCATGTTGCATAAACATCCCAAATGACACATACTCTTAAAGATGGTTTTTAAGTTTCTCTTAGATTTCATGTGGTTTTGGGGAACATAATTAAAACAGTATCATTGTCAAACCCACCAAGTGCTGTTAGCTCCAGTTTAATGCACTTAAGTGGTATGAAATGTAATGACAGTTGTAATGCTGACCACCAGTGGCCCAGGGACACTAACAATCACAGCATCTATGTCATTCTCTCTCCCCCTCTCATACATAATCTTAAACCAATCTTTCTGTAGTCGATGCTAGTCTTACATAATGCTCACATTCCTCTCCAGTCTGAAGCATGGGATCAGTCATTTTCAGGCTTAACCTCAGTGAAACTATAAAGATGTGATTTTGAACCTACATTATGGAAAAACAGAATTTTCTTATACAAGTCTGAATACACCCCCAGTGTTGACAACCAGTCTCTTACTAACACTGGGGTAGGAAGGCCAGTATTTACATAGAATCCTTTCCCTCTTCCATACTGGAGAACCCAGTAACCATTCTCTGGACTTAATGTCTAGTTTAAGTGGAACAGCTTTTTGTACATTTGACAGTGACCTGCCAGAAATGAATGCTGGATTTAAACATGAACAAGTATGTAATGGCCTTTACTGTGCATTTAAAACCCTCTGCTTCTTTAATTTTCAGTCAACTGTGAGATGTAGATTCATCCAGTGTGAGATGATCTGAGGGACTGAAAAGAAACGGGATCTCCTAAATAAAGCTCAGTGTTGTTGGTGTATAGTCTTATTTTCACAAAAGGATAAACCCTCTAACATTAAATTTAAAGTTTGAATACATTAGTAGTTAATGTGACGTTTTTGAAGTGAAAATACATTTCCAATCTTGTTTATACTGTGATGAGCTGGCTTGATTATTTCATTCCAGTGAATTTTATGCATTGTGAGGCCTGTGATTGATGTTTGTGCTGATCAGATTTAGTCTGGAGATTTCTCTGGTATCGCAGCAGAGTCTGTGTTGGTTTTTCTGTCAGCACTTTCTGGTTTCATCCCAGAAGACTCAGTTTCTAAGATTTAAACAGTCATTCATTTAAAATTCTCCATACAATATAAATGACATTTTTCTTATTTCCTTTAGGGTGAGTCAATCATGCTGTAAATTATAACATTACACAAATGCTTGTAAATTGTGAATGTGTGTGTGAGAAAGAGAGAGTGTATGTTTTGTTCTTTTTATGATGAGTAAACCTGTGCAGATAGGTATATTGTGTTTTTGTAATCTCCACCCTAGTTTCTGTGGCTGAGGTTCTACTGAGGACAGATTTCCAGCTTTGCATGGATGTCATCTGTAGGTATGTTCTTAAACCTGCAATGTTTACTGGTGTTGGAAATAGATAGCAAGCTAAGTGCCACTGTTGGCTAATGTTCACCCATTTAAATGTTCATTAGTTTGCTAGCCTTAGCATATTAACTGAAATAATTATAACCTGAAATCATAACATTTAACACAGAGAGCCCAAGTATAGGTCCAACATCCATGCACAATTCCCTGTTCTGTAAGGTGTATATACATTTCACTAGTCATTTCTTGTTTGCTGTTGGCTACAGTTTCAGATTTGAGGAAAGATACATCATTGAATGTATTTTGCAAACTGTTCCTTGTTTCAAACACTGTGTACTTCAAAAAAGCTTAAATAAAAACTCAATTTTCATATTTAAAATGTGGTGCATAGAAAACATAATGCATAAAAACACTTCAAATATTTAATACATAATATACTAAAGACACACACACACACATAGACACAGCAGCATGTGCGCATCAACTGTGATCCCAGTTTGTCGCTAAAACACAAATACACATCACAAAATCCATGCTTGTATTCAGCTAAGACCTGCTATTTGTTATCTGTTATGACAACTATAAAACCACAACTATTAGCAAAAATTAAGGAAAAGACTCGAAACATTTAAGTGAGAACTCCTGTAGACATACTGCTCAGCAAAACAAAGCCGTTAAACCTCATCACCATGAGGGACAAGAATTCAGGTATATGCTTACATGATCTTTCACACATCAGTATGTCGATTTGTCAACTTCACACAATGCAGTCATGTTTGCCTATTATCATTATCTTGTTGTGCCTAGGTCATCTGGCCTGGTGAAAAGGGGTTGGAGCCACCTTGGTCTTGACCTTGGCTGGCCTCTGCTCGGTTCTCTGATGCTCTCTCCCGGTCACTCTCCTCGCTCTCACCCTGCTCTGAGTCACTTTCAGTGGCTGGCAGGCTAGGCGTCTTTTTGGCCTAAAAGCACCGAATATCTGCCTGACTCTTTTCATACTTTGTCAGACATAGTTAACACAAATGCTAAAAACTAAACACAGTATTAGACCCTAAAACAAATATATAAAATAGCAGCCCACCGGAAACTAAACTGGAATTGATGCCACTTATGGAGAGGCTGATAACAATGAGGAGTGCCCAGAAGTGCTACCCTTACCTTACGGGCAACACAGCAATCCTCACCGCAAAAAGAGTAGTGCAATCTACTTCTGTGACCCAGTGCTCCTACACACGCATCAAGTGAAGGGACCCCCACCATGGATACCTAGCCACCCCCACAATATGGCACTCTGTTCACTAAGAGGAAAAAAAGGAACTGATACAAAAAGAATTACGAATAGTAACCCAGTAGGTTTAAATAAAAACAGAAATAGCAGCCCTAACACCAACTGCTCAACTACCACAAGGCCAACAAGTTGAAGGACCAAGTAGCAGTGAAACCAATAGCAATGGCAATAGCTACAGAGCACTAGCCACAGAACAATGGCTGTAGAAAAAAAAAAGGACAAAGTGAAGGACAAACTAAAAGCAAAGCAAGGACAAAACAATGGTAAAGCAAGGACAAAGTGAAGGGCAAAACAAGAGCAAACTAAAGGCAAAACAGCAGCAGGTAAAGTGCCTCGGGTGTGAGGTACCAACACACAGGATCTCCCCAAGCTGGGCAGGGCAACTACAATAAACAAGATCAATGTAAGTGCAAGTCCTTTGCTTGGTAGTATAACTGGCTATTATAAAGGGCACATACCTTGGAAGCTCAAACACAAAGTATATTCTGCCAACAGGTCAAATCAAGGAGCTTTGCAGGAACACCAAACACCACAAACCAACGCAGAGACAAAGAGGCAGGAGACATACTACCAGGTGTTTTATACAGCCCAGCTCTAATTAGGAAACTGGCTGGGGGAGCAAACAAGCCTAGGGCTGTCTCTCGTGCAAACTCTCTTTAACATCGTCATTTGACGCGTTCATTTAACTTGTATTATACAACGATAACTGCATTGCACTGGCAGTACTGGCACGTAAAGTACTGCATTCAATATAAAGTTGCCAAAACTTCTGATTTGTAAAGATGATTTGATTAATGGTTAATTAGACGGCAGCCGTGCTTGAGAGTCACATTCATCATCACAAGATTGGTTACAAAGACGTCAAGAGAGAAGAAATGCGTCAAAACATACATAGGACAGTATTTTAACATACAATATAAGATAGTTGAATACATTTTTAAACTTTATAAATGTAAACAGACAACAAAAAAATTACATTTTAATACTGCAGATTTTTAAGATTTTCATTTTTTTCTTGAAAATTTTTAACTTTAAGGGTACAACATGTACATGGAATGAATCAGAAAATACAAGCTCCCAAACAATTATCCAACAACATACAAAACAAAGCAACAAAGCAAAGGGGGAAAAAACAACATTTGCCACAAGGTTACAGTTTTCTGTTTGCATAATCAAAATCATAATCTGTAGCTGTAATGATTAACACAGATTGATCCAGTAATCCAGTCACATAGCCTTCATAATCTGAATTCTGTGCCACATCAATAGTCATACAAAGATAATGGACATATATAAAAATCTGTCCTAGAAGTGACATAGCAAAAATGTTTTTTCTCTTATTTATTCATGTAACTCTCTACATGTCACAACAGACACATATTTGGTAAACAAAATTCAAATGACACATGAATTTTATGTTTCCCTGAGATTTCAGGTGATTTTGAGCATAAAGGCATTATGTAATCAATGTCAGGTCCTCTGGGTGTTGCCAGCTCTTTTGCATAGACTTTAATGGTATGTAATGTAATGACAGCTGTAATGATGGCCTGAACACCGTTGTCCAGTGGCACTAACAAAATAACAGGATTAAGTCTACATGTCTTAAGACCACAAAACTCAAGCTGATTTGCTTACCTTCCTAAGATTTAATATGAGAATGAGTTCTTTGCAAAATGCCACTTTGGTACACACCAATAATGAACTGCCTTAGAGGAAAAAAAACAGTGTATGGCAACTCATGCTCATCTGTTTTGTGTTTGTGAGGGAGTGGAGAAGCTCACAGTTCCTTACTGCCAGACAAACATTTCATCCTTATGTATGATTTTGAAATGTAATTTTCATCTATCTATCTATCTATCTATCTATCTATCTATCTATCTATCTATCTATCTATCTATCTATCTATCTATTTATCTATTCCACATTCTTTTTTTTGTTGTTGTTCACTTTAGTGTGAGAGAATACTCACCAGGACTCAACAACGGAATCAGGTTACGTTCAGATTTGACCTCAGTGAAAGTATAAAGATGTGATTTTGAATCTACATCATAGAAAGACAGAGTGTTCTTTTTCATGTCTAAATACACCCCCAGTGTGGAGAACAAGTCTCTTACTAACACTGGGCTTGGAAGGCCAGTGTTTACATAGAATCCTTTCCCTCTTTCATACTGGAGAACCCAGTAACCATTCTCTGGAGTTAATGGCTCTTTCTTTCTTTGCTTTTCATGAGAAGTCACACCGACATACCAGGACAGTTTAGGTGGAACAGCTTTCTCTTCATCAAGCACAATCACTTCCCAATAGTGCACGCCTGAGTCAAACTTCTTCTCACACAGCACATCAAGCATTAAATTGGAAGCTTCATTCTCTTTAGCCTTTTGTTTTTGTTTGTTTTTGTTGTTTGTTTTTTTTCTTGGCTGATAAGTCACTTCCTTTCTTCCCTTATTAACTGTCAGATGTTCATGACATGTAGATGTGTCCAGTGTGAGATGCTCTGAGGAATCATAATATAAGGAAAAAAGCATGTCATGCACAGTTCATGGAGTTTATCTCCAATCAGTGGTAAAGGCTGATGGTGTATAGTGTTTGGGCTTACCTTCACAAAGATGTATGATATTCCAATCTGGACAAGAACAGATTTAAATTCATTAGCAATATATCTTCATTTTGATATGTTTTTGAACTGTGAACTTTCATACACTGTAAAAAAAATATTCTGTGGTAGATTTTTTGTAGATTTTAAATAATGTGCTAGGTAAAATATATTCATTATAATTGTGTCCTTGATTTTGTGGCAGTTGTTTAAGTAAATGGGATAGGCTCCAGCACCCCCACGACCCTAATCAGGATAAGTGGCCTAGATAATGAGTGTTTAAGTAAATAAAAAATGTTTAGAATAAAATCCACGTGTTCTAGTTAGATAAAACATAAGCATTATGTTTGTGTAATTCCAAATAGAGTGAATATTGACTGAATCCAATATAATGTAATCAGGCAGTTTTTCATTGAAAAGCACTTTCTGTCTAAGGCTGCTTTTTTGGGATGCAACAGGCAGACATTTGAAGAGAGGAGGTTGAAAAGATGGCGTCTCGGTAACCTTGTGCTGTTGTGGCTCTGCAATATGGTGAATGAAATCTTGCTTTTTGAAGAGCCAACTGTTTGAGGGCTTTTCAAGACTACCCTAACATATAAAAACTACAAAGAACTATCAAAAAGAGTGCCTGTCTCACTTATCCACATATTTTTCCCCCATCTTGTTCTTAAGCCAACGAACGTTAGCTAACTGTGTGTGTGTGTGTGTATATATATATATATATATATATATATATATATATATATATATACAATCCGTGTTATGAAGAGGTAGCCTTGCATCCATTGTTCACGTTAATTAACTAACTGGCCAGGCATAGCATCCCATTCCGGAGTTGACAGATAAATCATTTATAATTTTATTTTTGTTAACCAGCGTAGACTAAAACTTTGTATGACCTTTGCACGTGTAAAGTAAAGTCTCTGTGATTGCACAAACACACTGTGAACAGTGAATTTGTCTCTGTATTTAACCCATCCAACACACCAGTAGTGAACACACAACAGATGCAGGAGCAGTGGGCAGCATTCCTCTGCGCCCGGGGAGCATTAGGGTTAAGTGCCTTGCTCAGGGGCACACAGCCTGTGGATGTTGGGCCTGGGAATCGAACCAGCAACCCTCCGATCACAAGCCCGGTTCTCTAACCTTTAGAACACGGCTGCCCTCAGTCCCTCCATCTTCATTTATCACCTCAGTGCTACCCAGCATGCATTGCAAGACATTTGTTACTATATTGTTCTTAGCTTGGTTTAGAAACACATTTCCTTTGTTTTACAGTGAGTGGTGACTTGACTTGATTCGGACAAAGAAACTGACAATATTAAACACATATTTATCATACTGTGAACTGATTAGACACACTGTTACAGTGCAATTATTATTGTAGCCTAATATTTATACCACACCATTGACCAACAAATGTTATCATCAGGCTAAGTTTTCTTGGGTTTTCTCTGTCAAAATCCCCATGTGCCATTAGTGGGTTTTATGCAACATTTAAAACAAAGTGAACATTAATAATATTGCTTGAAATCTGTTGCCTCAATTTTACTGAGTAGATATGGTGTGTCTTTTCTTACAGTGTACTCATGTCTACTCTGACACTTTGGTTTGATTGTTAGACACCAGTGAATTGTATTTACTGTGAAGGTCATAGTTAATGTTTGTGCTGACCATATTTAGACTGCAGATTTACCTGGTATTTGAAGGGTGTCTCTGTTGGGATCTTTGTCAGCAGCTTCTGGTCTCTCTGTATCAACCTCTGTTTCACAGTTTTGTTGTTCTTTGAAAATTCAGAACACAGTATAAATTATAGCATTTCAGATGCTGAAAATTGTAATATCACGCTAACATTTTGTAAAAGTTAATCTGCTGTGAATATTTGTTCATTGCTGAATTTTGTGAGACTTTTACATGAAACTGTTAGTAAAAGCGTTTGTACGGATAGGTACCTTGAATAGAACAAATAAAACTACAGAAAAAAATAGAACTACAGAATCAAATCTATAAATGAATGCTTCACAGTATCCTTACTATTATAGAAAAAAGGGAATCTTTTATAATATGATATTTATAACAATATTGGCCACTTTCCAGGAGTATGAGATATGCAGTTGCATCAGATCAGTCTCTTGATTGATATGGCTCATAAAGCAATTCATAAAGATGTGTTAAACTACACTGTAATAAAGTACATTCATTCTCATTGTTTGAGGAGCAAAGGACCATATAACAAAAACTAAAAACAAAACATAAAATCAAGGTGAAATGAAAGTAACTTACGACAAATTGGGGTTGTTTCATGTGATGTGGCTGAAAAAGGGAAATAATCAGAAATATTTGAAACTTTTTTGGCTAAATGAAATTCTTGAATTAGTTATACACATAAATTTAATAATTCAGTAATTTTTTTTATACAGTTACTTTGACTGATGAATTTATTGGTGTTCTGATGTCTTGCTGATGTCATATATTTGGGATACACAAAATCAGGTAAACATCCAAATTACAATCTGACATACAGAGATAAAAGTAAATATTCTGTTAAGAGATTGGACGTTACTTTCTTTGTTACAATAGCAAGATAAGATAGACCTAAACCAGATCCTAACCAAGGGACAAATGTAACTTCCAAACTGTTTTAAAGTAGAAATGAGTGAATCATTGGTAGAGCCATTGGCATTAGTTACATATTGTGCATTTAAGTGTCCATATGAAGTACCCAAGTGCATTTGAAAGTATTGCTACACACCTGCTGCTTCTATGCCCAATGGTTTCTTCAGGTTTGCTAAGGGAATGTGGTATATAAAGTTAAATAAGTAATATGGCACAGAAACAATTAGATTATCATATTTATTCAACCATATGGTGCCTAGAAAGATGACCATTGAATGTTTTACAAATTATTGTCTGGTTAATAAACTTTTTTTTCCTCTAAGACACCACCCTCTATTGACATTACGGTATATGAAGCTAAATGCTGTAGCTATAAATAGATAAGCTCCTTACCTCTCTGTTTGAGTAAAATGAAGAGGAGGCCACATACAACAGTGAAGAACAACAGACTGACAACCAGCATTGTGGTAAAAGCTCTCCATGCTTCCACAAACACACAAAAATAGCTCAGTTTAAATAAAAGACGTCAGGATATCTGAGTCATGTACTATATCTTTATTATATATATACCTCATATATGTATATCTGAGGTGTGAGGTATATATTAAAACATATTCTAATTTCACAGAGAGGTAATATTAGAACTGTGATGGACTCACCAGTTTTGGAAGCTGTGGACATTTTTGTTCTGACTGGTATCACTCTGCCCTCTCTCTTCTCCTGATCAGATAAACTGACAGAGCAGGAGATCCACTCTGACTCAGAGGGAGAGAAGAGCAGCCAAGAACTCACACTCACCAGATCATCACTATCTGATACAGGGAATTAAAGAAGAAAAAGTGTCAATAATTTTGAAATGTAGGACATAATTTAAACTTGCATAACATTTAATCCTCCCATAATTTAAACATGTATGCTTTATGCTCCACATAACACCAGGTTTAGTTTTAATCCTCCCTTTTTTGAATCACCAGTTCCCTGTAATATCAAGTGCATCCAAAAGGACAATGTCATTTCCCATAGTGTAAGGGTTGCAAATCACAATGATGCAGAGAGCAGACTGTCTGAATTACACCTAAAAAACACAGGTATTTGACTTCTTTGTGATTCCAGACCTAGACTGTGTTTTTTTTTTTATTTTTTATTTGTTTTTGAGATTTCAGCATGCGGCGCGCCACAGCACCAACAGAACACCTCACAGCTTTAAATCTAGTTTCCTTTTAAAGAATCATCTACATTTCTTACACTGTGTTTACAATGTTGAAGCATCAGTTACCTGTCTTGTACATCACATTACTGTTCTGTTTGATCTCTTTCCCTTCTCTGTCTCTCCAGGTTACTGTGGGCTGTGGAGACCAACCATCTGACACACAGGTCACATTCAAATATCCTCCTCCTGTCTCAGTGAATGAAAGGACTGGTAGAGAGCCCAGGACTGAGAGAAAGCGCAATAAACAGAGGTTGTTTTTATTCTTTTGTGAAAAGAGTAACCTGGTTAATATAAGCTTATTACATTTGTTTAAATTCCTGCTAGTTTCAATGGCATATAAGTCGAAAAATGTGTAATGATAGTGATGGGTCTGACAGAGCATATGTAGAAAAAAAGAAAAAAATTACAACAGAGAGGTGGAGTATTCATACTTTCTTACATCTTTCAAAGAAATTCGATCAAATCCAATACACTGTCTGCAGTGACCAACTGTATCTACTTACCATTTATTGTGAGTGATATTATGCACCTCTCATACCAATTTGCACTACTGATGTGACCCTCATATTTTCCTCTGTCTGACAGTGTGATGTTCTCCAGCTTCAGAGACACATTCCCCTCCTCCAGTCTCCCTATCAGAGACACTCTGTCCCCGTACTGCGGATCTACAGGACTCTCCTGGATCTTCTGATCCTTGTACAATAAAACTGGAGTCTTGAATTTACTGGGCCTGTACCAGCGCACCTCCAGCTCCACAGCACTGAAGGAAGGAGAGAGACTACAGGGCAAAACCACAGAGGATCCCAGTTTGGCTGAGACTGGACCATCAGGAACCACCACGGAAAATGTATCTGGAACTAGCAAAGGAGAGTGTGTGGAAACATGATCCTGTTCATGTCTTGGAACTTCAAATTCAAACCATGGATGTAGGACTTTAGGATTTTACAAACAGACAGACTTACCTTCAGCGTGACAATATAGCACAGACACAAACACCCACATCCATATGGTGATCAACATTTCTGTCCATCAAAGAAAAAAAAAAATACAGTTCACTCATAAGTTGCCACAGCACAGTTACATTAAGTAAATAAGGACTTTTTGATTATTTAAAAACACTAATTCGGTCATTACCATATATATATATATATATATATATATATATATATATATATATATATATACATACATACATATATATATATATATATATATATATATATATATATATATATATATGTTTATATATTTACACACATTTTCTCTTTACATTTGGCTTCTGTGTAACGAGACAGTTTAGTAACCACGAAGAGGGGTGGCACTGCAGTGGTGTGTGTGTGTGTGTGTATTTTTACATATATATAAAGTTCATTATGAAAACAAATTGTACGTTTTTTGTTAATGTAAGAGGTCTATTTGACATCTTTACACATTGCAGTTTGTCTTATAATACTATTTTTATTAAAAACACTTTATTTATCAAAAACAACAACCGTATAATCTTTCTGTTTGTGGTCTGGATTGTATTTCTGACCTTCATATTTGTCAAGGAAATCTAATCACTTTTGCAAACAAAACTTCAGTCATCCTGGTGACCCAACAAATGAACTGAAACCTGATCCATTCGCCCAATCACGGTGTGAATGGTGGAGGGCACTTGTGGAGCTGCCTACTCTTACAATTTTTTTTTTTAAATAAAAGATTAATATTTAGAACAGCGAGTGCCACCATCACATAAAATCGCATCAAAAAGAGATTAGCTATACCTTCTCCTCCTCTCCCTCTTCTGTATCTGCTTAGTTTGTCATAAATCATTTGCTGTAATAGGGAAATAGTATAACACAAAGATACATTATGGAAGGAAGCAT
This sequence comes from Chanos chanos, assembly GCF_902362185.1. Classification (NCBI taxonomy): domain Eukaryota; kingdom Metazoa; phylum Chordata; class Actinopteri; order Gonorynchiformes; family Chanidae; genus Chanos; species Chanos chanos. Next base: position 21,513,513 of record NC_044505.1, read on the forward strand.
CACTAGTTTTTCTCAGCCATAGACTGGTGAAAACTATCAACGTAATTCGATGGAGATCACTCATCAATGAAAAATTCAGACATTCCTCTCGGAATTAGTTGTGAAGAGCGATGAATCATGCATGTTTCTGTATGTGTGATGATCAGAGGTGGACAACATACACAATTCCATTACTTTAGTCAAAGTATAAATACTCATGGTCAAATATTACTCCAATACAAGTTGTTCAGTTAAATTTTTACTGGAGTTAAAGTACTGGAGTGCTTGCTTTCAAAAATACTGAATTATTCAAGGGTACATTTGCTTTTTAATGTCAATGCATTGTTGTATTATTGCCACAATGCATTTACAGAGCCTAATGACTCTGAAACAACCTACTGACTGCACTGACTAGCTTGTAGAACCCATAGAATAAAAAGCTTGTGGAATATGCTACAAAGCCTATAGAGATACAGTTGAATCTAATGATTCCTCTATGAAAGACAGTGTATAGCGTCTGTTACATAGGCCCTAGGTTAACTCAGATTGGCCTTAAAAGGATAAATACGTCATAATGTTGTAGGCTAGGTTAATTTCACCTTTACTACATAGCATTGCCTGGAATGTGAAACAGCTGGATGCCTGGAATGTGAAACACTCAAGTAAAGTACAGATTCTCGAAAAATGTACTTAAGTACAGTACTAAGGCAAATGTGCTTGGTTATTGTCCACCCCTGGTGTTGATTTATTCTCGACTCCACTCTAAAACGAATCTGTTTGATGAGATCTGTAATATATTTTTAGAGGAAAAGTTCTGACCCTTGATGATCTGAGTAACACTGTGGTTAGTGCAATGGTAAATGAACGGTGCGAGCGTGTCCCAGTTCTCCTGGGAAGTGGGCCACATTTCTATAAGTGTGATTGCTGTGCAGCGTTAACCATAACTATTACGTTTGGCAGTTTTCCATCTTAGTTAACTTCACTGGCGAGTTAATCACGCTGAGCAAAGCATGATAGATATGCGTGCATCAAATTGTTTGCTGTGAAGCGTTTTGGGAGACAAATCAGTGATCGCATCGCCGAACACTTCGCCAGTCTCTTGGAAATTTCCAAATGCCAGCATTCCTTGAAAGACGGGCAAAGATTCGACATTACCTGCATCGCTGATCAGGGAATTTAGCCAACACTCTGAAAAGCTTTCAAAATGCTGCCATTCAGAGGTGCATAAAGCTGATAACAAGCCCTTTCTCTGTTTACGTGGATGAAGTGAAGGAGAACAGTTGGAGCTCATTGACACGTCGCGTTCTCTCCGTAGTCGCCACCAGCTGCTCCCACTGCCAGACTTATACAGGAACTAATAAATCTACAGTTTTTCACTAATGAGGCGTCACACCAAAATGATAAGTTCACTCTGCCCCACATACCTATGTGAGCAAACATTTTCTCTGACGCTGAAGACCAGCTGATTGAGATCCAAGATCACAGTCAACTGTGCAATGTGCTCCGCATCTCCACAACAGCACTTTAGCCTAACGTGAGTGTAAAATTTGTAAAATTTTGTAAATAAATAGTGCATGCCATAATTAAATGCTATCTTTACTTATATAGTAGTACATAAATAAAGCGTAAACAAGCGTACAAGCTTCTTAACTCAGCTTTTAGGGTATTCCCTAAAAATTGAGTTAATTAAGTCCAAAGTCAATTTGTGTATCGGGATACTCTTACATTTGGTATTACTCAGAGGTAAACGCAACCGCGATTCGTTCTGACTGCATCAGTGGGGTACTCTGGGAAAAAAGCTTAAATCATTTAATCATAGCCATGGCATTATAATCAAATCAGCTTGTTCAATGAGAGTTCTTCGGTGTGAGACAGGGCGAACAAGTTTTTTTTGTGTTGTGCAAACAGTGCATGCCATAAATATTATTCAGCACACAGAATACTTTTGAATGACAACGTGTCAAACCTTTATGTTGCCGATTTATGTTTTTTCTTAGCTTCGGCTAATGTGTAAAATCCTCAAAGAAATGTCAATTAGCTTTAAAACCCATTCATTTTTGCATCTGGATAGCACTTGTATCTTCCCACATTTGTCACATTCTTGTCAACCACACTTGTCTATCTGCAAGATTCAGGTTTGCAGTCAGTTAATCTTGTCAGTCTTGTTATTGTTTTCTCCTTGTTACTGCAGGGAAATAACCAAGACCAAACGAACTTGTACATTCCAGAGATGGCTGAAATATGTGCATTCACTCACAGTTACAGAGATTATGAAAATGTCGTGTGGGTATTTTAATGCAGAAAGTCACACTTATATTGTAAACCCCAAGAGTGTGTGTGTGTGAGAGAGAGAGAGAGAATGAATGGGTCAGAATCTAAGACTTCAAAGATCTTTCCCGTCTCGTTCATGTACTTCACTTTCTTTTCAGCCACAACCGATTAAGACAATAACCACACCACGGCGTTGGCAAAACAGCTGAAACATGAAAAATGAACACCACTTCGCGCAGATTCGTGTTATTTTCAGCTAGTTTTCGGTTCCATGATGATTGCAGTAATGTTTCGGTTGAAGTAGCGTACTTGGTTTTATGCCATCTAAGCGGATGTAGCATGTCTCTCACTTCAGGCGGTTTTATATGCCCCGCTGATTTCTTACAATCTCTTGTTTAACGAAATATGTTCTCTGAATTTTAAAACACGCACTCTCTCGTGAGAACGCAAAGTCAGTTTTCATATCGTGGCCTTGGCTTTGATTACTCACCTGTATCAATGTGCCCCCGCGAGACCGCCACTCACTTATCGTCTGTTTTAAAATATCCTCTCGAAAGTGATAGGCGCTCCCTTGCCAGTTTGTCGAGATGCTTGAGGACTGCTTTTGATTAAGGGGGGTGGCACCTGTTCATAGCAAAGTAAATCGAATAAAGTAAATCTTATACCCTGAATCCAGAGGCAGCTTCTGTTCAAGGATTTACCCTCTTTAATCACATGTTAAAGTCATTACTAAATTACAACACTCAGCACCTTCACATTTGATCATTATTGAGTATGTTCTCAAAAAAATAGAAAAACAACAACAACAACGATAAAAAAGTCAGGACTAATGACAGAAACTTGTTGACAGAGGGAGCTGACAATTGCTTCTGTCATTATTTTTCTAAAAACTTCAGTTTAACTTTACACAGTGAAATCTGCTTGTACTGTAATTCAATACAACTCAGATCAGTTATGGCATGCAGTCAAAAAGGGTGTGAGATGTCTGAGGAGCATTCACCTTCAAACAACACTGCAATGAAAATATGCACTGTCGTTACACCGGTTGGATCTAAACAAGGAAGTCTGTTGAGATAAGAGACATGAAGTCTAATACAATAAACCTGTTCATAGATGAATCAGTGACAACATTAACAGCTAATAAAGAACACTAACATATCTGTAAATGAAAGAATCTCTGTACAGTTTGTTTTTAAGTATATATAATGCAAAACAAAATTCAGTGTTACAGATTTTGTGATGAGTGATGATATTTTGGATACCTGCCACTGTCAGTGTCACTTGCTCATCTGGATTTAGGTGGTGCTCAGTAAAAATGAGACCTGTTTCATGAGAGACAAACTCACAGAGTACACCCTACATTTTAACAGTGTACAGAATGCAATCTCTCAAGAAAAAGATCAACAAAACAGAAATGATACAGAACATAGTCTGTATGGCTGATCCCCCAAACTCATCCATCACTATTGCTGAGGTCTGAGTAGTTGTGTATAATTTCAAATGCTGTCTTCAAATGCAATTTTGAGAAATGCACAAATGCACAGTATAAGAACCCTCCTAGTGTAGTGAATCAATCACTCACTTGTATTTGTGTTATTGGATCAGCATTGATGTAGACACCATGCTCTTTTTCATATGACAGAACCCAGAAACCATTCTCTGGGGTTAATGGGACCTTATAAAATCTCTCAGCACTGTCACAGGCCACACCCACACACCATGAGAGTTTGGCTTTAGATTTCTTCCACACCTTAATTTCCCAGTAATGCTTTCCTGAGCTTAGTAACTCTACATAATGCAAACGTTCTCATCTCTTTCCTTTTTTCATCTGGACTAGCGTTGTTTGGGTTATGATAGTGGATACTGTTTCTATTCTGTTTTAATGTCTTGGGAATTTCCTCAGGATCCAGAGGGATCTTCGCTGTAGGGAGAGGCTAAATAATTTGAAACTAATTTGAAACATTTCAAGCTACTGAATGCCTCAACACTAAAACAAGGAAACTGAAACTATTTAATAGAGTATAATGTTTCAGTTCAGTTTACAGTCTATGTTACTCTTATCATTATTATTTTTATTATTATAGTTACAATGGCATTTCACTCAAAAGAATGAAAAAAAGATGACTATATGTTTGACACATAGAATATTCACAAATTTACACAAAAATCAAGTAACCGGTTACCCATGATACTAAAAGTTTAAACATACAAACCATGAAAGGGTTATGAGGGCAAAATAATAGCAATCTAAACAAACACGAGGTCTGCGTTCTGTGTTCACATGACTCAGTTTCAGACTTAGCTTTTCAGTTTTGCTGTAAGCAAGGCAGTTAAAAGTAAATTATTTACTTTTTGCAAATATATCTCATTTCAGGTGAAAGTCTGCCGGACAACTGCCAAAGAGATGGCCACAAGTGCGGAGATATGAGGTATTTATTACATCAAAACGAGTGGATACAGTCAGGGGAGGACAGGCCGCGACACAGTTCGCTCCAGTGAACAGGCAAAAGACAAAACTTGAGGTAGAAAACAAAACCCGGATAAACACAGTGTTACGTCCTTGGACGTATTTTTTGTTACCGCTTGGGTGTTCCCTTGTCTCTATCTCCCCCCCCCCCCCCCCCCCCGCCCCATGTTTCTTTTCAGGTTTTCTGGCGGGTCACGATTGGCTGCGGAACATCCGAGGGAAGTTTAAAAGACGACGGCTGTGCAGGACACATCTGGGCGCGGAACCTCCTGTTTGAACTCCTGCTGCCGCATCTCTAAGTTTTGAAATTCTTGTGACAATGACTATGTGAGTCCACATCCAGTGAAATGTGTAAATAGGTGTAAATAGTGCATTTTTCGTGTTGGTTTCTTTTGTGTTTGCTTTATTATAGTCAGCACACGTAGGGGGTGGGTGCCATTTCCGTTTAAACGTATTTTCTCCTGTTTATGTTAGTTAGGGAGGAAAGTTGAGTTTGTCTTTATTTTGGTATTCTTTTGTAGGTTATTCCCTTTTTCCTATTAGTTAGATGTGTTTTGTTTATTGTTTTGGCCTGGCTCACCCCCGAAGTCTTTTGTGCTTGTAAATAGTTATATATATAGTAATAAAACAAAAGCTGACTATTTTATATCGGTTTCGGTATTGGTGTTTTTTTTCGGGTTCACTCGGGTGGCAGGAGAAGGAGGTTTCTCCCACTCATTTATGTTTTCCCCTACCCTAGACAGGGTCGTAACAACAGTATAACAAGAAAATATTATCAGTTCAATAGTTCCACTATCAAAGAACCGCTCAACATACATTCGTGGCAAATGTAGTCTTCGCGAAGTGCCGGCCAGACTGCGGGTGGTAACCAGATATGAGGCTAACTGTGACTCCCAGCCTTTCCTTGAATGCCTTCCAGACACATGAGGTAAACTGGGAGTCGCAGTCAGAGATGACATCCTCCGGAAGGCCGAAGCAATGAAAAACATGGTTAAAGAGGGCGTCTACAACCTGGAGGGCAGAGGGAAGAGAGGTAAAAGGAATTAATTGCCAAGCTTTCGAAAAACGATCTACCACTACCAAGACCATGGTGTTTCCATCAGATGGGGGGAGATCAGTGATGAAATCCATTGCAATGTGCAACCAGGGCCTTTGTGGGACAGGTAATGGTAGCAATTTGCCAGCAGGGAACTCCCTCGGGGACTTGGTAGTGGCCAAGGATCCCAGTAACTTAGAGCAAGTAAGATGCACCCACAGCACAGTGTGTATTCTTGAACACCATCTACCATCTCATGGTTGAGGGGTATGAGGATGTTCGACGAAAGCTGAAACCAGTCCTGGCTGATCCTATGGTATCTGATGAGACTCTGCTGTGACAGGTGATTAAAACCACCACAGAAGAAAGTGAGAGAAAGCGCAGGATTGGTCATAGCTGTAACTGCAAAGTGACCCAAGCTCACAGCACCCTCGCATCTCGTGACACAACAAAAGGTGAGGGAAAGAATAAGACAGACACTAAAGATGGCACAATACAGAGGTTGAGTGCTCAGGTGGAGGCTTTGACACAGGCCCTGGAGGTGTTACAACAGAGTAAAAACCCCAAGACCCTATGGCTGCCCACAGTGTCTAGCACAGGCCAGTCCAAGTTGCAGTCATTGTTTTGTTTGTGGAGAAGAAGGCCATCGTGTCATTGGCTGTCTGAGGAAGCCTAAGCAGTAGGGAAATGGGAACGTTCAGGGCAGTGGGACAACCTTTGACCGGCCTGCAAGCTAAGTCCCACTTGCTGGGGCCATGGAAATTGACAGTGTAAGTGCTGAGACAATAATGAGTTTCATTCAGACCAAGAAATGTCCAGAAGAGCAACATGCTATAGTGAAAGTAGGTTTGAAAGAAGTCACCATTCAGCCTGGTAGCATAGGTCATGTTGAGTGTAGGGTGCCAAAACATATTAGCTGCTCAGACTCAGTTAAACTGTTTTAGCCCAAATCTGACATGTAGCACTGGCATCACTTAGCATTAGACAAGGACTAGTGGAGGTTCACCGAGCTAGCAGAGCATTTGTAAAGGTACCTGTGTCAAATCACAACACACAGTGTGACCCTCCCCAGATTAACTGTAACTGACAGTTCCAGCTGTGGGAATAACGGAACCCAGTTAAATATTACTGACTCTTCACCACCACTGCCCAGCTTTGATGGGGGCCTGTCCAGTGCTGCCCTTTGGCAGCCACCTGTGGACATCAGCCCTTTGTCAGATGATTAACAGAGAGAGGTGAGGCAGATATTGTATGAAGAGTCTGAAGCTTTTGCTCATAATGATGGGGACATTGGGTGTATCCCAAGCCTGCAAATGACTAACACCTTCAAGGATGATATCCCAGTTCAGCGTACATATGCCTCTGTGCCTAAACCCCTTTACAAAGAGGTCAAAGAATATATCCATGACTTACTTCTTAAAGGGTGGATAGTCAAGTCAAAGTCACCTTTTGCAGCACCAGTTGTATGTGTCCGAAAGTGCGATAGCTCTGTAAGGCTTCGCATTGACTATAGACATTTTAAACCAAAAGGCACTACCAGGTCACCACACATTACTTCGCATTCAGGACCTGATTGATACCTTAGGAGGCCACAGCTGGTTCAGTATTTTAGACCTGGGTAAGGCCTACCCCCAAGGCGTTATAGCTGAAGGGTGTTGACAAAAGACAGCTTTCAACACCCCTTGGGAGCTTTACGAGTGGGTGAGAATACCATTTGGACTCGCTAATGCCCCCTCTGCCTTTCAGCGCAGCATGGAGGAGATGTTAGATTCCCTGCGGGATGACTGCTGTATTCCCTACCTTGATGACATCCTCTGCCACTCCAAGTCCTTTGCTGACCATGCTGAGGTGGTGCAGCAAGTCCTAAGAGCTCTCCAGTGCCATGGTGTAAAGCTCCAACCCACAAAGTGTGAGCTTTTCAGACATGAGGTCAGGTACATGGGCAGACTGGTCTAAGCTGATGGTGTAAAGATTGACCCAAAAGATATTGACGCTGCTCTGGCACTGAGGGATAAAACACCTGCCACCATTGGGGAAGTCCGCAAGTTGTTTGGGTTCCTGAGTTACTATCAAACCAGGAGACAAGACGTTGCATATGTTGCTGCAATGAACCAGGAACAAGGTCCAGAGCCACAGATGAGTGCATCACTTCCTGCCATTGACCACAATGAAGTAGTTAAGGCTCAAAGGGATGACGAAGCCATCTTTGAACTAATCAAGCTTAGAGTCAAAGAGAGTGCTGTGCAATGAGGTTAGACAGGGAGTAAAGATGTATTGATGTGTGCAGGGTTGTAGCTAAGAATTCTGGGTCCCCATGCTCCAATACCAAGAGGTGGGTTGTTGTAACCTTTTTTGAGTTTATTTCATAACGTAAAGCAACCAGTAAGAAGGTCTCTCTGCTGTTGTTTATTATGTTAGAATAAGAAACAGAGAATGTTGCTATTACCCCGTCACAAGACAGAGACCAGAGCATGCAGAGAGCTTACTGAAAGTTTGGTGCAACATCCAAAATCTCCCGAAATCTGTTCTCCGTCTAAACATCTATCAAAGCAGTTGACATCGTAGATGATGTGCACATGGGAATAAAAATAATTTAATAAGTTAATTAAAAGTAGAAAGAAGCGTGTAGTATAAGTACACCTTTTAAATTGGAAACTGGAGTAAGAGTGAAAAGTATTGTGCATTAAAACTACTCCTGTAAGTATAATTTATTGGAAAAAGTTACGGAGTAAACGTAGCATGTTATTACCCACCCCTGGTTGCACTAGTCCTTAGGTTAGTCCACTCCACACTTCATTTACATTTCTTCACTATCAATACTTATATGGAAATGAACTAAGAAGTGTTTTCTTTTAGTAGTTGCTGCAGAGCTGTAAAACTGGCACCACATGGATCATTCCTCCACTTCCTCCTCTCCCAGTAAATCCTCCCCCTTGACTAACACCCTGCATAAATATCCTTTGGTGCATAATAGGTGTGTCGGTGTCACGCTGGTGGTGTGGTGCAGGACCCAAGTGCAAAGACACGATGATGAAGGTGACCAAACGGAGGACTTTACTTAAAATGAAGATCATAATACAAGTACAAACTGGAACAAAACCGATAACAAAACGGTGCAGCATAACAGTGTGCTAAATACACAAACAACAATAGACAAAGGACAAGGCAAACACTAGGGCTTAAATAGAGGGAGAACTAAACAGGGCAAAACAGGATTGGTACAAATTAACGAGGTTAATAAATGAGACAAACAGGAACAGGTGAGGGGCGGAAACAGACAGAACAAGAGTACAAAGACCAAACAAAACAAAATGGAGGTGCAGGCTGTGACAGTCGGCCGCTTAATGAAGTTGGTAAGCATTGATCTGCCTTTGGCTGAAACCAAAACTGTTGATCAGCCTCCTTTTCATCATCGTTGAGATATAACAGCACTGAATAATTCAATTCCATAAACTCGTCATAAAGTCGCTTGTAAACTTTCATTTCCTCTTGAACAACATCGTTTAAATGCGGCAAACTTTCATCGTCCAAAAGCCTCTCAATTTCGTTTGATTTTCCCGTCATTTGTCTTAATTTACCTCTTCTTGCGGTTGTGAAACGATGAAATCTTTCCTCCACACCCTTAGCCGTCAGAACCCTGTGGCGGTCATCACGAACATTCACAGCCTCATTTTCCATTTCGTCCGCCATTGTTCAAATGGATTTCAAGAAGTTTCAGCTGATTCACTCACAGTAGATTGTATCGGTTGAAAACAATTGTCTTCGGTCTTTGCACAGCACAAATATTCACAATTCCATCCAAATAAACTCCTTTTCGTTCAGTTAATGCGCAGCGTTTCAGGTCTCGTTTGGTTAACAGGTTCGTTGCTTCTTAGTTACTCTTCATAGCCAGCTTTTTGACTTGATTATAGTGGCAAAATTTTGTTTTCGTTATAATTAAACCACTTCTTTCACGTGGGCACAAAAGGTAATTTCGACTCGCATCTGTATCCACTTGTAACTTTTATCATTCACCAAAGCCTTGAAGCATGATACTCACAACCAACTTCGGGTGAATGTCGGCGCCGTTTATTTTCAGTTTCATCAATCAGAGTCGTTGTAATTTTACAGAAAACGGTCAAAAAGCTGTTTGTCATAATGTGCGCACATGTCTAAGAAAGCATTCACTCTGCAGCGGCATCCAAACTTTCTTACCAACCTGATCCCACACATGCGCACCAGGGGATCCATCATCAACCAATCACAATCCACCGTTTGCACTAACCCCGACTCCACAATTTACAGGCAGCACAAAAATGGTCTAATTCAAACAAAACAATATAAACAAATAACAATAACAGTATATGGCTCTTACAGTTATTATTATTGTTGCTGTCGTTGTTGTTGTTAGTAGTAGTGGTAGTAATAGAAGTATCAGTATATCAGATCAAATTTAAAGCAAAAAAGATATTACACAATTTACTATGTTGAAAGGTTGCCTGTTGGTCAATATGAACATTTTTAAGCACAAGTTAATAAACTCAGACAATAAAACCTAATAACACGTTTCTTTGTTAGAATTGCAAAATAATATGTATAACAGTAATAATTTAATATTCAGCAGGCTGAAAGAAGTAAAAATATGTTGTGTAACACTTTGAAAGACACAACTTCAACAAAAAAGAAAGAAAAGTCCAGGATGACATTAAGGAAGATGCCATTTAATATACAGTAAAATCAATGAGCAGACCTAAAAAAATATAATGGTGCCAGTAGTACAGTCAAACCTCGACTTTCACAGGTTTAACCTCTGTGGATTTGATTATTCATGAGTTTGCCATCAATAATTAAATAGGATTTTTTGGGGGGGGGGAGTGTAGAGTAGAGCGTGTAAAGAAAGCATAAAAAAAAAGAAAGAAAAAAGTTTAAGTCATAAATGCATAAGATATATGTACAGTACTTTACAGTACAGTTTACTGTGTCCACAGAGAAGTAAAATGCAAATACAGATTATTTTCTTGTCACATAAATTACTTGCCGAGATGGTCATTAAATGGAAAATAATTTGTTAGGAAAGTCATGTTGTTATACAACAATACATACCAATAATATCTTTTCATTCTAATTTATTTGTGAAATGAGTGGGACAAGAATATTTCTACTATATTTGTCATGTAATTCTCATCAACACCTCCACCTATCTTCTACTCTCTCCTACAGTCATTTATCTGTATACTTGAGTATGAGAGAATGATCACATCTGTCTCCAGGACTGAACAAAGGAATCAATACATTTTTAGACTTAACATCAGTGAAAGTGTAAAGATGTGATTTTGAATCTACATCATAGAAAGACAGAGTGTTCTTAGTCATGTCTAAATACACCCCCAGTGTTGAGAATGAGTCTCTTACTAACACTGGGGTAGGAAGGCCAGTATTCACATAGAATCCTTTCCCTCTTTCATACTGGAGAACCCAGTAACCATTCTCTGGAGTTAATGTCTCTTTCTTTCTTTCCTTTTCTTCATGAGAAGTCACACCGACATACCAGGACAGTTTGGCTGGAAGACCCTTCTCCACATCTAAAACAATGACCTCCCAGTAGTGACAGTCTGACTTAAACATCTCTTTACACAGAACATCAACCATGTATCCAGAGGATATGGAATGTTTGAAAACCCCTTTGTCAAAGCTCACTTCCTTTCCTTTGTTTTTAACTGTCAGACCTTTGTGACTAGTTGTTTTGTCCAGTGTGAGACGCTCTGAGGGATTTAATAGAAAGAAGAGCATGTCAAGCACAACTCATAGGATTTATCTCCAATATGACTAAAAGTTTAATGATTTATGATCTTACTTTTTGAAAGACGCATCTTATCCCAATCTGCGCAAAAACAGACAAAGTATGTTGTAATATGTCTTTATACTGTCATGTATTTGATCAGTGAATTTCCAAACTCAGTTATATTCTGATAAATTGGTTTGATTTTTTGGTACCTGTGGGTTGTATTTACCTGGTATTTCCACAGTGTCTGTGTTGGTTTCTTTGTCTGCAGTTTCTGGTTTCTTTATCCCAGACTCATTTTTAATTTTTTTTTCTTTGCACACGCACACAGACACACACACACACACACACACACAATATCATTGATATTCTTTGGAATGTGTTTGTGATACTTTAAATTTAACCTCAAACATATTTTGCATGAATGACTCTATTCTAAAAAAGTGTGCATGCCTAAAGTATCATTTCCCCCCCTTCTGTTAGTGAAAGTGCTGGTATAGACGTGTACCTTGTGATCTTGTTTCTTCTATCCCAGTTTCCTGTTTCAGTGGTTGAGTTTCTGCTGAGGACAAAACTCCATCTCCACTCATCCTATTGTGTTGGCCTAAAGAAAGATCAAACTTTCAGTGGCTCTTACCATGATTAAGCAAAGGTAAGAAGTGATGCAAAAACAGAATCGGACATCAATGAATCATCCACAGTATCCCATGTAGGAAAATGTTTCTTTTTATCCATGTTTCTATAAAACTGTGAAATCAAAACAAAGGTAAACAAACATACCAGAATAAAAAACTGCTTTCTCTTCAGAGACTGAAAAAGAAAAATAATCCAAAATGCTTGACAATTTTTTGGTTAAATTAATTTGTGTTGCACAAAAAATTCATAATTCAATCATTTCAATCCCCAACCCAGAGAAAAAAGGAGCATAATTATTGAACTAAAAGTTCTGATTTTCATTTAGTATGGCAAAATAAGACAGATCTAGTCCAGACACTATCACCGATTTCAAAAAAAAAAAAAAAGCTTTCATTTCATTTATTTTTACCAGCTTACAATTTGCATATTTAAATTTTCAGAGGAACATAAATTACTGCCATATACCTGCTGGATCTGTGCCCAGTGGTTTCTGATGATCTGCTGAATATGAATGTGGAATATGAAGGTTTATTTAAAACAAGCGACAGAAATAGCCCAATAGGTTGTCATATTTTCAAGCATGTAGTTCCTGAAGAAAAAACGATTTAATGGGCTTTTTTCACATTGTGGTCTGTTTATTAGACTTTTCTGTTCAGGGAACAACTCCTTGTTGACATCACAATATATGGAGTTAAATGCTGTATATGAGTTTAAACTGAATAGAAATGGGAACTCCTTACCTCTCTTCTTGTATAAAATGAAGAGGAGGATGAATAAGACACTGAAGGCCAACAGACTGATGACCAGCATGACAATAAATGCTCTCCATGCTTAAACACACACACACACACGAACTTAAAGTTTAAAAATGTCAGTATATATGACACATGGATGTATTATTAAGTAGAACAAAGCCTAATTTTATAGTGGATAAGCATTCTTGCTTTTGAGCATGCTTCTCTATAGTCTGTAGATGATTTCATTATATTTCAAATCATGTTGGACTCACAGGGTTTGGATGCTGTGGGCTCCAACATTGTTGGTTGCGTTGCACAGTTTGATATTTTTGTCCTGTGTGGTACAATTCTCCCCTCTCTCTCCTCCTGATCAGATAAACTGACAGAGCAGGAGATCCACTCTGACTCAGAGGGAGAGAAGAGCAGCCAAGAACTCACACTCACCAGATCATCACTATCTGATACAGAGATTGAAAGAAGAAAAAAGGGTAAATAATTTTGTAATGTAGCACAAAATTTAAACTTGTATAACATTTAATCCTCCCATAATTTAAACATATATATTTTATGCTCCACATAACACCAGATTTAGTTTTAATCCTCCCTTTTTTGAATCACCAGTTCCCTGTAATATCAAGTGCATCCAGAGGACAATGTTATTTCCCATAGTGTAGGAGTTCCAAATCACAATGATGCAGAGAGCAGATTGTCTGAATTACACCCAAAAAACACAGGCATTTGACTTCTTTGTGATTCCAGATCTAGACTGTGTTTTATTTTATTTATTTATTTTTTGAGATTTCAGCATGCAGTGTGCCACAGCACCACCAAAACACCTTACAGCTTTAAATCTAATTTCCTTTTAAAGAATCGTCTACATTTCTTACATTGTGTTTACAATGTTGAAGCATCAGTTACCTGTCTTATACATCACATTACTGTTGTGTTTGATCTCTTTCCCTTCTCTGTCTCTCCAGGTGACTGTGGGCTGTGGTGACCAACCATCTGACACACAGGTCACATTCACCTGTTCTCCTGTTTCAGTGAATGAGAGGACTGGTACAGAGCCCAGGACTGAGAGAAAGAGAACAATAAGGAGAGGTTGTTTTTAATCTTTTGTGAAAAGAGTAATCTGGTGAGTACAAGCTTATTACATTTGTTTCAATTCCTGCAATTTTCAATAACATAAGTCAGAAAATGTTTAATGATATCTTTGGCAATCTTAGAACAGTCATCTATAAAAATTGACTATGAGAACCTCAGAAAAGAAATGAAGCTTTATTGGGTCCGACAGAGCTTACGTAGAAAAGAAAAAAAAAATCCAACAGAAAGGAGGAGTTTTGAAACCAAAGCGTTTGTACTTTCTTAAATCTTTAAGAGAATTTCAATAAATTCCAAGACAATGTTTGCAGTGACCTACTGTATCGACTTACTATTTACTGTGAGTGATGTTGTACCCTTCTCATACCAAGTTCCACTGCTGACATAACACACATATTCTCCTCTGTCTGACAGTGTGATGTTCTTCATCTTCAGAGACACATTTCCCTCCTCCAGATTCCCTATCAGAGACACTCTGTCCCTGTACTGGGGATCTACAGGACTCTCCTGGATCTTCTGATCCTTGTACAATAAAACTGGAGTGTTGAATTTATTGGGTCTGTACCAGCGCACCTCCAACTCCACAGCACTGAAGGAAGGAGAGAGACTACAGAGCAAGACCACAGAGGATCCCAATTTGGCTGAGACTGGACTATCAGGAACCACCACGGAAAATGTATCTGGACCTAGTAAAGGAGAGTGTGTGGAAACATGATCCTGTTCATATCTTGGAACTTCAGACTCAAACCATGGATGTAGGACTTTAGGATTTTACAAATAGACAGACTTACCAGTGGCATGACAATATAGTACAGACACAAACACCCACATCCATATTGTGATCAACATTTCTGTCCATCAAAAGAAAAAGAAAAAAATACAGTTCACTCAGTAGTTGTCACAACACACTTACATTAATAAAAAGAGTATTGTAGGACAAACTGTGCAAAGATGCCATCTAGATATATAATATATAATAAAAAAAATAAATAAAAAAAAAAAACAGGCAGAGATCAAACACAGAAGGCAATCAGAATATGAAAAGGCTAGCATGACACACTGGGGAAAGCAGTACAAACTGACAAACAAAGGGTAGAACAGGCAAATTTTAAATAGACAGACTAATTACAACTTCAACGAGAGACAGGTGAGCACAATCTTTTTTTTCTTTTTTTTAAAATAACCAAAAAGTCTTTATTTACTTAAAACGCTTTATATATCAAAAACAGTTTATCAACCGTATAACATTTCTGTTTGTGGTCTGGATTGTATTTCTGACCTTCATATTTGTCATATCTTATCTTATAAAAAATCTTATCAGTTTTGCAAACAAAATGCCATCCTGATGACCCAACAAGTGAACTGAAAATTGATCCGTTCGCCCAATCATGGTGTGAATGGTGGAGGGCACTTGCGGAGCTGCCCGCTGTTGAGATTTTTTTTTAAATAAAACATTAATATTTAGAACGGCGAGTGCCACCATCACATAAAATCGTATCAAAAAGAGATGAGCTATACTTGCTCCTCCTCTCCTTCATACTTCATAATGTTGTAGGCTAGGTTAATTTTACCTTTAGGCCCACTACATAGTACTGCCAAATGTGAAACAGCTTGATGACCCTCGTCACCGCTTGATTCCCGCCTCCCTCGTCCCCGTCCTTGTCTTATTGGGACCGGGTCCTAAGTAAATGCACTGCCTTCGCGTGAACTTCCTAATAGTATTGTGTTTATCTGACAAGATTAAAACATACATTTCTGAACGGAATTTTGTCAGTAATGTTAACTCAGCATTTTTGCTAGCTAACTATTAGTATGCATCAGCAGTGGATTCACACAGGACCCGGTGTTATGTCCCAGATGGTTTCCAAGCCAACTGGTTTCTGTATGTTTTCACATGCTGTGTTAACAGTAGCAGTTGTGGCCTGCCTCTGTCACCAGATTCGTCACACATTCACAAACATATTAATCGTGATTTTCAAGTCGCATCTCATATCTACTGCGGCGAATATGATTATAAGTGAGCAGTGAGCACTGCATCACAGCCACATACGAAAAAAGTTAGGTGAACACAGCACATGAACATGTATGGGAAGCAGTTAGCTTGAAAATCAGTTGATTTCAAAAATCTCAGACATAGACTTAAGATATTGTCACAACCTGCACCTCCATTTTGGACTCTTGTTTTGTTCTGTCTTTGTGCTCCTGTTCTGAGTCTGTCTCCGCCCCTCACCTGTTCCTGTTTGTCCCATTTATTAACCTCGTTCTCCCTTGTTAATTTAGTCCAATTATGTTTGCCCTGTTTAGTTTTCCTCTTGTATTTAAGCCCTTGTGTTTCCCCTGTCTCTTGTCTATCGTTGTTTGTGTTAGTTTGCACACTGTTTCGCTGCACCTTTTTGTTATCGGTTTTGTTCCAGTTTGCATGTGTATTTTTATCTTCATTTTGCCAGTAAAGTCCTCCTTTTTTTGTCACTACAATCTGTCTTGCGCTTGGGCCCTGCACCACTCCACCAGCATGACAGCTATGGCCATGGGTGCTCTGGTGAGGAACCTTTTATCTTTATTATCTTTATCTGCCATAGTTGTAGCTATCAGTAAGACTGCCAAGTTCAACTGTTAAAAAAAATGCAGCAGGCACTTGACTGACAGCATTTGAGTAGTTTACTGTGATTGTTTTTTTTTCTCCTTTGATGAACACAATATGGCCTATTGCATTTTAGAAAAAAATAGTCCTCTGACTTCAAAGTAATGAGTAAGAAGAACCTTCATTGGAATGCAGTGGAGTGAAAAGTCTTTCAAATGTAGCGGAGTAAAAGTCATAAGTTTCCAAAAAAAAAATAACTCCAGTACAGATTCTCGAAAAAATGTACTTAAGTTCAGTACTAAGGTAAATGTACTTCGTTACTGTCCACCCCTGGTGGTGATTTAAGCGCGACTCCACTCTAAATCGAATCTCTTTCATGAGATCTGCGATACATTTTTAGCGGAATAGTTCTGACCCTTGATGATCTGAGCAACACTGTGGTTAGTGCAATGGTAAATGAATGGTGCGAGTGTGTCCCAGTTCTCCTGGGAAGTGGGCCACATTTCTATAAGTGTGATTGTTGTGCAGCGTTAACCATTACGTTTGGCAGTTTTCAATCTTAGTTAACCACGCTGAGCAAAGCATGTTAGATATGCGTGCATCATTGTTTGCTGTGAAGCGTTTTGAGACAAATCGCCGGACACTTCGCCAGTCTCTAGGAAACTTCCAAATGCTCGCATTCCTTGAAAGATGGGAAAAGATGTGACAGTACCTACATCAAAATGCTGCCATTCAGAGGTGTATAAACCTGATAGCAAGCCCTTTCTCTGTTTACGTGGATGAAGTGAAGGAGAACAGTTGGAGCTCATTGACACGTCGCGTTCTCTCCGTAGTCGCCACCAGCTGCTCCCATTGCCAGACTTATACAAAACTAGTAAAACTTCAGTTTTTCACTAATGAGGCGTCACACCAAAATGATGAGTTCGCTCTGAGCCACATACCTATGTGAGCAAATATTTTCTCTAATGACGCTGAAGACCAGCTGATTGAGATCCAAGATCACAGTCAAGGCTGCAATGTGCTCCGCATCTCCACAACAGCACTTTAGCGTGAAATTTGTAAAATTTCATATTTGTAAGTAATTAAATACTATCTTTACTTATACAGTGCTACATAAATAAAGCGTAAACAAGCAAACTGTACAAGCTTCTTAACTCAGCTTTTAGGGTATTCCCTAGAAACTGAGTTAATTAAGTCCAAAGTCAATTTGTTTATCGGAATACTCTTATTTGGTATTATTCAGAGGTAGACGCAACCGCGCTTCGTTCTGACTGCATCAGTGGGGTACTCTGGCGAAAAAAAAAAAAAAAAAAGCTTAATCCTTTAAACATAGCCATGGCATTATAATCAAATCAGCTTGTTCAATGAGAGTTCTTCGGTGTGAGACAGGGAGAACAAGTTTTTGTGTTTACTATCAGCAAACAGTGCATGCCATAAATATTATTCAGTACACAGAATACTTTTGAATGACAAGGTGTCAAACCTTTATGCTGCCGATTTATGCTTTTTCTTAGGTTCGACTAATGTGTAAAATCCTCAAAGGAATGTCAGTTAGCTTTAAAACCCATTCATTTTTGCATCTGGGTAGCATTTGTATCTTTCCACATCTGTCACATTCTTATCAACCGCACTATCTGCAAGATTCAGGTTTGCAGTCAGTTAATCTTGTCAGTCTTGTTATTGTTTTCTCCTTGTTACTACAGGGAAATAAACAAAACTACATTCAGCCAGATATGGCTGAAATATGTACATTCACTCACAGTTACAGAGATCATGAAAATGTCATGTGGGTATTTTAATGCAGAAAGTAACACTTATACTGTAAACCCCAAGAGTGTGTGTGTGTGTGTGAGAGAGAGCGAGAATGTGTCAGAATCCAAGAATTCAAAGATCTTTCCCGTCTCGTTCATGTACTTCACCTTCTTTTCAGCCACAAACGATTAAGACAATAACCACACCACGGCGTTGGCAAAACAGCTCAAACATGAAAAATGTACACCACTTCGCGCATATTCGTATTATTTTCAGCTAGTTTTCGATTACAGGATGACTGCAGTAATCTTTCGGTTGAAGTGCATACTTGGTGTTATGCCATCCAAGCAGATGTAGCATGTCTCTCTCTTCAGGCGCTTTTATATGCCCCGCAGATTTCTTACAATCTCTTGTTTAACGATTTATGTGCTTTGAATTTTAAAACACGCACCCTCTTGTGAGAACGCAAAGTCAGTTTTCATGTCGTGGCCTTGGCTTTGATTACTCACCTGTACCAATGTGCCCCCGCGAGACCGCCACTCACGTACCGTCTGTTTTAAAATATCCTCTCGACAGTGATAGGCGCTCCCTTGCCAGTTTGTCGAGATGCTTGAGGCTTGCTTTTGATTCAGGGGTGTGGCACCTGTTCATAGCAAAGTAAATCAAATAAAGTAAATCTTATACCCTGAATCCAGAGGCAGCTTCAGTTCAAGGATTCACCCTCTTTAATCACATGTTAAAGTCATTACTAAATTACAACACTCAGCACCTTCACATTTGATCATTATTGAGTATGTTCTCAAAAAAATAGAACAACAAGAAAGTCAGGACTAATGACAGAAACTTGTTGACAGAGGGAGCTGACAATTGCTTCTGTCATTATTTTTATAAAAACGTCAGTTTAAGTTTACACAGTGAAATCTGCTTGTACTGTAATTCAATACAACTCAGATCAGTTATGGCATGCAGTCAAAAAGCACGTCAGATGTCTGAGGAGCATTCACCTTCAAACAACACTGCAATGAAAATATGCACTGTCGTTACACCGGTTGGACCTAAACAAGTCTGTTGAGATGATAGACATGAAGTCTAATACAATAAAGCTGTTCATAGATGAATCAGTGACAACATTAACAGCTAATAAAGAACATTAACAGCTCTGCAAATGAAAGAATCTCTGTGCAGTTTGTTTTTAAGTACAGACAACGCAAAACAACATTCAGTGTTACAGATTTCATGAGGAGGGATGGAATGTTGGGTACCTGCCACTGTCTGTGTCGCTTGCTCACCTGGATTTAGGTGGTGAAAACTATCAACACAATTCGATGGAGATCACTCATCTGTCACAGCCTGCACCTCATTTTGGACTTTTAGTTTGATATGTCTTTGTGCACCTGTTCTGTGTTTGTCTCCGCCCCTCACCTGTTCCTGTTTGTCCCATTATTAACCTTGTTAATGTGAACCAATCCTGTTTTGCCCTGTTTAGTTCTCCCTCTGTATTTAAGCCCTTGTGTTTGCCTTGTTCTTTGTCTGTCGTTGTTTGTGTTTTTTGCACGCTGCCAGGCTGCGCCTGTTTGTTATCGGTTCTGTTCCTGTTGACACCTGTATTTTGATCTTCAGTTTTGTTAGTAAAGTCCTCCTTTTTGTCACTACAATCATCGTGTTTTGCACTTGGGTCCTGCACCACACCACCAGCGTGACATCATCAATGAGAAATTCGAACATTCCTCTTGGAATTAGTTGTGAAGAGCGATGAATCATACATGTTTCTGTATGTGTGATGATCAGAGGTGGACAACGTTCACAACTCCATTACTTGAGTCAAAGTATTGCTGAGTCTATTGCTGAGGTTTGAGTAGTTGTGTATAATTTACCACTGTGCCACCTAAGCATTCCACTGCTGACTTCAAATGCACTTTTCTTGGAAGTTATTGTTTGCATTTTTGATACTGTATTTACTGGAGTGAAAAGATTTATTTTCTCTATGAATTTAGTATTATTTTTGATACATCCGTGTTTTGTTTTTTTTTACTCTTTCCTTTCTCTGTATCTCCAAGTTACCGTCAGCTGGGGTGACCAACTATCTGGCGCACATGTAACATTCAGGTAACTTCCTGTTTATTGACTGAATGAATGGCAGGACTGGCATGGAGCCCAGTACTTAAAGAAGAAGAGAGACAAGGAGAGCATGTTTTCATTTTCTGTTCAATGGAATCATCCTGCAACTATTATTACTGGTTTTCACCTTCATTTTAATTCCTTTAAACTGTAGTGACTCAACCCACATAAAATGCCTAAAGATCTCTCTGAAACTCTTAGAACATCTGGAGTAAGTGGATGGGGCGTAATTTAATGAATTTCTAATCCAAGTGAAATGCCTTTTTTTTTAACACCCTTATACATTATACACAGAAATCAAAGCCACTGGTGACAATAATGAGGTGTCTAGTCGCTGTTTACTGCCAATGATATCCCAGTTTTATCTTCCAAGGATTCACTCCTGACATTAAAATCATTTTCTCCTGTGTCTTACAGTGTGAGGTTCTCTCATTCCAGAGACAGATTCCCCTCCTCCAGACTCCCTATCAGAGACATTCTGTTTCTGTCCTAAGGAACTTTCCTGGATCTTCAGATTATTATATAACTGTACTTGTAACTGTTGTCATTATATTGTTTACAAAATTTACATTTGTTTACCATTTTAACACCAAATTCATAATTAAGAATATATCTAAGTTGCATTTGTTATTTACTTTGTTTAGTACAAGTGAGATTTTTACTTTACTTTCATTTTGAAAGCTCAGTTACATCCAAATCCTGTTGGGCAGCTCTCACGTGGGTAAGATTTTAGAAAAGATCAGCAAGCAGTGAACATGGACGTTGCAGATTGGCGGTGAAGGTTTATCTTTGTTACAACAGATTTTACTAAGATGTAAATGGACATAAGGAAGGTTATAAGATTATTTATTCCCTTTTTAGCATGCAGACAACGGCATACTTGTTTTGTTTGTTTGTATTTTATTTTGATAAAACGTCATTCAACATGCCGTGTATGTTGTTTCATGTTAAGATAATATGGTCTGTGCATTTTTCATCAATACTATGTATTTAGTTTTCATGGTTGGTTTGGAGAGAAACATCCAAATAAATCAGTTGCAAGAACGTCACTTGTTTCTGCCTGTGCTTTAGGGGAATTATAGCAGTACTGTAGAATAAATGTAATGTGTTGTATTTACGAGGCCTATACAAGTTCCATAGCACTGAAGAAAGGTGAGAGACTACGGGGAAAAACCAGTGAAGCTACAGATTTATCTGAGACTGGACCATCAGGAACCAGCACAGGAAATGTGACTAGGAGTTGGAATGGGAGAAAGTGCACGAACATCTTCAGAAATGGTTCATCCACATCTATATTGCTAGTACAAGACTATTGATTCCTGAAAAAGAACACTTTTCATTTCGCAGGGTTTTGAAATTAAGTTTAAGTGTTCTGGACAGCCTGTGGGAAGTAAGTGTTCTTGAATCTGATGGCTTTGGCCCAGATGCTGCTTAACCTACTTCCTGGTAGGAGGGATGCATACAGTTCATGGGAGGAGTGAGAGGGATCCATCCTGGTACCGTAGGCCTTCCTTATATACCACATGGTGTGGGTGACTTTGATAACAGGAAAACCCTTGACCATGAACCAGGCAGTTGTCACCACCTGCTCCAGCACCTTTCTGCCTGAGGTGGAGTGGTTTCCACACCGTGGACAGCGATACTACAGATCAGGAGACTCTCAATGAAACATTTGAAGAAGCTGTGTGTTCTCAGAGGGAGAGAAGGGCAACCGAGAACTCTCATACACCAGACCCTCAGTATTTGATACACAGAGAGAGAGAAAAAGAGAGAGAGAGAGAGAGAGAGAGTGACAAAAAATACAAAAAAAATGAAACAAATGTGAACAATGGAATCTTCTCAGTCAATTAATAGTCTTCTAACATCTTTGTTATACAGGTACAATGAATCCATGGGGAATCGCAAATAAGACATCGTCCCCGGTGGAGCAGTTTTGCAAGTACACATGCAGGTCCGACTGGAATGAAGGCCATGCTGCTATGATCAATTACTTAGAGCACTTCCCAATACCAGGGTTAGTGGAACGGGGCAGTGGTCATTCAGGCATACAACCAGAGACTGGGATGATGGTGGCTAAAATGAAACATGTGGTAGCAGCAGCTGGCACCAGGCAGATGTTGATGATGCCCACGAAGATATCTGGGAGCTAGTGACCGCACTCCTTGAGAGGGTGACCGGGCATGTTGTTTGGGTCAGAGGCTTTGTGTGAGTTATCCATCTGCAGGGTTCTCCTCACAACCACTGTAATAACTGACAGCATCTGGTCTCCTGCAGGAGGTGCAATCCTCATTTCTAGCTTGGTGCTTGATGCTTTAAATTGAGTGTCAAAGACAGTGTATAACAGTGCTACTGTCCCTTCCAACATAATGAATAGCCAACGTAATGCTTGGTTTAACTGTGGCATGATGGTAAGGGCTTAAAGTACACCAAGTCAAATAAAAGAAATATTTAAATTGTAGCCAGCTACGCCACCCTGGGAATTTCACCCAGAGAATTTCAACCCAGTACTAGCACAAAACACAGGTTCGTTAATACCAGGAAGCCAGAGATGTGGTTTCAGATGTAAAATTGAATTTTATTGAACAAGGAGGTAGTGGAATCACGACAAAAGGATTCTGGTGACATCTTCAATGTAAAAGCGAACAATAATTATTACAGATACAGTCAACCCTACAAATGGATACGTTTTCAGTTAAACTTAGAAAGGCCAGTGGTGGCTCACATGGCTCTGAAATGCCTAAGAACATACACCATGCAGGTTCCATAGTGTAGTGGTTATCACGTCTGCTTTACACGCAGAAGGTCTTGGGTTCAATCCCCAGTGGAACCAAAGTTCTTTACATCCCACATTGCAGACTGGCCTACTGGCTTGTTGGCAATGTGTACTTTACCTGCACTCTTTAATTAAACTTAGGTTCTGTTCACTCCTTGCATTAAGATTCGATTTTGGTGATCCGATCACAAATGGACAGCTCTAAGTACGTCCGTTTACAACTGGCTTTAGAATCCGTGTCTCGAATGATCACTTGAGATCGGATGTCACTTCCCCGCGCTATATGCAGTTTTAGAACATTAAGCCAAGTTAAGCGTTTTCACGTTAAACGTTGTTGTTTTTAATCGGCAGGAGGCATCAATGCGTTACCCGTGCCTAGTCTGTCGGAAATTAACAGAAGAAGAAGAAGAAATCGAAACTATATCAATTTTGCCTGTTGTTGTTGTCTGTTGTCGCACTTTAATATGATGTCTTTGGCGAGTGAATGTGTTCATACATGAATGAGTTCCTGTTTCCGCATAAGCAGAGGACGTCAGTTGAGTAGGCGGTCGTTCAATGTGGTCGAGTTCGCATTCGTGTTTACACTGCCTTGAGAATGTGGTCACATGCGGTCCAGACCACCCCTGAATGTGGTCTGAGTGATCGGATCTCGATGTGACATTTGTCCACTTGTGATAGGATCACCAAAATTGGATCTTAATGCAAGGTATAAACAGGGCCTAAGAATGGGGGTGATAGCACAATGCCTAGCTATTGTATGCAGGTTCCATAGTGTAGTGGTTATCACGTCTGCTTTACACGCAGAAGGTCCTGGGTTCGATCCCCAGTGGAACCAAAGTTCTTCATATCCCACATGGCGGACTGTTTGTTGACAATGTTTACTTTCCTTGCACTGCTATTGTTTATCTGCACTGTTTAATTAAACTTCAAAAGGACAGAGGTAGCACATATTGCTGTGAAGATACTCATGTCTCAGAAACAACAATATGCAGGTTCCATAGTGTAGTGGTTATCACGTCTGCTTTACACGCAGAAGGTCCTGGGTTCAATCCCCAGTGGAACCAAAGTTCTTCATATCCCACGTTGTGGACTGGCCTACCTGCTTATTGGCAATGTTTACTTTCCTTGTGCTGCTACTGTTTACCTGCACTGGTTACTGCCTACCGCACTGTTCACTCTTTACTGCAGGGTTTACTACGCTGTTACATACGGACCACTGCACTGATACTACAATGTTTCTATGATGCTTTGTTTACATAAAGCTGCTACATACCCTCATGTGCAATACTGTTGTTTACACGTGCCACTTTACTTTAGATTTTAAGCCTCCTTCATACACATAGGGTCATATTTTATATTGTGTTATATTTATTGCTCACACCATGTTAAGGTCTTGCAAAAACAAAATCCTTCAGCACCTTCCTGTTACCTCACTATTCAGCATTTCTGAAATCAAAAAAAAAAAAGAAAAAGAAAGAAAGTACTCGGGACTAATGGCAGAAATTTATTTACGGTGAAAACAGACAACCCAGAAAAAATGATCAGCTACCACTTAATTGTCATTACATATAAAAAAGATTCCACTTTAAAGAATAACATAAAATAATGATAAGGTACAACTACTTTTAAATACTACTTGTAACATACTTTCAAACTTCTCGTGGCTGTAGGCTGCCTAGTTTCTGATCCATGTCTTCTTAACCATACATCCAGCAAAATAAACAAACTTCTTTATTGGCAACTATATTTACAATGGTTACCACATACATTAGCAGTGCTGTGCTGTAATACACAAACATTAATGTTGATTAAAACCTACAGTATATGAATCCATAAGGTTAATAAATGAAAGACATGCATAAAACAATTGACAAAATTAACATCAATTTCACAGAACAATACAGTTTTGCTCTTACTCTTTTTATATTGCATTCCAGTGCCATAGTCCCCATAAAAGGTTTAAATCTAATGTTGAGTTTATGCTCTGTGTCTTGATGTTCAGTATAATGTTGCATTTGTGTAATGTAAGTCTAAAACATGGTCTATGTAGTATGTCCTACCAGAAGTGATTTAATGTCTCAGTTTTCCTGTTTTGTCTGAATGAACTGCTTATTTCTTAAATTCCTTACAATGGAGTTACAGCACCTTTATGAATTTGAACTGTTAGTGAAGTTTAAGTCAATGTTGCAGTAAACTGAAACATCAGTGATTATCCCATTTGCTTCATCAGGACAGTGTTTTCAACAATGTTTGTCATCCTTTCCTCAGCAATAATGACGCCACAAATTCGTAACAACAGATACATAACTGACACTTGTAACATATAGTCACTAGAATGAAAATTATATAGGATGTTGCAAACACACTTAACTGATCATTTCCCAAAGCTCATGACCATGCGCTGTGAGGATATTTTTGATGGGAAGACAGTTTGGCAGGCTGTCAGATAACGCATTTTAGTTTTTATGTCACTATTAAACAGTATAATCAAAGCTTTCAATGAACGTAAACAGAATTCAGATAATACAGAAGCTATGCCACTCAGACAATCTCATCATACTGTTATATCACAGAGCATCTGTAGAGATGAACAAATTTGTTTCTGATATTCTAACATATCGTCATGGGAAGTTTATCTCGGCATCCAGGGCTGATCAGAGGAATCAATGATTCCTTTGATATCACATCATTAAATCTGTAGAGATGTGATTTTGCATTGACATCATAAAAGGACAGTGTGTGTTTGTCACAGTCTAAGAACACTCCTAGTGTAGTGAATCTATCACTGACTTGTATTTGTGTTATTGGATCAGCATTGATGTAGACACCCTGCTCTTCTTCATATGACAGAACCCAGAAACCATTCTCTGGGGTTAATGGAACACTATAAAATCTCTCAGCATTGTCACAGGCCACACCCACATACCATGAGAGTTTGGCTTTAGATTTCTTCCACACCTTAACTTCCCAGTAATGCTTTCCTGTGCTTAGTTGTTCTTTACATAATGCAAACGTTCTTGTCTCCTCCCTTTTTTCATCTGGACTGGCGTTATTTGGGTTATGACAGTGGATGCTGTTTCTATTCTGTTTTAATGTGTTGGGTATTTCCTCAGGATCTAGAGTGATTTTCACTGTAGGGGGAGAATAAAAGATCTCATTATTTAGGGTTACTGTTAGAATTATTGTTTGAATTGCTGTTTCTCTGTCATAGGACTACAGGAATCTATGTCTTACCTTTAAAATTTTTCACCTCCTCCAAATCTGCAGGTACTGTAATGAGAAACACTCAGATCAGTTGGCATATATTTTGCTATCTGAAAGCTTTTCGTACAAAACACAAAACCTAGAATGAAAATGTTTGGTCAGAATAAAAATTGGGACTGGATAGGTCACACTATGTCATACTGCAGAGTCTCTTTTAGCTCTTTTCCACTAGGACCGCACTGGTGCTGGTGCCGGTGCCGGTGCCAGTGCCGGTGCCGGTGCCGGTGCCGGTGCCGGTGCCGGTGCGAAGCCAGTGCTGCCTTGGTGCCTTTTGAGAACCAGCCCACATTTCCACAGGTTTGGGAACCAAACGCTACGTAGCTAAACGTCTGGGTAATTTCCGTGAGGAAAATAGTAAGTCTGTCACCTACCTCAAAAGTTTAAATGAGTGCTTAAATGAAGGTCTGTAGTTGTCTATTTGCACCAGTCAGAGCCGAGAGAGAGTTTTTTCTACCGCTCTAGGTCTGACTACATTTGTGTAACATGTAAACAACAGCCCGTGTAGATGTAGACACAAATTGTTGCCCATACATCTTTTAATCATATACATATTTCTATGCTACATATAGCCTTTAGCCTACCGCTATCTTGGTCAGACTTTTCTTGTTACTCCTGCGGTAATTCTGCGGTGCCGTGCCGGTGCCAGGTTTTTGCCACCGGCACCAGTATTTTTTCAGTAGACAAGTGTGGCCCCGGTGCTCGGTTAGGCACTGGCACTTGCACTACGTCAGTGGAAAAGGGGTATTTTTCATCTCTAATCTAAATATTTTCTATCCAGTCAGTCCACACGTTTTCATCAGTGTTAGCATCCTGAACTGGTTAACGTTTTTTTTTTTTTTTATCTTTTGGCTCTTCTTTCAAACATGAGGGGATAAATAGAATAGAATAGAACTGAACAGAACAGAATAGAATAGAAAAAAATAGAATAAAATATTTTATCTGTTCCAAACGACAGTTCATCCCAAAACAAACATGAGTGAATAGAGGGAAGAGTTTAGACACACTGTAATTAATCAGGATTAGTTGAATCATTTGAATTATTAACACAATGATCTTTGCATCATGTTGGTTTGCATGCACCATGTTCTTTTGACAAATTATGATTTGCCTTCAACCTGTCATAGGTATGAATTTTTGCCAGAATAGTGTGTCAGAGGTTTTGAGGACTGTTCAGTGACAAACTAGCCTCACAGTACTGCATATAAAACATGCAGTGTGATTGGACCAGCTGGATCTAAATGAGGAAGTCTAGGTGTGCAGACTGTGCCAAATATTTGGAGTCTACTGCATGAGCGTATTTATAGAGAATCAATGACTGAGTGACTGTGAGTCAAAATCTTATAAAGAACTTTAACAACTGTGCAAGCAAATGAATAACTGTCTGGTTCTTTTTTATAGTTGGTACTACGCAAAACAAAATTCAGTGTTACAGATTTAATGTAGATTGAAGATGTTTTCATTACCTGCTTCTGCCTCTGTCTCCTCAATCACAATCCATTCATCTGGGCTGGAATGGTCCTCAGAAGAGGTGAGACCTATTTCTGGGCAAATTATACCTGAAGGTTTAGCAGCGTACAGAGTTTTATCTGTTATGACAAAAAGTTCAGTATCCACCATCAGAGATGGCAGAAAGTTTGTTGTATGAGAAGTTCCGGCAGTTCTGATGCTACAATCTGTGATGGAACTATGTGATCTGTTATGAGACACTATCAAATCATAGTGTTTGTGTTTTTTACCCTTTGATTGACTGTCTTCCTCCAAAGCAGTGCTGGTGTTTTCACTTTCTGGAGAGACTAGATGCCAAACATTACAAACAAAATGCAAACAGAAAGAATGAATTCCCTTCATGCACAATCCATTGTAATCCACAGAAAAATCAGACAAAGAAAAGTTTGTGTGACATCCTACTTGTTTGAGCTATGTCACCAGAAATCTTCTCATCCACTGAAGGTCCTGAGAGTTTGTTTTCAACAGATTCTAGTGAAATCAAACAACACGTTTATCTGGAACATGTAGCAGTAGTCAGGATTTCTCGAAAAAAAAAAAAAAAAAGTTTTTTGCTCTCTGTTTCCTTACAAATAATACATGACTTTACAGATGCACTGGCAACCCTTGTACATGTAAGTTTTATGTTTTTTTTTTTTTTTTTTAACCGTCACATACATCCCTATTTAGTACATGTGTTTGACTATAAATATAGATGCCAGTCCAGGACATGGCAGTCACTGTCAAAAAGACTTCTACACACTGAAGATAAGGAAAAATCCCAGTCTGCTCCATAAGGGACCAAGTGTATGCAGGGAAGCTGGAATGAATGACAAATTTCTGCATTATCAAAAATCCAATCCATAACAGGTTCCTTGGGTCCGTGCTGGGGGACGAAGAGAGGGTAACCATTTTTGCTTTTCACTTTGTTCATGAACATTATGAACTGCTGCCAGCTCAGTGACGTTTGCCCTGGAAGGTAGCCAACATCAACAGAGGTAGTTGTGAGTGAACTAGCTCGGCTGTTCAGGTGTGGTATGTGGTGAGTACAGAAAAAAAAGGAGAAAAGCTGCAAAGGTATATATCATCAGTAGTTGCAGCAACAAGTGGATCAATGTCCCTGTCGCGAAGAGGATGTACACAAAGATGTTCCGATGATGCCAGGATTCAATTTTGAGATGAACACCTGCAAGCATAGGGAGATCCACCTAGCTTAAAGGGAGCACAAACTTCACTGTCCTATAGCTGACAATGACACTTAGCACTTTGAAGATGGTAGTCAGGGTCTGCTGCCAGCCTGAAGAAGACTGAGCAATCCATCTAAGTCCCCTGCAAAGCAGAGAGGTGCACGGCACTTACGGAGCCACGGACACTGAAGGTTCAGACCGCTGGATCATAAATAAGTAAAGAAAAACTTGATCACAGGAGAAAGCTACCACCAAAGGTTTCACTCCTTGGACGTCCATTAAGGTAAAACACCAAGGGACCATTATGTGCATTTCTAAGAGCTCCTCACTAAATGGATTAAACTGGAGCAGATTACAGTGAAGGAAGTCTCGGAAAATGTGATCCCAAGTGCCTGGTGAACTGGGAATTTGAAGTCTATGGATTAAAGCTCATGATCCTAAGTCTGCAGAGGAAGCAGTACAGCTCAGTGAAGTGTCTCTCTCTATCAGCAGGAAAAGCAACATGGCTGTATTGTGGTGGTGAGAAGGGCAATAAGCAAACAAAATGAAGTAAATACACAATGTTTGTTGTGTGCCCAGCCCTAGTCCAGTAAGAATTGAGGGCCTGGATTGTAGCCATATTTTTACTGTTTTAGTGAATCGTTTACAGGGGGAAACTCAAACTGATGCATGGCCTCCAGAGTGCCAAGTTTGGTTTCCACAGAGGATTGGAACAATGAAGGGATGGATATCATGGGGACACTGGAGAGGAGCGTATCAGGAAATGTAACTATGCTACACAATAAGCCAGTAAGCCTTTTCAAGCCAGAGGGCTTTCCAATTAAGACCATTAAAGCTTGATATGTAGCCAATGAGTCACTACAGTTATTTTCAGTAGGGGGAGTACCAAGAGAAATGATACCCAATGCATGTACCAATTTCTCTCAGATCTATCACACGTTGTCTTCCCTCAAAAATAAGATAGCAAAATTACATTAATCCACCATCTGAGTAGTCCATTCATTTGACAGCTTTAATAGTTACAGAATTGTACAACGACCATGAGAGAGAGAGAGAGAGAGATTCGTTTACCTTGAGAGGGATTTCCATCATTCTCTGGAAAGAAATCATTTTCAAGACATTACATTTGGAAATTCTGGTTTTCGTGATAAATTTGGGATGAGATACTTTTCCAAGTATTATGTTATCTACTTCCACTAAAAACTTTGGAACAAGGAGGAAGAGAAAGGAACTCAGCATAAATATTGACTTTTTCTTCATTAAGTTTCAGGTTCTAACGAATACACAAAAAGAGGAAAAGTTAACATACCATCAAGTGGGCCGGTTTCCCCTGGCAAGACTGAAGAGGAGAATCAGTCAGCAATGTTTTGATAAGCAGCCAAAGAAATTTTAAATACTGTATAGTCTGCTCTCTCGACAATCCAACACATATCTGGGGCGCATACATAGACGTCAGCTTTCTCATTATTTTCATGGAGAAAAGAGTAATTTAATGGTCATTGCTGTTAAATTACATATTGCATACCTAACTGTGCTGGAGCACTAATTAACATCGATATGAATCCGACATACCTGCTGGTTCTGTGTCCTCCTGGTTGTTTTGGTCTGTTAAACGAATATAATATATCAAGACACATAAGACAACTGGCAGAGAGAAAGTTGGGTAGACTGATATTTATTATTTATAAATAACTGGCTCTCAATTTCTGAATCTCTGCTGATGTATGCTGAATGAGAGAAAGGGACCAGGTATCAATGTACGATCAAGTATCAAGACAAAATAAAGTCACAAGAGGATGAGTAATAAACGTACCATCAGGTAGGCCAGGTTCTTCTGCTAAGACTTAAAACAAGAAAAAAAATCAGAAATATTTGACATTTTTTGGTTCAAAGATAGTCTTTAATGAGTATCATATATAAAGTAGAAAAATCTGTGCTTTTCATTAGTTTCAACTATAAGTTAAAACATTATTCGGATGTCATCCTAATTTACCCACCATCTCAGTAGTCCATTCACTTTAATAACTTTGTGTATGAACTTATGAGGTGGGTTTTGTGGGACAGAGATAGAGGGGGAGAGAGAGTGAGAGAGAGAGAGAGAGAGAGAGAGAGAGAGAGAGAGAAAGAGAAAGAGAAAGAAAAAGAGAAAGAGAAAGTTTGTTTACCTCGAAGGGGGATTTTGTCACTCTCTAGGGGATAATAATTATCATAATGTGAAATTTAGAAACTCTGCATGACAAATTTGTTAGGAGTTACTGTTTCAGCTATTACAGGATCCACTTCTACTAAAAACCTTTGTAGTTCATGTTTTGTCAAGCGTCAGGTTCTAACAAACATACAAAATGAAAGAAAAATGAACATACCTGCAAGTAGGCCTGTTTCCTCAGCTGAGGCTGAGAACAAGAGGGTTTATTTATTTATTTATTTTTTGGTTCAAATAAACTCTTTAACGAGTGTCATATATAAATTCTCTGTTTTCAGTTCATTTTAACTTTCGATTAAAATTGTCTTCTGATGCCTTGCTTATCTATGCATCTATGTGTATACACCTTGATCGGACAGAAATTAGCTTTCAAGCAGTTTTCAAGAAGAAAGGATTGATGTCATTTTTGTTAAATTGCATATTGAGAACTTAAATGTTCTGAGGAACAAATCAATCAGTGTCTTCATGGACGGATGCTTACATACCAGCTGCTTCTGTTTTCCAAACCAGATGCCTCTGGCTCTTTGAGACTGATGAGAAACACAATAAACAAATGTAAGATATAAGGGAGAGAGAATGTTCTATCTAATTTTATTAGAATTCAATGAATAGTGACTACAGATAAAGTGTCTCACATACTGTGGCCACCACATTAGACTTTAGTGGTGTATCTAACTATATAAATATGTTACTTACCTCTCTTCTTGTATAAAATGAAGAGGAGAATGCATATAACACTGAAGGTCAACAGACTGATGACCAGCATGACAATAAATGCTCTCCATGCTTCAACAGACAAAGAAAGAGACATCAGTTGAAAAATATCAGTGTATCTGAGACAGGTCTGAGGGATTAACTCAAAGTTCAAATAGAAGGACTACTGTACAGATGATTTTATTATACAACTGGAATTGTTTTGGACTCACAAGGTTCAGATCCTGTGGGTGAACTGAATGACGTTTTTCCTCTGACTGGCAACATTCTGCTCTCTCTCTTCTCCTGATCAGATAAACTGACAGAGCAGGAGATCCACTCTGACTCAGAGGGAGAGAAGAGCAGCCAAGAACTCACACTCACCACATCCTGGATATCTGACAAAGAGAGAGGGAGAAAAGAGAATGGAATAAAAAAGGAAAAGAGACCATATATCTACACACACACACACACACACACACACACACATACTCACATATATATAGTGCTTCTCATAGCATATATTGACATATCAGTATGAGAGAGTATCTAGATTTCTTGCATTAGCTTTTATTGTGTTGAAATGAGAGTTACCTTTCTCGTACATCACATTAATGCTGTGTTTGATCTCCTTCCCATCTCTGTCTCTCCAGGTGACTGTGGGCTGTGGTGACCAACCATCTGACACACAGGTCACATTCACCTGTTCTTCTTCTGTTTCAGTGAATGAGAGGACTGGAACAGAGCCCAGAACTGATAAGAGAATGATAGGGAGAGATTATTTCTATTCTTTGTGAAGCTGAGTAATTCTGCACATGCTTATTACCTTTGTTTTCAGTCCAGCGAGTTTAAATGACTTCAAACATGTCAAATATCTTAAGGGCTCTTGGAACTATTACTTTAAGATGCAGTGATTTTTGGGACAGAAGAGAGGTATGGCAGTGGAAGATCTGACAGAATTTATATTAATGACTATTTCCATTTTAAGTGAAAGGGACATTTTTGGAGACATGTCAGCCTATTCTCTTATATCAATCACAGACATTAAGAGAGATCCAAGTCAGTGGTGCCAGTGACCCGTCCACTCACCATTTACTGTGAGTGATGTCATACCATTGTCGTGCCGTGTTCCGTTACTGACATAACACTCATACTGTCCTCTGTCTGACAGTGTGATGTTCTCCAGTCTCAGAGACACATTCCCCTCCTCCAGTCTCCCTATCAGAGACACTCTGCCCCTGTAGTCCAGGTCCACAGAAGTATCTTGGAACTTTTGTTCACTGTAGAATAAAATTGGGGTGTTGAACTTTGCAGGTCTGTACCAACGCACTTCTAGTTCCACAGCACTGAGGGAGGGGGAAACACCACAGCGCAAGACCACTGAAGCTCCCAACTTGGCGGAGATTGAACTATCAGGAACCAGCACAGAGAATGCATTTGGAACTGGGGAATGAGAACATGCAGAAACATGTTCAGAAATCTATGTCCCAAACTGTGGATTTCTCATAAACAGTACAACCCTGGACAATGGGTTTTTTTTACAGAAAGAGTTGGTCACAGTGAAAGATGTACTTACCTACAGCCTGACAGAAATGCACAGACACAAACAACCACGCCCATGTGATGATTAACATGTCTGACAATAAATGGAAAAATGACAATTACAATCAGAATTAAATTCAATTTTGACAACACAGTCTACGGTATATCACATAATAAAGATTTGCTGATCATTGGGAAATATTTGTTTGGTGGAATCACATTAGTTCATTATTCATTTTTTCACTTTCCCCCAGTTTCATTTCACTGGGTCACTGTGAAGTAAAACTTTAGAGAGGTAAATATATTAGCATAATCAAATATGATAAAGCAAATGTACCAAGTATAAAATATCATGTGTCTACTGCATTGCTTGATCAACAGGTATTAGGCTGTACGTCATAGAATAGTTTTATAATCCTCTAGCACTGTTGTACAAAAAAGTAAATAAGTCCCTTCTGCCAGTTTCTGCTTTTCTTAATGTTAATATCTTGAGAACGTGTTTGATAAAATCTGTCATTTTTATAGTTTATTCATTTTCACCTGGATTCTACTTCTACACATATGCATTTGTCGCAAACTCTTATCAAACAAATTTATCATCAGTCGGAGATTCAGTCTGCAAGTTTGAACAATCCTCTCATCTCAGAAGTGTTGTTATTGTTCTTCTCTTATTACTTCAGGGAAATGCCTAAAACTAAATGAACTGCTACATTCTGGAGATTAGTGAAATATGTGCATTCATTCAAGGTTACACAGTTACACAGGCTATCAAAGTACAGTGTGGGTATTTTAAAATTCAGAAAGTATCACTAAATACATTTCAGGACAATGTCCGACTCAAACAATTAAGTTACAGAATTGTTAATTTCATTGAACAGTTCAGTCAGTAATGCTTTACTTTACCTCCAAGGAAATCACTTGCTCTAGTATTTTTTTAAAATCCTAACTCTTTCAAGGCTTATAGGCTTACTTTTCTGTTTCCTTGGCACAATACTTGAAACTTAATGAGCAAGCCTAACTCTTTCCACAAACGTTATTTATTTATTTAATTTTTTTTGGCAGATTCTTAGACATTTTCTTTCATTCATGTATTTCTACCTCTTTAAATGCAACAACAAACAGTAGTAATCAATACAAATGTGAAAATATTTACTATTCAGTAAAAAAATCATATTTTTTGTCACAGGCTACAAACGATAGATCATTGCAGTAGGCGGTGGTCACTCATTTATTTTTCACAGTTCGTCGTTGAACGAACTCTCCTGATAGCTCCAGACATCTACCTCCCGTTGTTCGTTAATATCTTGCCCTTGGCTGTAAGTACTCACCTCAATTGAGCTTCCTTCAAAAGATCATTTAATTTACCGTTTACTTTGTAATACCTCTTGTATCCAAGTTTCAAAGTAACAAAACATGTAGGGCTTTTAAAGGCTCCGAAACGCCTTACTGAGATTCATGTAAATCTCTTTCGCTTTCGATTAGGTAAGAGTGTAATCTGCGACCGTAGCCGGGGAAAGGCATGTCTGGGCTACCCTCCTCAGCCTGCTGCCACCCCGTCCCGGATATGCGGCAGAAAATGCATGGATGGATGCATGGATGGATGGTAACCTGCGACTTTCTAAATCGCAAAGTAAATCTTACAATGTGTGGACGGTAGTGGTTACCAGTTGAAACTTACTCTCTGAAATAAGTGTAATTACGTGTTAAAATCCAACCAAAATCCAATATCAGTTAGGCTACTTATCTTAACATTTAACTGTCATCTTTCACGAGTAAGACAGTAAACAGTGAAAACATTTTCGAAGTGAAGTCATGTTTAAATACTCCCTAATATTCTACAGACGACTGGAATGGTTCCTTTTAAATGTTTTCATTGTGACGTTAAGCTTATGTTCTAGACCTTACATATGGACTTTTGTTAAAGTCATGTTTTATAGACAGACTGGTTCCGATGCTGCACTGTTCCCACACTTGTCCTATTCGGGCGGGACAGGTTTTCAAAACAAGTGTCTGTGAAATAACTGTCATCACGGTACGTCTATATTGTTTCTGGCCAATTCGCACGGTCTAAGAGACCTCCGAATTCACAGAAATAGGAGTGTGTACTCCATTTTTTCACCGTTGTCTAACCAAAATGGTTTCATACGTTATACGTAGCCCCTCTGAAAAGTACTTTAAAGCATTTTGCAGAGTTTATTTTCTAGCATCTTGATATTGTACATGCACTTGAGAGCGGCCAGCATTCGTCCAGTGCCTCCATCTCACTCACTCACTCTCTAAGCCGCTTATCCTAATCATGGTCGGGCTGGCGGGGGTGCTGGAGCCCATCCCAGCGCTCATAGGGCGAAAGGTTACACCCTGGACAGGTCGCCCGTCCATCGCAGCCAGTGCCTCCATATTTATGAAAAAAAAAAAAAAAAAAAACATCAGGAAAGCCCGGCGAAACTATTTTCCAATAGGACACTCATTTCATTTTCAAAGCCGCTTATCCTAATTAGGGGCCGAGACAGGTGCTGGATCCTATCCCAGCGTTCAAGGGGCAAAAGACGGGGGAGCACCTTAGACAGGTCGCCAGTCCATCTCAGGGCAGACATACAGACAAACACACACACATTTATACCTAGAGGCAATTTAGTGTCTCCCACAGGAAACAAACAAAAAAAATATTTATCGACATCAGTTCGCAGCACACAGCGGATCCAAATTTTCGCACAGTTCAGCCCCGAATGTTTAGAGATTAAACACGCAAAATATCCATCTAACGTCTGTTATCAGTTTAACTAAAGATAGAGCAAAATCCTGGAGCCTACATAACTTTATATGAACAACCATACTGAGAAAAACACGGCTTAGCCAGAGCGATGAGCATGTGTGTGTGTGTGTGTGTGTGTGTGTGTGTGTGTGTGTGTGTGTGTGTGAGATAGGGATGGGGGGGGGTCTTCCTGATAGAAAAATGTAAATGTTAAGGGACTACAAGTACTATGCACATTAATTTATACATGTCAATGAATGCAACTGCGCACGGCCTCATGGGGGAGCTAGTGAGTAAGAAACGGTCCACTGTTATTTAAAATTTCTGTAAGGCTGAGTAACGTTCCTTATTGGCTGAGAGTAGTTGACAAGTAAGGACGTTTTTTTCTTTCCCGCTCTTTTCCTTTATTGAACTAATAAAAACTCAGGAACGACATTCTCGCGCTGTGCCACCAGATTGCGTCCCAAACCAAACAGAATACTACCCTTTTTCAGCTTGCTGGTTTTCGCATTTTCGCCCCCACATTTATCTGTAATGATATCTAAAATTTTACCGGTATATACATTAAATAAAGGTGTTGTTTACTGAAACATCACAAACAGAAAGTTCAGGAAAACACATGGGTTGTTAACCCTTTTAACACAGCGGCACTGTTGCCCTGGGATTCCTCAGGTGTCACGTCTGACCTCCTGTAGAGCTGCATTGTGACGTCATCCATTATAGAAGAGCTGTACAAATAAAACTGAATTTTGAATATAATTGGATTTCATATTGTCAGTGTCTTTAATGTCTTTTCCTCCAGGACTGATCAGTGGAATGAAAATTACACAGGATATGGAGAAATTGCTCAGTGTGCATTTACTATAGGAACATTTGCTGTGTGCATTGTTCTTTCATACAGAACATAAGAGATCACGAGTTACAGTTGACTCAGTTTGGCCAGTACAAATCCAGTGGTCCAGCTGAACTTCTGTTAATCAATGACCACATACATGAAAATGTGAGAATCTTCCAGAAGTCTGCAAGTCTATGTTAGATGGAAGAAACAAGGTGATATACTATATGAAGAGCCTTTTTATGTTGTTTTTGTATCTTGTTTTGTTCTCCATGGTAGGTTCAAACATGCAACCTTTCAGGCTGTTTAGTTATATTCTTTTGGGTATAAAAACAAATAATGCATCAATAAATATACAATGTATGTATTAAACAATTGAACCAAAACTCTGAATATAAATGATTACGTCAAGTCAGAAACAATCTGTCTCAGGTGGGACAAGCGACAGAAACAGTAAAATAAAACCTGAAAGCATTAACACAAAAGCGATAAAGACAGAAACCATCCCACTCAGAGAATCTCATCTTACTGTTACATCACAGAGCATCTGTAGAGATGAACAAAGCTGTCATCTCTGTTATTCTAAAGTATTGTCATGGGAAGTTTGTCTCTGCATCCAGGGTTGATCAATGGAATAAGAAATTTTTTTGATGTCACATTGTGAAAAGTATAAAGATGAGATTTTGCACTGATGTCATAAAAGGACAGTGTGTGTTTGTCACAGTCTAAGAACACTCCTAGAGTAGTGAATGTATCACTGACTTGTATTGGTCTTATTGGGTCAGTGTTGATGTAGACACCCTGCTCTTCTTCATATGACAGAACCCAGAAACCATTCTCTGGGGTTAATGGGGTTTTATAAAATCTCTCAGCACTGTCACAGGCCACACCCACATACCATGAGAGTTTGGCTTTAGGTTTCTCCCACACCTTAAACTCCCAGTAATGCTTTCCTGAGATCAGTTGTTCTTTACATAATGCAAACGTTCTCCTCTCTTCCCTTTTTTCATCTGGACTAGTGTTGTTTGGGTTATGACAGAGGATGCTGTTTCCATTCTGTTTTAATGTGATGGGAGTTTCCTTAGGATCCAGAGTGATTTTCGCTGTAAGGGAAGAATAAAAGATCTCATTACCTGAAACTTACTGTAAGAATTACTGTGTGAATTACTGTTGTTCTGTCATAGGATTAACTGAATCTATGGCTTACCTTTAAAATGTTTCACCTCCTCCAACTCTGCAGGTTCTGTGATAAGAAACACTCAGATCAGTTGGCTTACATTTCACTATCTCAAGAGTGTAACCTGCCTATAGCTGACTATATCCTAAACACAAGATTTAGGACCTAGAAGGAAAATATTAAATCAGACTAAAAGTTTGGACTGGATTAATCATGTTGTCATGTGCAGAGTTTTGTTTAATTTCCATCCTCAGAGTCAACCTACTAACACATCTGCTTTAAACATTGAAACACATTATCCAACAAGTATATCAATCAAAATCCTCAAAGTTTTATCAATCCAGTGTGTTGCTCCAGGGCTGGGGGAAAACTGTGCTCTCCAGTCAATCAAGAGATTTGTATCTGTGCTATGACTGAACTGGTGAACAGTTCTTCTAATTCACCACCTAGAATAGAATAGAATAGAATAGAATAGAATAGAATAGAACAGAATAGTATGTAATCAGCTGTACAAAGAAACAATCCAAGGAGACTGGCCCCAGATGAAAACCAGGACCGGAAGGAAGAGTTCAGGCGTGCTGTAATGCAGCAAGTTTAATAGTATAATCTATATGACTAACACAATAACTTTTGTGTCGTGTTGGCTTGGATGTCCTCTGCTGTTTCAACCTACTATGATTCACTTACAACCTCATAAATATGATTTTTAGTTAAAAGAGTATGTCAGATATTTAAGGATTATTCATACACATAAGAACATTGCTTTTATATATTCTTATTATGCCTGATATTTGGAGTCTATTACATAAACATAGAGAATCAGTGATTGGCTGACTGAGTGTCTCTTATGTAATTAAGAACATTAAGAGCTGTGGAGTAAAATTAATGACTGTCCAGTTATTTCTATAAGTTCATACTAATAAAACTCACTGTTACCGACTTCATGTAAACTGATGATATTTTCAGTACCTGCTGCCATTTCGCTGCCATGTGTCACTTGTTCATCTGGAGTGAAGTGGTTATCAGTAAAAGTGAATCCTTTTCCTGGACAAACAAACAAACAAACAAAAATAAAATAAAATGAAATAAAAGAAGATAAACCTAAAGCTTCGACAGCCCACAAAGTGTTCTCTCTCTGACATCAGACAGAACGTATCAGAGGAGATTGACACTGGATATTTCCGACTGAATTCTGTATCAGTCTTTATAGATCACAGAACTGGAGTAGAGTTCACATTTATTCTAACTAGAAGATGGCAAACACTCATTAATAAACAATGTTCAATCTCTTATGACAAACAGTCCAATCTCCA
Organism: Chanos chanos; assembly: GCF_902362185.1. Lineage (NCBI taxonomy): Eukaryota > Metazoa > Chordata > Actinopteri > Gonorynchiformes > Chanidae > Chanos > Chanos chanos. The sequence goes on from NC_044505.1 coordinate 21,553,176, forward strand.
CTGTAACAGATGGCAAAGAGGGTGTTGTTCCATCAGTTATGAAATTTTACAAACTGTGATGACTCTAATGAGTATGACTAAAATGTGGAGTCTAACACAAAAACACATGTTCATAAGTCAATGACAACATTAACAACCTTGCAACTGAATGAATCACTGCCCAATTCACCTTTAACAGAAAAACTAAATTCAGTGTTGCAGACTTGAAGTGACTGAGGATATACTGAGTACCTTGATCATCAAGATTGTCGTGGTGCTCGGTAGAACTGAGACCTGTTTCAGGAGAAACTAATTCACAAATTAAACTTTAACACGCAACACTACATACAGTTCAACCTCTAATTACAGAGAGTCCAGTTTCCACTATGACAGATAACAGAGAGGTTGTGGTGGTGGGTGAAGTTCTGTGAGTTATGACCTTTTTGTGGAAAAATGTTTGTGGAAGGTTTTTCTTGTTGTTGTTGTTTTGATTTTGTTTTTGTCTTTTTTTTAACGCTTTGGCTGGATTTATAAGACCTGGAGACACTGGTGACCATAGATAGACTGAGACTATTATAAATACCTGCTGTTCTCTGTGCTACTTGGTCTTTCACGCTGTTGTTTTCCTCTATAAGTCTTTGATCTGCTGACAAATAAACAACATGCAGTGTTTATCCCCTTATGATAAAGAGTCCAGTTTCTATGAGCGCAGATGTCAGAGAGGTTGATGGGTGCGAAGCTCTGTGAGTTATGACATTGTTATGGAAAAACATTTGTGGAAGTTTTTTTTTTTTTTTCGCCTTACCCTTTGTCTGCCTGTCATCCTCCAAAGCAGCAGAAACATCTGCAGTCTCTGGAGGAACTGAAAACCAAACAAAACAGTGAAAATGACATTCAATCCATCAATCAATCAATCAATCAATCAATCAGTCAATGCCCAGATGAAATTTTCCCATTATGAATATCTGTGTAGTAGGGTAACTCCCAAATGTTAATCAAAGAGCAGTCTGAGAAGGCAAGTTTAAATGTACATTTTGGCAGGTTATACATTTCTTTATGTGTTCTTTCTATGGATTATGGATTTTTAAGAGCTGGAGACACTGGAGTCTGCAGGGTTCTGTGTAATGAGACCATAGATAGACTGAGACTATTATAAATACCTGCTGTTCCCTGTGCTACTCGGTCTTTCACGTTGTTCTTTTCCTCAGTAAGTCTTTGATCTGCTGATAAACAATGAACAAAATACAGTGTTCATCCTCTTATGATAAAGAGTCCAGTTTCTATGAACGCAGATGTCAGAGAGGCTGATGTGTGAGAAGTTCTGCCAGTTATATCATTTTACAAACTGTGATGTAAATGTAGTGGGTTAGACCATTTCTGACCACTAGAGGTCGCCATAGACTCTTTGACCTTGTTGTGTTGAACCTGCCCTCTTGTTACCTAGCTCACCTGTACCTTATTGTCTCTGTCATGTGCTTTGTTTACTTGTTAACCCAGTGTCTTTAAGCCCAGTCCTCTGTCTCTGTCTTTGCTAAGTCTTTGCGATTCCTTGTGTCTCTCAAGTTCTAAGCCTTTTGGCCTTTGTGGGGTTTTTTTTTGGATTGTGTGCCTGGCCAGACTCTGCTTGTTCATGGTAACCTCTTTTAGATTTTCCCTTGTCAACCTGACTCTGGCCTGCTTTCTGGATTCTGATTTCGGACTTTGTTTGCGTACTGCTTCTTTCCCTGTTTTGGATTTTTGTCTTTTGCTTGGATTTTTTTGTGCTTTTGGATTTACTGAAATTTTTATTTTTGAAATAAACCTGTTGAACTAATTCTTGAGTTGCTCTGCACTTGAGTTTCCATCAGTCTCTGGTGGCTGAATGGATAAGTGCTTGGTGACCTGGGTTCAAACTCCAAGTCTGACAGTAACTATGGGATCTTTACATGACACTCATAACATCATGTTTGGGGATTTTACCCTGTGGCTGACTAGACATGACAGTGCTCCTATGGAGCAAGGCGAATTCAGGAGAGGCTGGAGATCAAACAAAATTCATGACATAGCCATGCAAAAACATGAAATAACTACTGAAAAGACAGAAAGTGACGGAAACGTTTTACCTTGAAGGGGAATTCCCTCTTCGACTGGAAAAAAAGAAATGAAGTCATTTTCTTTTCCTGGCTTTATGAAGAGATACTTCTATAATGTTTGTATGCTTCGCTTCAGCTGGACACTCTTTGATAATTAAGATTTTTATCAAGCTAATACTTATGAATGATTGAAATCTACACACAACTACATCCTTGTTTCCTGTCCTTCTTTGTGTCATCAAATGATGTTAAACCTATTAAGAAAAAAGTAAAAAGTGTGTTAACATGTTGATTATAATCTTTTTTTTTTTTTATGAAACTGTTGAGTGTGTGAGGGTGCTGTACCTTTTTTCCACAGCAGACAGAGCCCGATGAGAAAAATGCTGATCAGTAGTAAAGGGACCACAGTAATGACGAGAGCTGTCAATTGACCTACACACAAACAACCTGAATCAGCTGAAATCTCTTCTAACAGATCAGCCATCCACCAGTGTTTTCTCATTCACTCACACTAACACTTGTTGCAGTGTTTTGTAGTATGTATGGATGTAGAAGTTATAAATAGAAACTCACTTATAGAGCTAAGTGACACTGTCACTCTGTCACTGACACTGACACTGACACTGCCCTCTCTCCTCTCCTGATCAGATAAACTGACAGAGCAGGAGATCCACTCTGACTCAGAGGGAGAGAAGAGCAGCCAAGAACTCACACTCACCAGATCATCACTATCTGATACAGAAAGAGAGAGAGAGAGAGAGACACATATACACATCATATTTATCTCCTAATAACGGTCGTTTGAAGTACCATGACTGTGTCCGTTTTTTCACTGTTTAATGTGATGAAGTAAGAGTCACCTGTCTTGTACATCACATTACTGTTGTGTTCGATCTCTCTCCCTTCTCTGTCTCTCCAGGTTACTGTGGGCTGTGGTGACCAACCATCTGACACACAGGTTACATTCACCTGTTCTCCTCCTATTTCAGTGAATGAGAGGACTGGTAGAGAGCCCAGTGCTAAGATAAAAAGAGTAATAAAGAGCATTTCCTTTGGTTTTAAAAGACACTCCTGCATAGCTTTTTCACCTCTGCATGCATTAATGTTGATTCATAAATTTACAATTCTATCAGGAAAAAAGAGGGATTTTTTTTAAGTGATCAAACAAGCTGAACAAGTTTCAGATTAATGTTTCAACCATATAACATAGACATATATTTTCATTTGCTTCACTATTGGAGATAAAAGTGTATGTCACAACACAATCTGACATGAATCTGATTCAGAAAAGTTGAATAAATCAAGTCGTTTTCATGTCAGAATATCTCCCTATAATCACAGTGACCTGTCTACTCACTTTTTACTGTGAGTGATGTAGTGGCTGTGTCATACCAAGTTCCACTGCTGACATAACACACATATTCTCCTCTGTCTGACAGTGTGATGTTCTCCAGTTTCAGAGACACATTCCCCTCCTCCAGACTCCCTATCAGAGACACTCTGTCCCTGTACTGAGGGTCTACAGGACTCTCCTGGATCTTCAACTCATCATAGAAGAGAACTGGGGTTTTGTAACTGTTGGGTCTGTACCAGCGCACCTCCAGCTCCACAGCACTGAAGGTGGGGAAAACACGACAGGGGAAAACCACAGAGGCTCCCAGTTGGTCTGACACTGGAGCATCCGGGACCAGCACAGAGAATGTCTCTGGATCTGGAAAATTTAGTGAATAGACAGCTCAACTGTGGGAAAATAATCTGAAATGCTTAATTCTACCTCTAACAAAGTTAAAACTCAAACTGCACATTCTGTCACGTGAAGCTGCAACTTCATCTCTGATTCATCTGCCCAAACACAGTGAAGTTGTTTGTATTGTGAAAACAGTCATGTTCTCCCTCTAAGGGTATGGTTCATTCTATCAGCAGCTTTTGGTTCTGTAATGTTTTTTTAATGAGTGCACTGTATGTTTAACATTGGGTTTAATGTAAATAGATTTAGTCACTGTGAAAGAAATACTTACATGCAGCGTAACAGAAAGACACAGACAGAAAAAGCCACGTCAAAATAGTGATATACATTTCTGTCAACCAAAGAAAAAAAATGGAATTCAATCAGATTTAATTAAAATTTCAAGGACCAGCTCCTCTCTTTTTCAGTTATTAAAAGTTTTTCCTCTTCCGTTAGAGACACGATCAAATCACAATTAACATGAACTGACGGAACGATCATTTTACAGAGCGTTCTGACAGGTTACGTCATGCTCATAAACGCAGCTACCGTTATACAGTAGTGCTCATGTGAGAGTCATATGTTCAGTTCCAAGGTACAACATAAAACCTTATTTGACATTAACATTGCATTTTTTTCTATTAACGGTGAACGTCTGTTTAAGAAAAAGAGGGGACAAAAAAAGAAAGAAAGAAACCACTTGATCTCATTGTATTGTTTCAATATGTCACTATGATTTTTCGTACCGTTTTGACTGACTAAGATAACTGTGCTGAAAATGTATTTGAGTAAACTAAATGCATTTCAAATACAAGCTACAAGGGTAAATACTAACATTAACGCGAACACCATTTATTTTCCACAAATGGTCGTTCATTGCAGCTATTTACATCTCTTAGACCGCAGGTACAACGTTTAACGTGCAACCGTACCTTTAGCTATGTGATTTGATTAACACGTGTTAGAGTTATTTTGCTGTTATTATAAAACTATAAATGCATATATCACGCAATGTTATTAACAGAATAGCCTACCTTTCGTCTGTGTCTGCGTCTCCCCTGCAGTCGAACTGCAGACTAAAGCAATCTTTCTTAGATTTCAGTTATCTTGTCTGATAGTAAAATATTAACAGTTTAGTGGAGCGCATGGAGTTTATTTTAAAGGCCAGTCTGGAAGAAACAACGTGTGACAGGTCAGGTGTCAGTCCCTCCCTCTCTTGTTGGTCCTGTGTTTCTTCGTGTCTGTCTAAAAGACAGAAGCTTAAACGTTATAGGGCCGAAAACGTTTGGGTCGTACATTTCCTAAGCCGTCTTTGCCGTTGATGGCTGAGCAAGGTGCATTCCAGGCTCTTGTTTAATGTTTGTGTCTGATGTGTAAAAAGAAAAACCCCAAAAAACACCCATTTATTGTATGTTTGTAACCTACCTGCAGTCGCGATTGAGTATCGGTCGGTCTAGGTGTATGTTCCATTGCTGGCCGAGGTAACTGATTGCAGAAGTGTTGCTATAATGTGTGTAACGTTGTGCTGCTGCCTCTTTCAGTTGCTGGACTTGGCCCGCTACACTGCCAGCCCTGTGGCCAGAGCCGGCCCGACACATAAGCTAACGAGGCGTCCACATAGGGCACCCGTGGCCACCAGATGACGCCAAAGAGCGGTTTAATAAATTCTGTCAGAGTTTGTGTCACCTTCATACACATGCGCACTGTAACAGACACTGACAGCATTTTGAGGTAAGCACAGTCCAACTAACATTAGGCTACAGCCCTCTCCTCTGCATCGATGGAAAAAACAACAAAAATGTCATGTGGCTAAAAAGGACACATCCTTCTGTTTATCTAGGTTATTTGGTTTTAATTGTAGTTTATTGCTGATCTTACGACAGAGTAGTAGGGCCACACTGAGAGACAAAGAATTCTGAGATTTCAAGAACAAGCTCGTGACATTGCGAGAATAAAGTCATAATATTACCAGAATAAAGTCGGAATTTTACGAGAAAAAGTCCTAATATTAAGAGAATAAAGTCGTGATTTTAGGCTACGTGTTATTTTATAGGGGAAATATCAGGAGAGCAGCCTGCCGCCTGCATTAAAACGAGGAACGAAACTATAAATCTGTAATTGCTCAACAAGCAAAACCGCATTTATCAAACGTTTAATGATGAGATGATCAAGTAAAGTTGCCTGTCAACTGATGTGTGTGGTACGGCACGATGCCTGAGACAAACAGCAGTCGCCACAAGCAGGCTCGGTTGCCATTGGCTGTCCTCTCACCAGTTTTGTTGAGTGCTGGTAATATATCTTCCTAAGAATTAGGGCATGCTTTTTTTCTCGAAATTTACTATTTTATTCTCATAATATTATGATTTTTTCTCATAAAATTACGACTTTATTCTCGTAATATTACGCCTTTTTCTTGAAATATTATGACCTTTTTTTCAAGTACCTCTTTATTCTCGTAATACTACGACCTTACACTAGAAATCTCAGATTTTTTGTTTTTTCTCAATATGGTCCTATATGTTTTGCACTTCTGCGCATTGCAAATTTGTTAAACTAAAAGCAATTAAAGTGGTTGACTTGTTTACAGTAAATGCATTGTCTGCTGGTTTATATTGTTACTTTTCAGTACACCACGTTCAGTATGCCACTTAATACTGTATCACTTTGAATATTACAATGCAAATTAACACCAGACCACTCTTGTGAGTTTGCTACCTTTTAAGATGAAAAACCATAGAAGGGTAAAAACATACCAGGCTGACATTGGTATGATGTAAGCAACTCAGCTACAAATAATAAAACTGATAATGGATGTGTTGGATTTACAGCAGGTGTGCAAATGATCAAGCATTGACAATAGTTGATAGTATTGGCAGGGCCGAGGCTTTGGGGGCCCCCAAATCAAATTCTGGTTAGGGCCGACCCTGTTTAGATAGATGAAATTCTTGAAAACAACTCGCAATAACGAACATTTGTTTTGACCTATAAAAAACAGCTTATCAAGCAGCATTTCTGATGATCAGAAATTTACAGGCAAAAAAAAAAAAAAAAAAATACAGGTCATTTTTACAACAGCACAGCTTTCAAAAATAAATATTTTTCAACTTCATTTTATGGTTATAAAGGTATCTCAGAAAGTTTTCTCTCTTTTTTTCACAAAACACCAAGTACCTCTTCTCTCTTCTCTTCCTGACTCAATTCCACCTGAAAAAGGCAAATGTAATGTTGTAAAATAGCATTTCACTCTGTAGTGTACAACTGTGCTGAAAATACTTTGGATCTTATATGATCTTATATAAAATACTGTGGTCTTTTATGAGCAGAATAATAACTCCACCTAGATAAATGTGAATATACCATTGTATCTGTTATGGATGGTCTCTCTGACACTCTAAAAATTACGCAGCCTGTTGAGACAAGAGAATAAAGCCACGATGTTAGACACCGTGTGTGTTTTTCTGTACAGAATCAGTGTTAATGAGTTTCATACCTCTTTTTGTGCAGGAAAAAAAGGAGAATGATAATGATGTTCAGCAGAAAAATAACCAGAGTGATGATGAAGGCTCTCCGCCATACTCCTACACACAGATAATAACTCAGGTCATAAGGCTTGTCTGCAAAACCATACTCATAGTGTATACTTAAATCTCATGCCTACTTTAATGCTTGGACACATGACATTGCAAAACTGACATCATTAAAACATCTGCATATACTTTTGTTTTTTCCCTCAATAAGATACCTTCATAATCACTGACATATGTATTTCTCCTACATACTTACATATATTTTTCTATGTTCTTTGACTTACCAACACTATTTCTCGGTTTATTTTGAATGTAAGGCATCACTCTGCCCTCTCTCTTCTCCTGATCAGATAAACTGACAGAGCAGGAGATCCACTCTGACTCAGAGGGAGAGAAGAGCAGCCAAGAACTCACACTCACCACATCCTCACTATCTGAAACAGAGAGAGAGAGAGAGAGAGAAATGCAAGAATTGTGAGAAAAAAAGAAACATAAGTTAACACACACACTGTGAACAGTGAATTTGTCCTCTGCATTTAACCCATCCAACACACCAGTAGTGAACACACACCAGACACAGGAGCAGTGGGCAGCCTCCTTGGTGAGCGCCCAGGGAGCATTGGGGTTAAGTGCCTTGCTCAAGGGCACACAGCCGAGGATGTTGGGTCTGGGAAGCGAGCTGGCAACCCTCCCGTCACAAGCCCGGTTCTCTACCCTTTAGACCACGGCTGCCCCACATACTAGATGTAATCAAGTGATCTCCATAATAGCTGTATTTCAAGCTTCTTGTCTTAAGAGTTGTCTGTATTTCTTACAATACATTTAATATGCTGAAATAAAACTTACCTTTCTTGTACATCACATTACTGTTGTGTTTGATCTCTCTCCCTTCTCTGTCTCTCCAGGTTACTGTGGGCTGTGGTGACCAACCATCTGACACACAGGTCACATTCACCTGTTCTCCTCCTGTCTCAGTGACTGAGAGGACTGGAGGAGAACCTAGGACTGAGAAAAACAGGGGAGTAAACAAAAACTGTCTCTCTTCGGTATGGAAAAATGTAGAAATTCATTGGCGAGTGTATCTGCAACAACTTGTCCAATCAAAGGCTTCCTACTTTCTGATATCACTCATAGAAACATTAAGAGAAATCCAAGAAAGTGACCTCTCTACTCACTTTTTATGCTCAGCAATGTCTCAGCCTTGTCGTACCAAGTTGCACTGCTGACATAACACACATATTCTCCTCTGTCTGACTGTGTGACTCACTCCAGTTTCAGAGACACATTCCCCTCCTCCAGACTCCCTATCAGAGACACTCTGTCCCTGTACTGAGGGTCTGCAGGACTCTCCTGGATCTTTAGATCCTTATAGAGTAACACTGGGGTGTTGTATTTACTGGGCCTGTGCCAGCGCACCTCCAGCTCCACAGCACTGAAGGAAGGAGACAAACTACAGGGCAAGACCACAGAGGCTCCCAACTCAGCTGAGACTGAACCATCAGGGACCAGCACAGAGAATGTCTCTGGAACTGGGAAAGGACACATGAATATAGCTTCAAGCGGCAATGGAGGGTCCTTACACCTCTGGTGATTCATGACCCATGATGATTCATCATCCAACAATGCACTCCCATTTAATGTGTGAGCCAAATTACATTGTCATTGAAACAGCTAAAAGGATTTGGTCTTATCAGCAGAATCATTTTTATGTAAAGCAAGCAATCTGCCAAAAGTAGTACCACGAACAGGTAGACTTTTTTAAGATAACCATTTCCTTTGTACACATGCAGGTATAAATGCATGGGCTTAAATGCATAGAGCAAGCCCTTGCTTATAAAAGTTTCTAAATTACTATGTGCAATTTTTTCAATATTTCCCACCTACACCACAAAACATGACCATCTGTCTTGCTGAGGTATTGGCATATAAAAACAAATTTTATCATTAAATTAATGTTCACGTGTGTCCTTAGGCAATATAGACATCAGTGTCATGATTCTTAATACAACTACAAAAAAAGGAAAACCTTTAGACATGTAAATGTCATTATGTCCAATAACTGCATACACTAACACATCTTTACACAACACCTGGTCATGTAACGTGCAATAGTACCACAACCCCTTTTGTGTTGTTAAAATATGCATCTCACAAAGTTTCATTTCCATGCATGATGCAGAATTTTTTCACCCATCTCGGCTATGGTGCTCCTGAACGGTTCATCGGATTCATTTCCGATTTGGCGCACAAGAAGTCACGGGTGTCCTGATTTTATACTGTGAAGGGATTTTTGATATGTTGAACAGTGTGGGCACGGGTAAAATAATTTGGGCACCTCTGAACAACGTTTGGGTTGTCGCGCCAGTCTGATGAGTGACAGGATGTTTAACCAATCAAATGAATGAGTTGTAGCATTGGGGTTGGTGTAGAAGGGTCGCTGCTATGTTTGATTATATGTTTACAGCACGATAGCAGTGTTGCTAATTCACCGAAGTCGGAAGACATTTCGAATACTTGGTAAAAGTGACTTGCCTTTCGATAAATGAAACTGACACTTAATGCCGATGTTTATAGCACACGCGGGCTAGCGTAACATGCTAATCATTCCTAGTAATTAATTAGCTGTAATAATTATCCAGTCTGAATTTGATGTAATTAATCATCCATACATAATGTGTTCATTTGAGACTGCGATCTTTTATATTGAAATATGCTGAAAATAGATCCACGGGTGTTGTAGATCATGACATCAGGCTACATGGTCACATCAAAAAGCAATCGGGTTCACTGCGTGAAAAGAGGTGTATTCGGCCTGGAATACTCCTGTATATTCCCAGATACCCCACAGATTATCGGCTGTATCCGGCAGTTTGCAGCTCTGTTACGCGGCATGGAAAACTCCTGAATATGTACCGTGTTTTGGGGTCTGCCTAGAGCCCTTAGTTGCCATGGTGAATAATCCCTTGGGGGTGCTTGGAAGGGAACATTTGCACTTCACACCTTGGGCCACCAGGTATCCTGCAATTGGTCAAAAGTCTTACTTTGGATTGGTGGAGCAATGTCTTGCCCCTCCTCTAAAACCCTTCCCCATTGGTCCATTGTGGGTCCCCAGACATGAATTCATATGGTTTATATAATAATAATAATAATTATTATTATTATTATTATTATTAATAATATTATTATTATTGGTGGTGGTGTTGTTTTATCTTCATAGGTAGATTGTTTAGATAGTCTGGCAAACAAAAATGAATTACACAAATTTTATTATAAATAAAGCAAATACAGTATAATATAAGGCATATAAATTGACAATTTTATATATATATATATATATATATATATATATATATATATATATATAAATAATCAATGTACAATATATAACAGAATAGAATACATTAGAACAGAATATACTGTAATATCATAGTATATAATACAAATGCTTTTGGGAGCATAAATGAAACTCTAAATGTTGAGCATTCCCAAGAACAACCCAGCTTCCGTGGTCTCTATTCTGTAGCACCCCACACAGTGCAGACAACTCTGTGCTAGGCGGGAGGACCCACGCTGGCCTTCCATCCAAGATGGCGGAGTCCCCGTCAGAAATTATATCTACTGATGCGGTCCTCCATATGGCAGCCTCTTCCTCAGTTTAAAGAACACTAGCTCTGGCCTTGAGCAGATGCAACACACAGTGAAAACAGAAATTAGATCACTGAAAATAGCAAATGAAGAAAAAAATCTAAGAACTACTAGGGAAATGATGTTTTGACTTACTCTTCTCCTCCTTTGCCTCGTTCGAGTGGCGATCCTGCCCCCCTCTTTGTTCTCTGGATTCACCCGGTAACTCTTTCGAATAGTCTCAATCGGTCTTTCAGGATGCTAGAGAGAGAAAAAAAGCGGAGAAGAAAGGAAGATTGATTAAAAGTTCGTTTAGAATTCCATGCACTGCTATGAAACAATCGCGACGATATAGTCTACCAACAAAACACGCTGTCCTACCTTGTCCGTGAATCATATCTGTGCGTGTTGTTTTCAGCATTATGCATTCTCCGCACAGCTTCCCGTAGAAGCAAAATTAATACAAGAGTTAAATTCAACCACATTAAGGGATAAAGCAGATAAAGAAATGTGAACGTATCAGAATGCGCGGCAGTCAAAGACGAAAGCCAGAAGGCTACAGAAATAAACTTACCGAAACAGAGTTATTCCCCGCTCGTCTTCTTTTCTCGGGCAGACTCCTCTTGCTCCTCTTTGATGGGACTCCATCCTGTCCAACCGCCGAATAACATTCTCCATGAACGTTTACTGCTGTTCAGACATCTTCTTAAAAATGCATTTAACGGGGACACCAGTTGTTTGTTTTTGTTCGGACTCGCCGTTGGAAAAATTGGATATTCCCGGCGCACGAGTAGCCTCTCCACTCCGCTGTCCGTTCGAAAAGTTAAGTGTTCTTTTGCAAGCCATCTTCAAAATCGACAGAATACGGAGTACAACTTCTGTAATCCTTCAGTGAATCGCTTCTCCTTACCTTACTACAGGTAACCCCTTCCCCAAAGCAAATTTCGCGCTGCAGTTGCACACAATGCTATTGGTTCCTGTCACCCTACGCCATGCACGCACAGAAAACTGATTGGACAGGACTCAACCTTAGATTCTAAGTGGGTGGTTTGAAAACGGGGCGCGTCCTCGTACTGAGGAGACACATTCCGAACAAACAAGCGAAAATCAACAACAAAAACTCCTATGCCCTGTAAACTTTTTTTTTTTTTTTTAAAGTCCTGTATCCTTTGTCCCGCATCCCTCATACTGAGATAATGTCCCGCATTTTTGCTGGTCGTTTGGTTTTTAACTGTCAGAAATAAAAAATATATGGATCCATTATTTTACCCGCCCGCACATGAGCATAGTTTCTAATCTATTTAATAGCGCTATGTCAAAAGCAGTGAAAATGCAACATAGGCGAGTTTTTTTAAAAGCCTTGCTTTCGCCCAATGGCTGAGAGGAGAGCGCTGAGGGCGGTCATCAAGAGTCTGTGGCGGCCGTCAATCAAACTGTGCAGCTGTGGGGCCGACGAATTTCTTTGCTACGTCACAAAAACCAAACTTAGTAAAACTTTACAGATATGAAGATAAACGCTGTCAGCCGACGTCATGGTCAAAAAGAAAGGGAAAAGTTCTTTTATCCCTTCTGACCATGCTTCTCATCCAATAGAGATTTTGGCTTGATATAAAGATTTGCATGAAATTGTTTTTTTTATGAAATATTTTATTTTGAGCATTATTTATTCTTATAGTTGGATTTGGTCAGGGGTTTAACTTGAAAGACTTGAGCTGTATGATGCCTGCTGCTTTGCTTAAGTACAGTTGCCTTTGATGGGCCTGTAATGGCCAATGCATGTTGGATGTCTACCAATACAAGTGTATACAAGTGTTTCTTATACAGTTAGACTGACATTATATCTAAGTTTTACATCATCTCTCAGCATTAGTAACATGTCCCATATTGTCCCACACAAACTTACTACTTGTCCCCCATTTGGTCTGTTTGCATCTGGTCACCCTGTACCTTTGACCCCAAGTAAAGGACAGTTGCATAACCATCAAATATGTAATTAATGAACCTCTCATTTAGACTTTTTTTAAATGATGTTTTCAGTGTGTTTTTGTATGCTCCATTTGAAGTGTCCATTGTAATTTAGCTGCACGACAGAGCAATGACATTAAAGGCTACATGGGCCTACCACTGCTATATTATACACCATGCAACACCTAACAAGTTTGTGTGGTTATCAAAATATCGGCTAAATATTACATATAGGCTAACTGATAGAAAGTTACAGTGAGGAAGGGGGGCAGGCCTCTATACCCAGTCCCACCTAGACCACTGACTGTTATTAGCATTTGAAAGGCCAAGCCATCAGCTAACGACTGTGGTCACGCGGATGCCTGAAAACTGCCGTCTAACAGCTGTATTCGGACATTTGCGGGAGTTTTCAGGTCCGCATGACAAAGTTCTGCGGGCATCCGAATAACTCCGGAAAACATCAGGTTTAGCGGAAGTTTACTTTGTCTGGATATTTCCGAATACACCACTTTTCACGCAGTGGTTCATCAACAGAATCACTTCTACGAGAACCAAGCAATCTGCCAAAAAGCTACCACGAACAGGTGGGCTTTATTAGATCAACCGTAACATTTCCTTTGTACGCATGCAGGCATAAATGCATAGGCTTAAATGTATAGTGAAATGCACTAGCGGAGCAGACATGGCCATGACTTGAAGCGAAATTTCCCTGTGCCATGTCCAATATTTTCGTTTAAAGACAGTTCGTCAGCTACCATCCCTGACAATCCCCAAATTAACACAACACCACAATTAACCGAGGTGACAAAATATGCTGTCTCCTGCTCTTAAAATGCCATTCAGAGCTCAAGACATGTCTGCCACACCGCGACTCGAGGACCTACGACTCGTCCAAAATTTTCATACCGGGAAAGCTCGTCCACCGTTATCCATGAATTCATCATCAAAGTAACACAACACCACAATTAAAAGAGTTTGGTTTTTACTAAGCATGCAAAATGCCTCGTGACATCGGTGAATTAGCAACATGGCTAACGTGCCCTAAACACATAAACAAAAATGGCGACGACTCTTGTTTTAATGAGTCTCAAGGGGCACGTCATGACGTAGGCATCCGTGGAGGCCTAGCCTTCTTTTAAAAACAGGTTACATATGTTTCGTAATAGCCTACATTTTAGCGAAATTTTAAGGATTTGCTCAATCGTTACTGTTCGTTTTGCTTGATCTTTATAGTTCATGAAATAGTCAAACTGATTTGAGGGCACTGACATGCTTCCGTTAACCTGGTTGTACATTAAATCTGCATTTGTTAACAGACTGTCATTAAAACGTGACTGATAAGTTTCAAATTTGTCCGGTAAAATAATTTCTTTTCGGACACCGGAAAGTCAAGAAAGTATCCTAATGGAAACCGTGACTTACATATATTTTTCTATGTTCTTTGACTTACCAACATTATCTCTGGGTTTGTGATGAATGTATGGCATCACTCTGCCCTCTCTCTTCTTCTGATCAGATAAACTGACAGAGCAGGAGATCCACTCTGACTCAGAGGGAGAGAAGAGCAGCCAAGAACTCACACTCACCAGATCCTTAGTATCTGAAACACAGAGAGGGAGAGAGAGAGGTGGGGAGAGACATGTAAGAAACTTAAAAACATATACTAGGCCTATATGTAATCAAGTGATCTCCATAATAGCTGTACGTCAAGCTTCTTGTCTTAAGAGTTGTTGTCTATATTTCTTACAATATATTTAATGTGCTAAAATAAAACTTACCTTTCTCGTACATCACATTACTGTCATGTTTGATGTCTTTCCCTTCTCTGTCTCTCCAGGTTACTGTGGGCTGTGGTGACCAACCATCTGACACACAGGTCACATTCACCTGTTCTCCTCCTGTTTCAGTGACTGAGAGGACTGGAGGAGAACCTAGGACTGGGAAAAACAGGGGAGTAAACAAAAACTGTCTCTCTTCGGTTTGGAAAAATGTAAAAATTCATTGGCGAGTGCATCTGCAACAACTTGTCCAATCAAAGGCTTCCTACTTTCTGATATCACTCATAGAAACATTAAGGGAAATCCAAGAAAGTGACCTCTCTACTCACTTTTTATGCTCAGCAATGTCTCAGCCTTGTCGTACCAGATTCCACTACTGACATAACACTCATATTCTCCTCTGTCTGACTGTGTGACTCTCTCCAGCTTCAAAGATACATTTCCCTCCTCCAGACTCCCTATCAGAGACACTCTGTCCCTGTACTGAGGGTCTGCAGGACTCTCCTGGATCTTTAGATCCTTATAGAGTAACACTGGGGTGTTGTATTTACTGGGCCTGTGCCAGCGCACCTCCAGCTCCACAGCACTGAGGGAAGGCGACAAACCACAGGGCAAGACCACAGAGGCTCCCAACTCAGCTGAGACTGAACCATCAGGGACCAGCACAGAGAATGTATCTGGAACTGGGAAAGGAAAGATAATTAGTTTCAAAAAGATAGTGAGAAAAGGCCTTAGTTATGCCTCTGTCCATACATAGTCATTTTGGTCTGTACCCAGAACTTCCTGCAACCTTTATTCCATAGTGAGATTTAAGCCTGTGCTAGTTTTGCTATATACTGACTTATCACTATAATGAACAACAACAACTAATAATAATAATAATAATAATAATAATAATAGTAATAATAATAGTAATAATAATAAGCCTGTCCTTCAGGTAAGGTGGAGTGGTGTTGGGGGTAGGGGTGCACTGAACATAAGAGACATTGATATGGATTTCCGAATTATACATGTAAAATCATACTCAGAATCTCAGTGTTCATGAATTCTTTATTCTCTTTGCCTCACATTGTTCATATAAGGGTTACATACATTTCAGAGCGGTTGGTAAGGTACTAAGAACCAACGAGAGAGGTGCTGTTTCCGCTGCTGTTCTCTCAGTAGTCTGCTTTTTTACTGCACTGCCTCATGTAAATGCGCACAGAAAAAAGCAGAGACGGACAGTTCACATCGTTCCCACCATAACGCATACAGAACATAAATGCGACATTCCACTCGACCAGGGCTGAAAAGGAGCTGATATTGTTAATGTTAATGTTATCCACAGGTTTGAACTGCACAAGTGCACTGACGGCAGGGTATTGCGTTTTAATAATTTCTACTTGACTTGCAGGCACCCACATTTTCAAACTTCTCTGACTGAAAATATGCATGCTTGTATTGTTTTGGAAACCAGCCGATGATGCCAATGCCTAGGCACGAAGTCAAACTCTTTGTGGAAATCTCTTTTCAGCGACTTTTGGAGGCTGATTGGAGATGGTTCCGCATTGTTTAAAGGAAATAAAGGGCCTCCCCAACACCTGCCTTTCAACATGCATATTACAAACACAACAAAATGAAAGTAACTAAATCAGGAAGAAAAAAAATATGAGCGAATAAAGGAACGACCGAACTGGTAAATAAGAAAATACATGAATACCAAAGCTAAAAAAAAACAAAACAAAAAAACTATATTTCCAAACTGTTTCATGTATTGATGTGTTTGATTGCTCATAATTTTATTTATTTACATACTGATGTACTTTATTCATTTAGCACTCAGACTTCCATAGCAGCACAAATTCAATGAGGTGATCATTTTGATGCTGTACTCGTAAAGAAACACTCTTACCTTCGGCGTGGCAGAGGGAAACAGAAACAATCAGCCACACTACTCCAGTTAGCATCTCTGTCCATAAAAGAAAAAAAAAAAAGATTTTCTGAAAATTAACCATTAACAATTATCGTCTCTCTCTCTATAATTAAGAAACGTAGTGTGCGCCGAAACGGATCTCATCTCTGTGCATATCTATGCAATCTTTTTAAGTTTACTCACAAGCATCGCTTTGGCCCCGACTGCCAGGTGGTAAAATGTACTGAATAAATTAAAACTTTTCTCTTTTTCTCGTACACAAGATCAACAACATGGTTCACTGATTTGAGAAGATTAATAGAGAACGTAAACAGGAACATAATTACCATATCATCACAAAACTCCCGAACCTATTTGATTAAAAGAAAACATTTCAGAGGCCTTACCAAAACTTACCAAAAAGACTTGCTTTTATGTACCCGCGCGAGCCCAACACAACTCGGGTCTTCGTTTCAAAATTCATTTTGAATGCAGTCTACAAATGTAAAAGCCAAGTCTAGCTGATTATTTTGCGGTTTGTGGCTTCCAGTACTAGCGGAAACAACGGTTAATGAGTCTATGTGTTAATTTCACTTTCGAGTTTTAAACCTCCGAAGGCGATTGGCTGGTGTGGTAAAGCCACTTTCGACTGGATGAAACAGAGAAGTCAAAATAGTGATACGAAAACATCTAGGCCTTC
This sequence comes from Chanos chanos, assembly GCF_902362185.1. Classification (NCBI taxonomy): domain Eukaryota; kingdom Metazoa; phylum Chordata; class Actinopteri; order Gonorynchiformes; family Chanidae; genus Chanos; species Chanos chanos. The sequence goes on from NC_044505.1 coordinate 21,570,438, forward strand.
TAAATTCTAAATGAATTTCAGATAGAAACTAGGAGGGGAAATATTAACTCTAAGGCAAACACCAACTATTTTACACAAATGGTTGTTAGTTGCAACTACTTACATCTCTGATCGCAGGTACAGCGTTTAACGTGCAGCCTTACTTTTAGTCATGCGCTTTTATAAACACGTGTAGGGATTATTGTACTGACATTGTAAATCTATAAATGTATATGTGGTGAGGGAGCTCCCCTAGTTCCAGGCACCCATGGTTGCGGTCCCTTCACTTCATGCATGTGAGTAGAAGCACCGGGACACAAAGGTAGATGACATCATTCTTTTTGCTGTGAGGATTGCTGTGTTGCACCTGAGGTGAGCGGGGTAAGGGTAGCACTCCTGGGCACTCCTCATCATAGTCTGCCTCTCCACAAGTGGCCTCAGGTCTGTTTTAATTCTGTTTAGTTTCCGTGGGACTGGCATTTTAGACATGTTTTTTATACATCTAGTTTAATTACTGTTTTAGATTTTGTAAAGGCCTTTATTATTTCTAATAAAATGTTGCTTTTATTCCCCTTATTCTTAGTTTTCTGTCTTTTTTTCCATCATCAGCAGTTCCAATCCCTGCCTCTTTAATTTGATCCTTTTGATAAAAAAAATTGGTTTATTTTGAAAACATGTTTCTGTCTTGCATCAGTAACAAATCTGTGTGCTTTATTAATTTCCAAAATAATACTCAAACGTCCTGGAACAGTATTTCTTGGGGTGTAAGTGCCCAGGTGGCATAGTCGCTCTTTTCCACATTCTCCCCTTATTGCCCCTCCACACACAGTTGAACTGCAGACTAAAGCATTCTTTCTTGGACGTTAGTAACCATATCTACAGATAACTGTGTATATATCTGTGCATGTATATACCGTGTGTGTGTTAGCATGTGTATACATATATACACAAACATATGTATATATCTCTAATTTTTTACACTCCCACTTTTCCTTTCCTCTTGTTCATACATTCCACCGAAGACTGACAGCGCTTAACAAAAAGACAGGTCCTTAACAAGTTATATCCTCTCTCATTAAACGGAGTGACACTGCACATGCAACCAGAAAGTTCAGTCTGCTTGTCATAAGCCATTTAGACATTACATGACTCCAAGGCATTCCTAAGGACCCTGTGCAGTCAAAATGCGTACTGAAGCTTTCTTTCTTGGATGTTGGTTGCCCCTGTCTAATATTAAAATATTAACGATTAGTGGAGCAGATAGATTTTTTAAAACACCAGTCTAGAAGAAACACTGTGTGAGAGGTCAGATGTCAGTCCCTCCTTTTCTTGTTGGTCATAAATAAAATAATAAAATTATAATAAACTGGTCTAAAACAAAGACAGAGGCATTAAAACGTTATAGAGCATTTCTTGAGTGGGTACCTGTCTTTGCCTTTGATGACTGGCAGTCCCAACTAGCAAGGTACATTTCAGGCCCTTGTTTAATGTCCGTACCTGATTCTTATAATTTTAGGTAATCGTATTTACTCGTCTATGTTTGAAGCCTGCCTCCAGTGGCGGCTGAGTGTCAGTCAGTCTGGGTGTACTGCATGTTGCATTGCTGGCTGAGGTAACTGAACGCAGTAGTGTTGGTTAGCTGTGTTGTGTGTAATATCTCCATCAGTTGCCAGTATTGGCCTGGTTGCACTGCCCCCTCACCCTTTCCTGTTTCGTTTCTTTGTGTTTGTGGGCAGTAGTTTTCATTGGCTAACTTAAACTGAGCTAAAACTGAATAGTGGTGCGGTGGATTTTAACCCTTGGTCTTTTATGATAAACTAGTTATTAATTGCTCTTGGTAATTTATTCTAACTTAGTGTCCTGCATTCCTGGTCTCCTTTTTCAGTAAAACTGTTAATGGAAGCACGTCGCTGGTCACTCCACATATGTTCTGAATGTATGACTGTGGCAGGGAGGGGAAGGACATGTTCCTGACAGGACACATCCATGAGCCCTTGAGACGTCTATTCGACTCCTGCACGTTCATCCGTTAGGCATCTATCTTATGCCATTTGCTCATACTATCTCAACATCACAGACACAGCGTTGTCTGATGCTTAACTTACATGTGGTTGTGCTCTGGGCGATGTGTGCTCCAATAATCACTTTTATACGTGGGCAAGCCATTGCTTAGACGTTTATTCCACGTCTGGATAATGTGCGTTTCAAAACTATGCAGTCAAAAAGTAATATTTACGGCTATTGTGAGGATCCGACATAGTCCGACACCACGTAAAGCCAACGTTGAGATGTGTGTTTTCTCTTTTCCTCCCTATAATCCCGCTAAAAGCTTTGATAGTAGGTAGACCCACCGCAGCGATGGGGAGGCAATCTTTTAACAGTTTCCCATCTGCCATCACCACTGTCATATCTGTGTGATGGGGATTTGAACCTGAGTCAATACAGTGGAGGGCTACTGTCTTTTCTGCTGTCTTTTCTGCTGCCTCTAGTTACCTTTTCTGTGTCTGCTTCAGGACACAACAGAGGGTTACTCACATTTTAAGGGAACTGGCCAGAGCTAAATTGGGAGAGAGAGGTTGAAAAGGCAAAATGATATAATGATATAACATAAAGGTTTGTACTTCACCAGACCAGAAGTGGTATTTTTTCTTGTTGTTTCAATTTGCTCTTGTTTGTTCTGCTCTGTTCTTTAGAGTATCAAAATGAAACATAGCTCAACCCAATATAATTTCCACCGGTTGTTGATGGCTTCGGAACGTAAGGTGAACGTAAAAATGCGTCGAGAGGGACCACAAGCAGACTTTACTGAATTCCTCTTTACTCAAGATGAACTTTTGAAAAGAGGCCTGAAGCTTCAGCATGAGTCTTCATCAGGGGCAAACAATAGTAATCCTAATGCAAATAACCTACAGGATTCTTTACATTTGTTGTGTAAAAAAGTGTGTTAGGCTGTTTTGTCATGAATGCTCGTTTGACCATGTTTAATGTGTCAGGCCTTATTTCAGCAGCATACTTTAATAAAGACGAATATGATAAAGGTCTGGTTGTGGTCCTTCTTGACAATTTTTTTTTTGTCTGTATAGCAGTCATTTTTTTAAAGAATGTTTTCAATAAATAGTTTTTAAACAACATTTTGAAAATTGGCCATCTCTTTAATTATGTCAAGCTGTTGCAAAATGTACAAGAAAATGTTAGCCTAGGAATAAACAAATGTACAGAGATCTCAAGTATTGCCAGACAGTGAGGGGGACACTGGCCCACTCTTTAATTTTTGTTAAACAATAGTATAGCTGTGCTCGGTGTGTGTAATTTTTTGGGTTAAGTCACCACCCCCTCTCAGTCGCCCCCCAATTCTTTTTCCGCTGGCACTTGTCCTGGTGCTACCGCTGACCTTTCTAAGTTTGATTAAAAACTTAAACCATTTTCCGTAATGTTTAAAATGGATGATGACATGTGTCTAATATTAGTTACCTTTGCAGTAACCTTGATTTCAAATCTCAAAGTAAAAAGCAATGTAGCACTTTTGATTGTTCACTTCTGGACCGTGTGGCCTAGAGCCAATAAGGTCACAGCATCACCTGTCAGTTAAAGATGATGTTTTTAGAAAAAACTGAGTGGTGAGCTGTTGGACAACAGAAACATTTCCAGAGTGGTCTGAAAGTGAAAAGTTCACTGAGCATAGCATAGTTTCCCGGTGAGTGCTTGCCTTTTCCTGTGGGTGAGTGAGCTCCTGAGCACCCATGGAATCAGCGCCTATGGGCCCAGCAATGGCATCCATTCTAAGCCAGAGGCCTGCCTGTGATGCTAACTCAGTCTGACTGTGGAACCAGGATCAACTTCTCCTTTATGGTCACATCAGCTTCAACTATACTCACTCACTCACTCACTTTCAAAGCTGCTTATCCTAATTAGGGTCGCAGCGGGTGCTGGAGCCTATCCCAGCATTCATTGAGCGAGAGGCGGGGAAACACCCTAGACAGGTCGCCAGTCCATCGCAGAGGTTGAACTATAGTAAAACCAATTATTCTCAGCCAGTATACAGTTTGTCTTACACCTCAGACTGCTAGAGAGATGGATATCACAGACACTTACATATAATTAATACTAATAATGACCCCTTCATAACACTCACTTTTCATCCACTTTTTTCTTGTTTCCTTGTGATGCCTTAAATTCTATATAGATAAAGGACTTCCAAACAAAAGACATCAGGTACTGAAAACCCACCAAAGTGGGCTGCCAAAATGTTCCTGCTTTCCCAGCTCTTTAACTGGATTTAAGGAGACCATAGCCAAGAAATGACCATTTACAGAGGGATCATTTTAAAACCTCGTTAAGGTCGATTTTCATAGAAAAGAAGAAAGTTGCAATTGTCTTTTTCCAGTCTTTGGTTTTCAGAGTCCTGATTTCTCACCTGTATCAATTATCTTTACTGTTCTCTTCGGGGGAAAAAAAACAACAAAACAAAACAGTTGTAAGTTTTAGTTTTATAATGTATTGTTAGAACGTTAGCATACTGAATCTGCTTTACAGTTCGACTTTTTATTTTAAGTTTACAAATTCATCTTTACAAAACAATTAGATAAGCATTTGCTCAGAAATGTGTTTTTCATGATTAACCTTGTTTATTTGGAGACAGAGAACCAGATGTTTCTGCATGTAGCTTAAACGTTAAAAAAAAAAACCCATCCCTTTACTTATCATAAACCTTTGTGTGACTTACTGTAGTGGTCTATGTTGGTGTGCGGTTAGGGGACCAGCTGTCCTATCTTGTACACTGTTAACAATTTTCTCTTTGTTTGGGAATGATGAATAATGCATCACCACTCCATAAAAATGAAGATAAAAATAAAAATAAAAATAAAAATAAAAATAAAAGGTTAATGATGTACACAAAGGTAGATAACTGTGAAATTAAAATATAAGACTTCTCAGTATGTAGGCAGTAGGATGTGCTAATAATTGGAAAACAAGGTGTGTGTGTGTGTGTGTAAGTGAGAGAGAGAGAGGGAGAGAGAGCATACATAATAACTACTATGACCTGCAATGGCCTAGTCAGCAAAGTGACCTCTATGAATATGATATTAACATTTTGCAAGTAGAGATGTAGACCCAAACACTAGCTTCTATTAGGAACTACATAGAAGGAGTGTTTGGAATTAATTATTACTACATACGTATGATAAATGTATGGCTTCTATGGGCAGAGAGAATTCTTAAGCACTATTCTTAAGCAACTCACAATAATGAACAAATTACATGTATTTCTTTTGACCTACAAAAAAATCATTTTTGATGGTCAGATATTTACATGCAGTAAAAACAAACAAACAAACAAACAAAAAGTCACAGGTCTTGTTTAAAACAGTACAGCAGCTAGCAAAATATAAACATTTCTCAGTTTCATTTGATAGTTACATAGCTGTATTTAGAAAGACAGACACATAGATAGGCAGACAGATAGATAAGCAGACAGACAAACAGACAGGCAGACAGATAGAGCATGATTTAAAAAGTTGGGCAACACATCTCAACTTCAACTTGTATTCCTTTGTATATGGGAATAGAGTGGCAGTCTACATGTGCTTAGATGTGTCAGTGGCCACCCCATCATTCCAGTGGTCCTGCATGGCTAGTGTCTTCTTCTGTCCATCATCATCATCATCATCATCATCATCATCATCATCATCAGTGTCACCCCCTCCCCCATAGTCCTGCTCTGTGCTGAAGCTTCTGCTCTCACAGACTTTCATCTTCATTCAACTCCATTCATTCAACTGTTTTTTTCCTCTGAAGAGACAAAGTGTATGGCAGGCCTCCGGGTCAGGTGGTCATGCATGTGTAGTGGTGAGACTGTTGAATAAGTAGTGAATGTATTAGTAAACAGTGCATAAACTGTACTTTAAGTATTATCCACAAGCGAAATAACTGCACAGTCTGCAGGGCTTTTCGGTCGCTGCCATTCTTTTAGAGTAGGAGCCTAGAGAAATATATTTTTGACCTAAAAGTGGACAAAATCAAAACTGATTTCAGTATTTTCTGTTTTGTGTCATTTGGGATGCGTCAAAGCATTCATATAATTAAATTCCATGTTTTTAGGTTTTGCTTCTTATTTGCTGTGAAGTAAATCCATTAATTGAAATTATGTGAGTGTGTCTGTCTACAGTCAATATTTCACTGAAAATATCCTCTATGTACAGGTTGTCAACATTACATGTACATTCTCATAAATTAAACTAATACTGTCCTCTGTATCCAGTATGTTAGATGATGTATGTATTATCTTAACCAGTGATCTATTAAATTTTCTAACTTGCCTAAACATAAAACAGATGTTGTACATCACCTTTGAATAAAGCAGGCTCCTACGGCGACATGGACCCCAGGTTTAATCGACCAAGGGCTCCAGTCAGGCCAGCCACAGAGTCTTTTGAACAGAAAAGACATTAAAATTTCATAAAATGACCAGTCTTTCAAAAGCAGATTGACATAAAGGCCTATAATGCCTGAGAACAGAAATAAAGGAGATTGAGGGAATGCTATGAAAAATGAACATCTGCATTATCAAGTTAAAGAAGTAATAGACAGACAGACAGACAGACGGACAGACAGACAGACAGACAGACAGACAGACAGATAGATAGACAGCCCCATTTTCCATAAGGGGTTATCCTAAGCAGTAACGAGTGGTTTCCTAGTGCGGAGAACTCCAGCCAGAAGTAAGGTATCAGGATGGATCTTGGTGGCACAAGCGTAAGGCGCTGGGCTTCCATGCCAGAGCCCCAGGGTTCAATTCCCAGGTCAGTCGTTACAATTTTAATTATTTTTATATCAATGAATGGTGGCCTAGCTCAGATTTGAAGTGAAAGAAAGAAAATTAATGCTCTGCGCGTTTAAAGCCGTGAATACCTGCTGCTGTCTGTGTCACTTGTTTGTCTGCTTCCTCCTGGTAGGTGTTTCAACTGCTGGCAAACAATTAGCAACACATAATGTTTAATGTCTTACATCAGTTTAACTTACACTATAAGAGATGACAAAGAAGTTGTTGTGTGAGAGATTTTATCAGTTATGACATTTTAAAAACTGTGACGTAATTATTTGTGCTTTTCTGTCATATCATGAAATTTGCAGATGTTTTATACCTTTTGACTGACTGAATTCCTCCAAAGCATAACTGATGTTTCCACTTTCTGAAGAAACTTGAGACAAAACAAACAATATAACATAAAAAGATATAGACAAAAATCATATCTCACATGAAATAATTCCCTTGTGCAAATATAACATAAAACAAAAAGCTTGTGAGATACACAATTTGTTTATAATTCTTTCACAGGCTGAAATTACTCTGTGCCCTGATGATTCCATGTTTCACTAAAATCTATTGAAACATGCCTTTGGGAACCATCAGAGCACAGAATAATTTCAGCCTGTGGGAGAATATCTCATAAATATAGAGATATGTGTAAGTGCATTTATTTGAAGGCCATATCATCAGATCGCAGTATTTATCAGTAAAACAGATCAAGACAAATCCACTGCTCAGTCTGCTTTTCAAGGGCCGTGTCCTCCAGCAAATTAAAATAGGGTAATATGAGTGAGAAACGGTTTATTACCATTGTCTTCGACAGGAGTACACTCTATAGTGTTTTCAGGGCCCAAACCACCATTTTGAAGCATTGTATAGCTGTCATCTTCTTCTGATTGGCATTCTTAGAAGAAAGCACAGTGTTATACCTTGTAAACCTGACAGAGAGCCTAACAGAACAAGAACAACTCATTATCAGAAATGACCTGGGAAAAGCTCAGGACAACTTAGACTTCATTAGCAGGGTTAGCGTATAGGCAGGGTAGAATGGGCAATTAACTGGGGGCACAGGACTTGATGGGTGCCATTCTGCTGCAAGTTTACAATGAAAGTGGCACTTTGTGTTTATGGCACCAGTAGGGTGACAGACTGTTATCCGGTTAATTAAGAATGTTCCACCCTCTCTGATGTTAAGATGTAGCATTTAAAATTAAGAGGAGCTTGAAATAGGTGCCGTGCTCAGGAAAGAGCAAAACAGTTTGAATCCTCACTATAGTTTTTCAAGCTCGTCAACTCAAAGCTCACATGCAACTGAGGCAGAGGCTAGAGTGGAACATGAGAATCCTGTTGCTAGGGACGAAGACATGGATCAACTGCACAGACAGTTGGAATGTCACCACAGTAAATGGATGTAGCCCAGTGACCAGCAGATGAAGATGGAACAGAACTGACAGAGAAGTGAATGGTTTTGCTGCTTTGCTTATAGTGACAGTAAAGAAATTGCAAGCAAAGTTTGAGTGGAACTTGCGGACCCAGAACAAAGATGACAGAACAGAAAAGCTATGTTTTCTGGCTAAAATTCAAAACACAGCCCAGCAATAACCAGCAATAATCAGAGGAGGTCTGGATATTTTTTTTTCAGACTTATTTAGAGTTCTCTTCCGCATCAAAGATATGAGAACAGCAATCAACGACAACCACCTAGTGACAAGTGCCCAACATTATCTGAAGCAATGGGTGGCATCAATGCCAGTAAGCTGAGCCTTGAAAGTAGCATAGCTGTTAGGAGCTACCCCAAAGGTACACCTGATCATTCACCCTATGATATCCTTAACTACATTTACAGAGAAAACCCACTGGATCTCAATCCAAATCTCAACATTGTTCTGATTTCCTCTGACACCAAGTTTTTCTCAGGTGAAATCTGAGAAGAATTATATTCGACTGACAATGGCTGAAAATGTGACAAAGTACAAATTCCAAAATTCTCACGTACTGGACAGTTGTTCAATCATTTAGGATTTTTTGGCATTCACTTCTAGGGTGAGTCAATTGTTTCAGTTGGTATGTAGGGTGTTAAATGAGGAACACAACGATGTTGCTAGCATTTGCTTATTTTCATTGTTTGGATGTGGGTGCACTGATAGATGTTTCATAATTCACTTTTCATTTTTAGCCTATTTGGAAATGAGTAAATAGCAATTTCTTCTTTGTATATGTGGTGACGTTTACACGGTGATGTCTTGGTATGGTGTCAGGCAAAATTGCTGATGAAATTATGCTTTCCTCTGTTTTGTGGTCCTCAAGTGTTGAAAGATGGCAGTTATAATTTTGCCTATATTTACAGTTATTGGATGCCTGTTAGACATGTGCTGGCCCTGTTCATTATATTAACCAATGCGTATATTTCTTGCACACCATTGCACAATCTTCTCCCTCCGACATATGATGTAAAAACATCCAAGTGAGACCAATAACACATACAATGGACATCATCTAAATGATTTCCACATCAATGTTATGTAAAACATATATACATACATACATATACAGTTGTGCCCATAAGTTTACATACCCTGGCAGGATTTGTGAAATATTGGTCATTTTCTTTGGAAGACATTACTGATCATGCAGAAAACTTCTATTTTATTTAGCGATACTGGTCAGGTGAAGCCATTTATTGTCAGATAATTGTGTGTGCCCTTTGTGAATAATAATGAAAACTGAAATCACCCAAATGGGTCTGATCAAAAGTTTACATACCCTTGAATGTAGTGGTGGGCAAAGCGAGGCTTCGTGAAACACTGAAACGTTCAAAGCAATTGTGCCGGAAACAATCCAACACTCGTCTCCACAGTGAAACATACTGGCCACTTTTGCAATCAAGAAAATAATGGGCCTCATCCACAACTATCACAAAAGACTGCAAGCCATCACTGATACTACAGGGGGCAATGCACAGTATTAAGAACTAAAGGTATGCAAACTTTTCAACAGGGACCATCTCATTATTTTCTTTATTGCTATGTTTTCTTTAATGATTGTGCTATTCTGTGATTATAGATTAATTTGAATCCCATTTAAAAATAAAAGAAATGTGCTTTGCCTGATCACTCATGTTTCCTTTAAAGAATGGTACACATCTTGCAAATTCTGCCGGGGTATGTAAACTCATGAGCAGAACTGTATATACTGTCACACACACACACACACACACACACACACACACATATAGGATTTCAGGGGAAACTGCCTGAAAATATTGTAAGTACCTGCTGCTCTCTGTGACCCCTGATCCTCAACCTCCTCTGTGGGTCTTTGATCTGTTGGCAAATAATCAGAATAATGTTTAATGTCTATGACAAAGACTCCAGTTTACACTATGACAGATGACATAGCTTGTTGACTATGAAATTTTGTCAGTTATGACTGTGCAAACTGTGATGTAATTGTATGCCCTCTTATTACACTCTGTCATAGCATTAGTTAAGGAAAAGTAATAAACTGACTTTCTGTTTCTGAGGTATACTGTTTTTCAGTTTTCAAGAGGGTGCTCTGAAATAAGACAACAAGTCTACTCTATAACGCATAGTATTAGTCTCTAATGATCACTGAAAGCAATTTTTAACTGTACAAACACACAAGTAAATATTACAGTGATATGCTATATTTAAATTTCACTTAATGAAACTATGAATTTAACTCTTCTCTATTTCTTGCTGATTCATCATAAGAGAGAGAGAGAGAGAGAGAGAGAGAGAGTGAGAGGGAGTTGAAGTGTAAAGTACAGTGGGATTCAGTAGAATTTCTCAAGAGATACTTCTGCAATTGCTCTGCAATCTTCTACTTCAACTGGATGCAATTTAATATGAAGATTTTCAAAAATGTAACATTTTGAATGATTGTAATATATATATAAGACTAATAGCTTCTTTCATCTCTGTCTTTGATTCACTGAATGACACTAAGTCTATTAAGAGACATTGTGTTAAAACATTGATCACAATTCTTTTTTTTTATATGAAAATATCTTGAGTGTAAGTGAGTGCAGTACCTTTTCTACACAGCAGAAAAAAAACAAGGAGAAAGATGATGATCAACAGTAAAATGGCCCCAGTAATGATGAGAGCTCTTGATGGATCTACATATAGATAAACGAACAAAAATCAATAGACAGTCTAACACTAGTTCAACTCCAAACTATCCCTGTTTTCCTTAATAACTATGAAAAAGTCCAAGCTGCATTCTCTTCAGCCAGATCAACTAATGCTCAGTGGTTTCATTCACATTGACACTGGATACTGTTACCCGCAAATACGGAGGTTATGAATAGAAACTTACCTTTAGGACTAAGTGACAGCCTCACTCTCCCCTCTCTCTTCTCCTGATCAGATAAACTGACAGAGCAGGAGATCCACTCTGACTCAGAGGGAGAGAAGAGCAGCCAAGAACTCACATTCACCAGACCTTCAGTATCTGATACAGAGAGAAACAGAGAGCAATGAACATTCTCTTGAGAAAAAGGGGAAAAAAATGTTTGTTTTTGAAATGGGTTTATTGTGCTGAAGTAAAAGTTACCGTTACTGTACATCACACTACTATTGTGTTTTATTTCTTTCCCTTCTCTGTCTCTCCAGGTTACTGTGGGTTGTGCTGACCAACCATCTGACACACAGGTCACATTCACCTGTTCTCCTCCTGTTTCAGTGACTGAGAGAACTGGAAGAGAGCCCAGAACTGAGAAATAGAAAGTATGAAGAAGAGGTTATTCCCGTTCTTTTGTTTAGGCATTTTACCTCTCTCTGCACATTTCTATGTTAATTTAAAAATGCAAAAGCATACTAAAACTACAAAAGACAAGGCTGAAATGGATGGAAGTGCAAAAATATTTCTTATATATTAATCAGTAGAGTGCACATTGTGAACACTACAGAATAATGTTGAGTGTCATGAGAGATTACGATGATAATTATTTCCATACTGAAGGAAAATGTGGAACATATTCTTTCAATCATTCTGAGTCGTTCACTCACTGTTATGTTTGCAGTTACTTGTCCACTCACCAATTACTGTTACCGATATCCTGGCTATTTCAAACCACTTTCCACTGCTGACATAACACACATATTCTCCTCTGTCTGACCGTGTGATGTTCTCCAGTTTCAGAGACACATTCCCCTCCTCCAGACTCCCTATCAGAGACACTCTGTCCCTGTACTGAGGGTCTACAGGACTCTCCTGGATCTTCACATTTCTGTACAATAGAATTGGGTTGTGAAATTGATTGGGCCTGTACCAGCGCACTTCTAGCTCCACAGCACTGAGGGAAGGAGACAAACCACAGGGCAGGACCATAGAGGCTCCCACCTCAGCTGAGACTGAACCATCAGGGAAAAGCATTGAGAATGTCTCTGGAACTGGGAAAGGAAACATAATTAGTTTCTAAAAGATATTGAACAATGGCCTGAAGAATGCATCTGTCAATACATAGTCATTTTGGTCTGTACCCAGAACTTCCTGCAACCTTTATTCCATAGTGAGATTTAAGCCTGTGCTAGTTTTGTAATATAGTGATATGTTGCAATAAGAAACGACTCATGAAAAACAAACAAACAAACAAAAAACATCTGTGAAAAGAATGAAGGCTGTTTTTCAGGTAAGGTGGAGTGGGGTCAGGGGTAGGGGTGCACTGAACATAGGAGACACTGAACATAGGAGACACTCATTATACATGCAAAACGGTATTCAGAATATCAGTGTTCAAACTTCTTTATTCTCTTAGCCTTACATTGTTCGTATAGTGGTAGCATACAGATCAGAGCGGCTGGTAAGGTATTAAGATAAAATAAGAGAGATGCTATCTCCGCTGGTGTTCTCTCAATAATCTGCTGTTTGCTGCAATGCCTGGTGTAAATGCGCACATAGAAAAAGACGGAGATAAACAGTTCACATAGTTCCTCCTGGTAACGCATACAGAGCATAACTGCAGATACTCCGCTAGCCCAGTGCTGAGAGGCAGCCTTATCCACAGTGTTGGACTGCACAGGAGCACTGACTGCGGAGTATTGCATTTTAATAACTTCTACTAGGCTTACATGTTCTCAAATTTAAGACTTCTTCTCCGACTGACAAAATACATGCTTGTTTGGAAAAAACAACGGATGATGCCACCACCTAACCACGAAGCAGAACTCTCGCGGATCATTTTTCAGCGACTTATGGAGGTTGACTGGTAAGTGTTCGGCGTCATTTAAACGACATAAATCAGAAAAAGAGAATGAATGGCCTAATCAAAAGACCAAATTGGTCAGTAAGAAAATATGTAAATACCAACCCCCAAAATTTCACTTTATTTACAAACTGTTTCATATATTAATGTGTTTGATCACTCATCATTTTATTTACTTAAATTGTCATGTACTTTATTTATCTGATACTCTTAGCTGTCCATAGTACCACAGCTGTAATGGGGTGATAATTTGGATGCAGTTATTCTAAAGAAATAATCTTACCTGCCGCATGGCAGAGGGAAACAGACACAATCAGCCACACTACTCCAGTTAGCATATCTGTCCGTGAAAGATAAAAAAAGATGATTTCACTGAAGATTAACACTGACCACTAAAACTGGTTTTTCTCGTTGTAGTCTAATTGATAAACGTAATGAGCTCCAAAACGGAGAGTTCTCATCTCTGTTCAGATCTGTGCAGTCTTTTTAGGTTCACTCACTAGCACCGGTTTGGTCCCTGTCGCCCGGTGGTGAAATGTGATAGGTAAATCGAAACTTATTTTTTCATACACAATATCAGAAACATGCTTCACTGATTCGAAAAGACCGTTAAACGTAAACAGCAAGATAATTACCACGTCATCACCGATAATAGCTACTATGTATGGTTTCAAAGACCCCTTTAAAAGATACATTTCAGAAGCCTAACCAAAACTCACCGAAATGACTTGCTTTTATGTGTCCGTGCGAGCCTAGCACAACCTTGGTCGTAGTTTTAAAAAAGCCCATATATTGTATAGACTACACCCAGCTAACGTAAAAGCCAAGTCAAGTTGTATTTTTTTGTGCGTGTGTATGTAGCTTATCCACCGCGAGGCGAAACTGCAGCTCAAATGCGCGGCTAAAGATTCAAATATGTTACTTTCACTTTCTAGATTTTAAACCTCCGATGGCGATTGGCTGGTATTGTAAAGCTGCTTTTCTATTGGATATTCGCGGATCTTCCAGTTTCTCATTCCGGTTTTTCACTCATAATGGAGAATGCTAAAACTGTATTTTTAATCAGCAATTTTTCACAGTGCAGAACATTTCAGAAAGCCATATTACTACAGCTGAAAGTCAAAACTGTGTTATACGAAGAATTAGTGTCATCTACCCTAACTCGCGGTTCGTTTTTCATGGTACGTATTGGAATGAATAGAACAGGAGCAGGGCAATCGTCCAACATGTCAGTAGGCCTATTTCATTTTTTTTTTTTTTTTGGTAACTCTTTATGCCCAACATTTGGTAATGGTGAACAACGACTATAAAGACATACAACGATATTAAGAGGCTACATCGCTTTGTTGTTGAATCCTTATAATCTGAAATAACCGGGTTAACCTGCACACCTTGTACACTACAGGCTATCAGTAACGCACAAAAGCATTTAATGATCACATCGTTCGATATTAAAGAAACAAATCTCAGATATATTGCAAAGACAGAGGACTAGAAAGTGTCGCTGATACTTGTTACGCCCTGCTCGATTATATTTTGTGAGTGCCTCTCCTGTGTCTCTGTTCCATGTTCTGTTCCAGGTTTTTCCCTAACATTCAGCCGCATCCTGTGGATTCCTGAGCTGATATTCTGGGTGTCGCATGCGCCCCTGTCTTCCTCTGTGTATTCGCGGTTGTCTGTCCGGGGTTCGAGGCTTTTATAAGGGACTTGTCGTGAAATCCGAATTTGAATTTGGGCTCCTCTTTAATTCTTGTTCGCTCGTGTGTTGTTGCTCTTGTGTGTATTCGCAGACCTTGTTTGACACGTACTTTGAGATTTGGATTCACCCATTTGATGGTGTTTGCAGTTGAGACCTGTTTTTTATGAGTAGCTGTAAGTAGGCTATTTGTAAATAATAAATTATTTCAATGCTCCTTTACCCCTGTTTTCCTATTCTTCCTCCCCAGTACCTCACTATCTGTGAATACACACTTAATAATAATAAATTAAATAAATAAAAGTGAAAATAAATGTGTAAATAAATGAACAAATGTGTGAAAACTCTCTTCTCCTATTTCAAGCACTCTGCAATACAACAAAGATAAGTTTAAGGGATAATAGTTGGACTTAAACTGAAATGAAACACAGGAAGCATCAACCAAAACTTCAGGAGCGGTAAAGCCAAAACAATAAACAAACAGAATCTAGCTCTTAGGAGTGGAATCTACCTTCCCTAAATGAAAGGGACTCTCTGTGGCATCACCCTTCCAACACATATGACAGCTGGTGTGTGACGGATCAACTTTCTGTCACGTATGGACTGTTTGCAGGCACGAACTGTACATACACATTCACCACATAACACGGACGAAGTACAAGTTAATATTTATTGATTGTTGTTATTGTGATTTTGTTGTGTGTGTGTGATGTCCAATGTCTTCATTTATTGATCTGTAAATAATAGAGAAAGAGACTAACGTTAGCATTCTATAGCATTCCATATCATTTCCGATAAAGTTGGCCAACGAATCCATTTACATATTCCATTATCCTAAGATTACCGTTAAAAATGCTACGTTAGGTTATGTTGTCTATGTACAAATGTTTATTGATTATTAATTGTAAGAGCTTCGCTTACCTGTGTGATGCTTCCCGGAGGTGAGGTTGCGGCAGTGACGTCAAAGAAACTGGTACGTCACAGCCTCAGGTATTTTTAAAACAAAAGTCCCGCGAACTCCGCAGGAGGTCCGCGTGCGTCACATCCTGTCTTTAACTATAAAAGCCCTCCGTTTTGTTTTAGACGGGGTGGGATGTTGTTGGTTGGTTGGTTGTGGAAGTTGGTAGGAGTGTGATAGTTAGAGAAAAATTATTGAAGGATTACAAGAATTTATGTCTTGTTTGTTTTCCGGTGTCAATAGTGTAAATAGTGTAAATACGTTTTTGTTTTGGTTTGTTTGTTTTTTTTTCCCCCTCTGTTTATTATTTGCACAAAAATAAATTCACCGGGTGTTTGGCCACAAATCACAATCTTGACTCCTGCTGTCTCCTTGCCTAAGACGGCTCCGTCACATGGTGTTAGTTCTCTGTGTGTTGGTGTTGTCCTTGTCCTTGTACATGTTGTTCCTTGTTACCACATCATTCATGCACCAGAGTCTCAGTCAATGGAAACATCACATCTGAGCACTAATGCTGCTCTCTCCATCTACACACCCTGGGCCTCTTGTCTTGAACCTCAGACACATATGAAGAGTGAGTGTCCCACCAGACACAGTTTAACAAACCATCCACCAATAGGATCTATTCCTGAAGTCCTGGAGTGACATCACTGACCCTGCCTGTGTGTGCAGGGGGTCAAGGTTTTTTCCTATGTCAGTCACAGGGAGATTTTTCACAGCCACTCTAACCTTTGGCTGCTCATTGGGGATCTCAGGTTAAATATTCTCTAAAAATTCTTTATGACAAGTTTGAATGTAAAAAGTAATAACAAATAAGATTTAAAACTTTGAATTATCTCAGATGAAATGTCAAAATAACATTAAGCTGGGCTATGGTGATACATGTGAAAGGCAAAAAAATACACAAAAAAAACATGATCAGTACAAAATATCACAGTTTACTAATTGTAATATATTTACTTATTGACAGTATTATAGAGGTGGAATATTGTATGGGATTAAAAATCAACATTCTTACACAGTAATTCCTTCAGTAAGTATAGAAATTCAGTAAGAATACCGGTGCAGTAATATGGTGGTGACAAATTACTATTTAGGTCCAACCCTTGCACTTGTACTTTCTCCACCAATTAACTCTGTGTTGCAAAGTTGATTTTTTTTTTACAATTCTGTAACTGCATTAAATGCATTCACATAATATTAATGCAGTTAAAAGGACTTATGTAAGTAAACATAGTAAACATAGTATTCTATGTACTACATATTGTTATGTGATTTCTGTCTCTGGTTCCAGGACTTATCAGAGGAATCAGTGATTTGTTTGGTATCACATTATTAAAAGTGTAGAGTTGAGATTCTGTTTCAGGATCATATAAGGACAGTGTGTGTTTGTCACAGTTTAAAAACACTCCTAGTATTGTGAATGTATCACTGACTTGTATTGGTCTTATTGGGTCAGTGTTGACGTAGACACCCATCTCCTCTTCATATGACAGAACCCAGAAACCATTCTCTGGGGTTAATGGGACCTTATAAGATCTCTCAGCACTGTCACAGGCCACACCCACACACCATGAGAGTTTGTCTTTAGGTTTCTCCCACACCTTAATTTCCCAGTAATGTTTTCCTGAGATCAGTTGTTCTTTACATAGAGCAAATGGTCTCATTTCTTCATGCGTTTGATTTGGACTTGCTGATGAAGGAGTGAAATGAGTGAAGTGCACTCGTGTGCCCTCGTGTGCTAATCTCATAAACGTCGGAGTCTTTTCTTTATCCAGAGTGATGTTCACTGTAGGGGGAGAATAAAGGATCACATTGTATGAAGTTTTATGTTTAAATACCTGTATGCATAACTGTGTGAATTACTATGTAAATTACTGTGTGAATTCATGTGTAAATTACTGTTGCTCTGTCAAAGGAATAACAAAATTCTAGCTTCACCTTTAAACTGTTTCACCTCCTCCCACTCTGCACGTCCTGTAATGAAAAAAGACTCAGATCAGTTGTGGGTGTGTGTGTTTATGTTTTGAAAAAAGGTTTATGCTGAATGTAGGAGAATAAAGAGCCATGTCTGTGCAAGTACTGCAAGTAAAGAGTTATCGCATATTATATATGCAATAACACTTGTGTGTTAGTTATGAATATGAAACACATAAGAACTTTTGTGTGTTCATTATGAATATGAAACCTTTAAGAACTGGACACACTGGCTCCACTAAAAGGCTCTCTGCTTTGGGGCTACAGGTAGACTGAGTACCTGCTGCTGTCTGTGACCACTGGTCACCTGCCTCCACCATAGGTCTTTTATTTGTTGGCAAACAATAACCAATATACAGTATTTAATCTCTTATGACGAGTCCAGTTTACACAAGGACAGATGTCAGGGATGTTATTCTTCGATACTGTCAGTTTTGTAAGCTCTATATCTTTAAGTATAAACAATATGCAGAATATTTCTGTAAATGTTTCTCTATTGACACCGTGTTTACAGATGTATGTGTAATAACTTTCCATACCACTATTATTTTTTTTTACTATTACACACACTCATATTATGCATCTACTTCTGAAGATTGTATCATGATAATATGTTTAAAAAGAAAACACTACACACAAAATATCAGGACAAACTCACTGCTGGTCCTGATGTTCTGGGACGCTGTGTGTTCTAGTGAGTTGGAATGAGGTAGAAATCATTTTATGCCTTAGGTGTGGAGTTTCTTATTGTGCATCCAGAGCCCAAACTGCCATTTTGTGACACTGCATGGCTGTCATCTCCTGTTGATTGATCTCCATATGTCAGATCATACATTTATAGTCTGTAGGCCTCAGAGATATCAGTCTAACTGAATAAGAGCATTTTCAACACTGAATGATCAGTGTGTAAATACAGAGAAATAAATTCACTCTGGGGAGCTTTAATTAATGTAGTAGAATATTGTGAACTTACAGGATAAACATCTCTGTTAAACAAATGTGAAAACCACACCAAAAACAAACAAACAACCAAAGAAACAAACAAATAAATAATCGGTATCCAATTTTTGATTGTGAAGATTTTCCTGAAAATGTTGCTAAACATCTTAAAATTCTGTTTGTCAATTAATATTTCTGTCTTTTAACTTATTATTTATTTTTTTACTGCAGGAAAGCTGTGGCATGGCACCCACAGAGGCATGTTTAATAAAAACACCTGCTTTTCCCCACAAATATATGGAGAAAATAACATATGGAACACAAAATACCTTAGAGAACAAGTTCAGCCAACAAAGCTGAACAAAACTTACCCATCTTACTTAAAGCATCTGTTAGGTCTTCTACTGGATCCTTTAAAACTTCTGAAGATACACAGACATTAAAAAATTTAAAAATCAGAATATATATATCAGTTACTTTTTTACAGGTGTGTATGTCATACTCTTACAGTCCAGTTTCACAGTTATTTTGCAACTGTAGGCTGACATGTTATATACCTACAATTCAAGATCACATTATCACAGTGTAGCACTTGTCAAAGAGAATGTTACAGGGAATGGATGAGGAAGAAAGTTTCAAACTCCCCACATGGTTTTTTTCTCCTTTTGAGTATTTGTGTATTTCTACAAAGCATGAATTCAATCAGACATATAAAAAAAAAAAAAACCAGACAACAAAACGTTTATGAGATGTACTGATACTGTTTGAGATCTTTCACCAGGTGAACCTATAATGTCCCCTAATGGACCCAAGTGATTTCTTTCAAAAGATTCTAGTGAAATAAGACAACACATTTATCTGGAATGTAAAATATTTCTTCAACATTTTTAAAGAAGTATCTCTGTAAACAGTACATTTGCTTTAGTAATGTGTTTGTAATACTTGTACACTTCAGTTCTATACTATTTTAAGCAATAAAAAACACAAGTTGTAGTAAAGAAAAGTGAGAGAAAGATTATTTATTACCATTTTTTGGGTGAGTCGTAGAGTCTGCTGTTGTGTGCAAAGGGCTTCTTTGTGGTGTTACATTGCTGCCATCTGGTGTTGATTCACACCCTTATAAGAAAGCATAGTTTAAAAGCATCACAGACACCAATCAACTTGAATAAGAACTTTGTCCACATTGAGAAACCAATGTGTAAATACAGATGATTAAATTCATTGAAATGCAGGAGGGTAATTGATGTAATGGAACACTGACAACATAAAGAACAAACATCTGCTGAAGGGAAAACTATAAATGTGAAAGTTACACCAAAAAAAAGATTAAAAGGGATCTTGCTTTTCATTATGGAGATTTTATTGCAAATGCAAGCCTGTTAACATTTTATTTAAACATTTGTTTGAAAATGAATTTGTGTGGCCCTTGTCTTTTACTTCAGCTCTGTGATTTTCACTGCAAGAATCCTGTGGCACAGTGTCCACAGAAAAAAAAAAGTTTAATGAAGACACTCGCCTCACTTAACCATAACAAAACAAAACATAACCATAACAAAATGACTTGGAAAAAACATTCAGCAATATAATTGTATAAAATGAAATTTGTAAAATTCTCTGAATGCAATGGCTCCTTTCCTGAGTCATTTGTAGCTTCAGCAGATACGTAGATGTTAGCATGACATTGTCCATTTCTGATTTTCAAACTAGTCATGACATTTTTCAAAATTAAAAAAGATTCTAATATTATAATATCTGCAACAGGCTAAGTTTACTGTTCTGAGCCCCTTTGTACCGTGTTGAGGTGGAATAAGGTCAAATGAGTGAGAGATTGTTTATTACCTCTGTCTGCGTTAGGAGTGGAGCCTCTTATTGGTTCTTGTGACTGATCAACTCTCCGTCACGTATGGACTGTTTGCAGGCACGAACTGTACATACACATTCACCACATAACACGGACAAAGTTCAAGTTAAACATTTGTTGATTGTTAATTGTAAGAGCTTCGCTTACCTGGGTGATGCTTCCTGGAGGTGAGGTTGTGG
Organism: Chanos chanos; assembly: GCF_902362185.1. Lineage (NCBI taxonomy): Eukaryota > Metazoa > Chordata > Actinopteri > Gonorynchiformes > Chanidae > Chanos > Chanos chanos. The sequence goes on from NC_044505.1 coordinate 21,591,064, forward strand.
CAGTGACGCCAAAGAAACTGGTACGTCACAGCCTCAGGTATTTTAAAACAAAAAGTCCCGCGAACTCCACAGGAGGTTCGCATACGTCACATCCTGTTTTTTAACTATAAAAGCCCTCCATTTTGTTTTAGACGGGGTGGGATGTTGTTGGTTGGTTGTTGTGGTTATTGGAGTGTGATAGAGGAAAATTATTGAAGAATTTATGTCTTGTTTGTTTTCTACTGTAAATAGTGTAAATACGTTTTGGTTTGTTTGTTTTGTTTGTTTTTTTTTCTTTCATTCTTTTCATTTTTATTATTGGCACAAAAATAAATTCACCGGGTGTTCGTCACCAATCACAATCTGGACTCCTGCTGCCTCCTTGCCTAAGACGGCTCCGTCACAGTTCTCCAGAGTGCAAGCTTCCTTTTTGTGCCATTCCATGGCTCCTGACTTCAGCACGATCAGGATTCCTCACTTCTGCAAAAAAATTATAGAACATTTAAGCTCAAATAATTAATTGATTATCAATGATGCCTAGGCAAGGAGAATTAAGTCAACCATACTTAAGTGGCAGCTTAGACTTAGACTTCACTAAAAAAAAGCATAATTACGGTAGACCATGAAAAATCTTCTCAATCTGAGATTAGAAGGATGGAAATCTGGAAAATGACTGTCTGTATCTGCTGCTGACTGTGTCACTTGGTCATTTGTCTGCTCTACAAGTGCTTGAACTAGTGGCAAGGAAGATGAAGGATATAGAGTGTAATCTCATGACAAGCAGTCCAGTTTACACAACTTCTTCATCTTGAGGTGGCTTATCTGGTGGAAATCAATCAGTAATACACATTGCATAAACTGTTATGACAAAAAAATCCACTTTACTACTGGAAATGTACTGGAAGTCCAGTTTCCACTGGATGCCAGCATGGCTTTTGTGTGGAAAGTTCTGTCAGTTATGACATTTTTAAAACTGTGATGTAGCTATGCATTCTTTTATGACCATGTTTGTAGGTGTTTTTTACCCTTTAACTGACTGCCTTCCTCCAAAGCAATGCTGACATCTCCTCTTTCAGGGTGAACTAGAAACCAATCGAAGCAAACAAAATGCCACAAAGAAAAACACACAAACAATAAAAAAAAACAACATTAATTCCTCAAATTAACTAATTTCTCTGAAAAGTTTGTCCAGTATATCAACACATTCTTATCCCCAGCTTGTCAAATACCGACACTTGGGTTGTGCCATTATGCTTGAAACTGTGATGCTCTAGGTACCCCCGTACTGTCAGTTTTGCACGCTCACGAAGGAAAATAAAACCGCTATAAAAACAACAACAACAACAACAACAATAACAACTATAATAATAATATTTTCAAATATATACAAGAATATATTTACAAAACGAATGCAAACGCAGGTAAAGAGGACAGAGGACGACAGACAGTGCCAAAGGAATGAACGATCAAAACAAAAACAACCCTAAAATACCTACACCAAATACACAACTGGCAACAAAACAAAAAAACGGCAGAGCCAAAGAAAACCTAGATGCGCTAACTTTCTATTACGAAAACATGTACAAGTGGCATCCGCCTCTAACCCATCCCTAAACAGAATGAAAGACTATCGCGAAGTATCCCCTACTTTACCTGTCCTTTTCCCATGATAGTCGGAAACATCAAAATCAAGGTCAAATTCACAAACGAAGTCAGTAACGAAGAATACACAGTCGAACACAGTAAGGCAAGTTTGTAAGCAGCGAAACACGAAAACACATGGAGTCAAACAGCGAGATCGAACTCTAGGATGGGACGCTCAATACTGACGTTTCGACGCTTTTCGATGTTTCGAAACACAGCTCCGCAATGTGATTCAAAACGCCCCTGTCATGTGACAAGGGCTACGTGAAGGTATGGTACGTTTCACCTCTGTTTCGAAACTCTTTTTCGACGGGTGGCGTACCTGTCGCTCTTACGTTTGATTGACAGTGTTACGTCCCCGGTGGAGTGTGGTGTCTAGGGGTATGTAGGGGGACGTAGCATAAAGGACCCACCACCTGTGCTGGTTTTGGGACGGTGTGATGAGGGAGGAAAAACACGGACACGGGGAATTGTGGTGAAAAGAGTGCACGATATATTTAGAGTGTTTACAAAGTGTTATATATATATATATATATATATATATACACACACAAGATATTTACAAATATCCACAAAATCACACGAATGTGGGAGAGGACGTTAGACGGTGCCAAAGAAACGAAACTAGTAAAACAAAAGCCACCCTGAACTACACCGGAAAACACACACTGAGCTACAAAACAAAAAGGTGGCAGAGCCAAAGGAAACCTGACTACACTAACTAGTAACCGAAATACAAAAGTGGCACCCGCCTCTAACCTATCCCTAGACAGCATGAACACCAACGCGGGGATCCCCTTCCTTACCTGTCCGTCTCCCCGCGGTAACCAAAACACCAAATCCAGAGCGTAATCCACAAACAAAGTCAATACACGAGAATACAGGGTCGAACACAGAATGGCAAGTTTGTAACAACAATGGCAAAAACACACAAAAGGCAAAGGCAACAATGAGACCGAAATCTACACACACAGCACATCTATCCTCTTTAAATGTTGGCGCTCCGCATCCGGTTGGCTACAACAGGAGGGGCACTCCCTCCCTGGTTGGTCGAATGGGAGAGAGAGGGGCGGGGCACAACATCAGGCCAGATGGTATTGCCAGCCCGCCACCACTGGGTACCTGTGGAGAGAGAGAGAGCGAGAGGAAGAGGGAGAGAGAGACACACAAACGAAACAAGACGCACACAAACAAAACGCACAGTGCGCCGCACGTAACAACAGTGTCAGGAACAAAACTGATCACGGATCTGTCTGAACCGTGAACTCCCCAAATGCTTGAAAGCCGAGCAAACACATCTCAGCTTCGAAGGTTATTGTGAAAGGAGAGAGATTTTGAGAGAGAGACACATAGCAATTGACATTCCGATTTAATGAATGATACATATTCATTGAAAGGCCACTGAGAGACGTACAGGCGACCAATAGTTAGGATGGATGGAGAGACTGATAGTTTTTTTCTAATCTAGAATTTTATTCTCAGAAATTCAGAACAATTTCAATAATTTTATTCGTTTTTTAAATTTGAATTTCGTAACACCAGAAAGCTACAATGTAAAACACACTGAGAGGTTAGTTTTCCAATACGTATTCAGATAATGTCCATCCTTGTTAAACAATTCCACGCTATAGCTTTTGCTATAGCACACAAGTTAAAGACAGTCCACTGGGTTTTGCCAGCATTTAAACGCCAGAATCTTGCAAATCAGACTAGTGCATTTGATATTGATATTCCCTGACGTCGGTAAGGGAACGAAAAGTTCAACTATCCATAAATTAAAAGAATGTGTGGGTATGACAAATACTACATAGTCCAGTAAAGAGAAATAATACTATCACGAAATGAGACTGGTAATCATTTTCACGATTTCCGCGACTGGTGTTGCTTATTGTGCGAATCCTTAGTTTTAATGTTAATCAAAGCGGATGTATGGGAATAGGTGGCAATAAATGATGGATTTAAAGGTGAGGTTTGGGCTTCATCTGTTTCTAGTTCCCACAGCAGAAAAAAAGAAATGTTTATTGAAACACACTGTTCATTACAGTCCCAATGTACTGTCTCTGGCAATCGAAAAGCTTTTGTTTCTTTGTTTGTCGTATGGTGATTTCTCCTAAATATGTATTGATCATATGTATTGATAGCCTGGCATAACCCAACCAGAATAATAAGAAGTTTAGAATTTGTCACCGCTTGTCTGAGTCGTTGATTCGCAGAACAGCGTTACTATTGCACAAGTGGCCAGTAGGTGTCCCCATGGAGGCGGGTGACGGATCGTTTCGAAACTGTCTGGAAATTGACGGCAAAATTGCTTCGAACGTTTCGGTGTTTCAGGAAGCATCGGTTTGCCAACCACTACATATCATTTGACGCACACTTTCACTCACTCACTCACTCACCCATTTTCAAAGCTGCTTATCCTAATTAGGTTTGCACAGGGTGTTGGAGCCTATCCCAGCGTTCATTGGGCGAAAGGCAGGGAAACACCCTGGACAGGTCGCCAGTCCATCGCAGCGCACACTTTCACCTTCTTAATAATAGTATGACTGAATCGGCGCATAGAACAAAGGCTAAACAAGTCAGGTGCACTGTACACCCCACTGAATACAGCGCCGCTCTTCCGAGCATAAACTTAGCTCTGCAGTCTTCCCGTTGCTCTCTCATCCTCTGAAATAATGCGTGAACTGTCCGGCTTATTTAATTTTCAGAACAAAAGCTTTTAAAAATCAACCAATAAACAATCAACAAAAGCAGCATTTGGTTCCATTTTACACAATTAAAAAATCAGTCTTACTCCATTACATCATAACATGCTATATTACCAGATTAGCAGAGGACATACAAGAATAACAAGCTGTGCATTTTACATGGGTTTTCCATTTGAGATCTATGCGAGAACATGCAATACGTTAGTCAAACTAAAGCCGGTTTGTCATGGGTAGGCTGCAGAGGTGGCTGCGTTACTTTTACTCCGTCACATGTACTTAAGTATCTTTTCCCAATAAATTTGTACTTACAGAAGTATTTTTAATGCAGAATACTTTTCACTTTTACTCAAGTACTTATACCCCATTACATTACACTACACACTTCTCGCTACTTTTATTTGATTTATTACATTATTCTTCTTCAGACGCGCACAGCTTCTACGACGTCGACTGCTTTGATGCACGTTTATATAACACAGTAGAATGAGCTAGGGAGAGAGCATGGAAGAAGATATCGTCAGGTAACTGAGCTTCATTAAACAGAGAAAAGTGGTGCTACAATATTCCTTTCAACGACAAAAAAAAAAAGAAAAAAAATTTCGGACGTTACCTTTCAGTAAGCTCTCTGCCTGCATCCTCTGGTCTCTCGTGACGGAGTAGTAGCAACATTCTCCATTCCATATTCTGACGTCCCCAAATAAACAACAGCGGAGACACCTTTTTACTGGTTGCTTTAAGTTATGAAGTAAACTCAAAAAAGTGGCCACAACTCACCCCTTGGTAATGGAGCATGGGGGCTCAGAATTCTTACCTACAATCCTGCGCACATATATACCTCTTTAAAATAAATGTAAAGTTAAAGAAGAAATCACTGAAAGACAAGGTGTTGCAAACTTTAGATGAGTTTGTAATGAATGCCTATTGCACCGCTGATATGTCAGTAGTCCATCCAAGCACACGATTTTACTAAGCATGTAGGAATGAATGTCTCTGCTATTTGAGGCTTGTCTTTATGTTGAGGGTTGTCTATGTGTTGATTCTATTTCTAATTTATGTTATTTGTTAAATATTATTTATTTAGTTATTTATTTATTTATTTATTTATTTTTATTAGGAATATGATTTAGTACATGTGTTAAGTTATGTGCTCTCATCAGTTATAATGTTTGGTACATTGTCTCTTAGGTTGTAAGGTATAATTTGTTAATTATTTGTTTCCATTATTAAATGGTTTACGACTTTTTGTTGTACGCATGTATTATGTGTAATACGTTCTATTTGTGACGTCGACTATAAAAGTGGAACGGCTACTGATAACTGTTTAGTGCTGCATGTAAGTAAGGGAGAGAGAGAATAAAATCGACTGCATCCAAAGATATCTTCTGCGTGATCCTTTATTGATATGGAGAACAGAACTGAAAACTCAATAACATGAATGAGTAGATTTTATGTTTTGTTTATTAGACAAGCACTTTAAAATTTTATTTTGGGCATAACTGATATTCTGATACATTTGAATGTAATACATTATAGTTGTAATAAATCACCATATGAAGTTACTCACTACTTGAGTAGTCATTTTATGAGATTCGTTTTTACTCATACTCAAGTCGTTATTTTGATTAATACTTTTACCTCTACTTGAGTCATCATTATTATAAAGTGATAAAACTTGTACTTGAGTGCAGTTTTGCTTACTCTACCCACCCCTGGTAGGCTGCTGTCTAAACACATCATCTGACACAGTTGTTTAGCCTTGCAACAATACCTGGATTTTCCTGTTTTTATCACCACCTCCTAATCTGTTCCTATATTCTGACCTTGTCAACTAAAAAGTTACGGTTTGGCCTATTATTATTGAACGAGGAATTTATCAGTAGCCCACTAGCCTACAGAGAACAAATTAATTGCGCCCCTTACTGCCGAAAAAGAAACGCTGGTTCTTTTCACCAAGTCTGTCAACGGTATCTATGTAAATTTGTTTACATTTTAAATGCTCATATATCCAACTCAGTTCTCAGCAGATGTAGAACTAAGTTATAATTCTCAGAGGATGCTACTGAACTCATTTACGTGTAACATTTTAACATGAGTCGAGTGTTTTATCGAGTGTAGATTTGCAACCAAACTACCGAAACAGAAAACATGGAAAATGCCTATTACATGTCTACTGCCCTAGCGTTATCGAAACTTCAAGAGACTTGTTCTAATTAAAATATGACCATAGTTACCATAACATTGTTGTCAAATAATAGTCAATAGTCACATGTTTTATAATATGCCATACTAGAAATCAAAAACTAAAGAGCGTAGCCTATATGGTTTCAAGACTCAGTTCGAGGTCACTACGGGCAAACGTCCCTGCTGGCACGTGACCGACCTTCAACGTTGAAATGTTGTTGCAATAATGTCAGTTATTGTTTCAACGTTGAGAAAAACGTTGAAACAACGTTTAATGCTAATGGTTGTAAAAATGTTAACACAATACTGATACTGAAAGATCTGTACGTTGAATTGACATAATGTCTTCAACAACAAGCAAAAGAAAATTGTAAAAGCTGCTTTCCCTCGTATTTATTCAGGAAAGTGCCATAATATCTTTTTCCAGGGAGTCTCATTTGATCACATTCAAGCTTTACTATTGACTTATTTAGATTTGTTTATTTTTGTGTTTACAGTATAGGAATAATCGTATTGCAAGTTATGCACAACAAGTTGCATTACATATAACAATTGCATTGAAAACATATGACATGTACAGTAAATTCCTGATTCAGACAGCATTGTCATGTTGATCCAATTGCAAACTAGGTTATAATATTGTAGCGCCGGAGAGCGGTCGTTGGCCCCGGCCCTTTTGCTCTGTTGGGCAAGTTTCACTGTTTGTTTGTTGTCAGACAACGTGTTTGAATTAGATGTGTGTTGGGAGATGATTTCTGGTGTTTTGGGGATATCTGTTTCTATGTTTTAAGTTCTTATGTTACAGATAGTAATTTGGGACGTCACCATTTTGGTGAAATGTAGCCAGAGGTATCAGGGTGGTTGTTCTGTTTTCCAACGAACAGCTAAGTAGAAGAAGAAAAAAAAAAAACCCAGAGCACTTTGAATGCTGTGTCATTATATCTTGTTTTTCTGAGTACGTGGTGTTCATCGCGCAACATCACACCGCGAGGCTGTTAAATACAAAAATAAATTTAGTTCAGAATGTAAACACAATTCAATCTCGAATATGAGTAAGACCTTGGACCGTGTTAATTCTGTTTTCAATATCAACAATTCAATGTTGATGCAACACCTTCACCAATGTTGAAAAGTAAGACGTTGAAACAACGTCGCGATATCAAAGTTGATTCGATTTTCAAAATCAATATAATTCAACGTTGATTCAAGGTCGACGCAAGACCTTACATTCACCAATACTGAAAAGTAAGACAATGAAACAACGTCGCGATATCAATATTCAGCGGTGATTCAACCTTGGTCCATGACGTTGACTCAACTTTGAGTAAACGATGCAACGCCTGTCTTCTAGTTCTCTTTCATCGATGTTTGCTGGCACTTTCAGATTTGGATTTGCCCCTCTGATGGTGGTCGCAGATGAAACCTGGTTTTTGTTGTAGTTGCTGCTATTTTTTCGTTTGTTTGTTTATTTTGTTTTGTTTTTATGAGTGATTGTAAATATAAATTGTTTCGACACTCCTGTATCCCCGTGTTCCCGTTCTCTCTTACCATTACCACACTATCTGTGACCACTCACAAGTCACAACCAGTACAGTGTACTGTAAAGGTAATTTCTTCTTTGTGGTGTAAAAATCTTGGGTTAAGCATCACGACGATTAAATTACCACATGACTAGTATGACTAGTCAGTGGAGTGTGATAATATCATTTGTCACAGTAGAAGGGAAAGAGGGGTAAATAGGAGATGTCTTAAAGGAGACGCCCACTCTCAGAGCAACAGGCTACTCAGGAAAAACAAAATGAATACATACAGAGAAATAAATGATGATATCCTATGAAATGACTTGTGGCAACATCCCCCAAATCATCCTAGGATTGTCAAGAAGTGTTTCCCAAAACCTGTCCTAACTAAAGTCGCAAAAGAACTCTGTCCTTAATTGACGCGCTACCATACCTGCTTCTTCAGTCTTGCGTGCTATGCCCACAACTACAGATAGGCGCCGCTATGTACAGCATGTTAAAACCTAAGTGAAGAGCATGCATGCTTAACAAATATTCCTCCCCAGCCTAATAATGTATTTCACTCCTGACATTTTTTGTGTCCATTATCTTGGGGCAAATAAAACAAATAAAATAAATAAATACAAAATTATGGTTATATATATTTACTGCATATATTTATGGTTAAAATATGGTTATACACATGTTTGGGTTTTTTACCCTTTTTTAACATATAGCCTATATAAATTCCATTCTTACTGATGATATACCTATACCTATCACCTGTAAATGCACAACACCACTTTTATGAAGCATATGGTAGGATTTGACAGCAATTCATAGAATTCTGGCACTCAGTCACAAACACTGTTATACCATCCACTATCCATCTTAAGCAGGTTAGTGGACTCATCTAAACCTGTTTAATAATTTAAACAATGAAAACATAACTGAGAATAACTGAGGGAGGAAGGGGGGGGGCACACCCAAGAAGAAATAGCCACATTCAAACCAGATTCTCATGCTCCAACAGATGAGCCACAGCCATGCAGGAGATGAGGGAGGGAAGGAAAGCATTATTGGAGTATCAGCACTTAACAAATGAAATAAGAAAAATCATTTTATAGAAGCATGAATGTTGCAAGACTAGTGGCTGTGGAGGGCGCAGGAGGAGCAGGGCTATGCAGGAGCAGCAGGGCCAGGGACAGCAGGGCACAAAGTCAGTCAGCCGAACATTCCAGTTCAACAAAATAAACTATGCCTGAGAACCCTCCAGATTTGCTCCTTTATCTAATAAAGAGCTATTAACAAAAGGCTTGACCAATCAAATAGGTTTCAGTCTAGACTTAAACATTGAGACTGTGTCTGAGTCCCAAACACTTAATTGGGAGGCAGTTCCATAACTGTGGGGCTTTATAAGAGAAGGCTCTGCCCCCTGCTGTAGCCTTCACAATTCGAGGTAGTAACAAATCGCCTGCACCCTTGGATCTAAGTAGGCGTGACGGATCATAAAAGACCAGAAGTTCGCTCAGGTACTATGGCGTGAGACCATTTAGTGCTTTATAGGTCAACAGTAGTAATTTATAATCAATGTGAATTGGGAGCTAGCACAATGTGGACAGGATAGGGGTGACATGATCATATCTTCTCATTCCAGTAAGAAGTCTGGCTGCTGTGCTCTGGACTAACTGGAGCTTGTTTATGCACCTACTGGAACATCCAGACAGTAAGGCATTACAATAGTGTAACCTAGAGGTAACGAAGGCATGAACTAGTTTTTTTTGCATCATGTAATGACATTATATTTCTTATCTTTGCAATGTTTCTGGGATGAAAGAAGGCTATCCTAGTAATATTATCTACATGAGCTTCAAATGAAAGACTGGAATCAATAATCACACCAAGGTCTTTTACTACTGCACACGATGAAACAGAAAGGCCATGCAGAGTTACTATATAATCAGAGAGCTTACTACTTGCTGTGTGTGGTCCTAGCATAAGTACCTCTGTCTTGTCAGAATTAAGTAGTAGGAAGCTGATAAGCATTCCAATGCCTAATGTCTTTTACACATTCCTCAATTCTATTAAGCTGGTGTCTCTCATCTAGCTTTGCTGAAACATACAACTTTGTGTCATCAGCATAGCAGTGGAAGCTAATACCATGTTTATGAATAATATTAACCAGAGGTAACATGTATAAAGAAAAAAGCAGTGGGCCTAAAACAGAACTTTGCGGAACACCAAACTTTACCTTAGTATGTGTAGAGAAGTCACCATTTATGTCAACAAACTGATAACGATCAGTCAAATAAGTCCTGAGTCAGGAGAGGGCCATTCCCTTAACGCCAACAGCAGTCTAGTCTAACGAGGAGAATAGTATGGTTAACAATGTCAAAAGCTAAACTAAGGTCAAGTAACGCATGCAAGGAGACACAATCCTGATCAGACGCCATTAGTGGGTCATTTATCACTTTAACCTGTGCTGTCTCTGTGCTACGATGAGGCCTTAAATCCTCACTGATACATTTCATGAATGTTATTCCTATGTAGATATGAGCATAACTGCTGTGCTGCAGCCTTATCTAGGATTTTGGAGATAAAGGGGTGGTTTGATATTGGCCTATAGTTGGACAGCAAACAGGGGTCAAGGTCAGGTTTTTTAATCCGGGGTTTAAAAAATTTGGGTAAACAGCCAATGCTAAGGGAAGAGTTGATTATTTTTAGAGGAGGTTCAATTGCTTCTGGTAGAATTTGTTTGAAGAAGTGTGTCGGTAAGGGATGTAATACACCAGTGGTTGATTTTTAAGAGGAAATTAATGACATTAGTTCAGTCGCTTGAAGAGGGGCTAAAACATTTTAATCGATGATCTGATATAGTTATATTGTAATCTACAGGGTTAGTTATCAGATTACCACATATAATATATAAGAAGACAGTCTTGATACAAATCAACATGTGAAGCCGTAAGGGCCTCTGAAACATCCTTCACAAGAGAGAACACTACCGAATGTTGGAGAATTGGAGGCCTCTGAAATGGAAGAAGGCCTCTGTATGTTGAAGCCAACGGAAGAGGGCCTCGGTATACCAAAAAAGGAAAATGCAAAATCAGCAAAACATGAAGGCAATATGAAAAGGGTGAAATCTAGATTATAGTGACAGGGAAGCATAAGTAATGGCCGGGGCATAGTGGCTTGAGTGTCCGCCTTACATGGACTAGCCCATCGCTTGATAGCTAACACAAATTTTAGATATAAGTGAATGATTTTCTGTATTAGATTCAGTCACTCCCTGGGACCTGACTCAGTTTGTTGTATTTGCCCACTACTGAATGCAATAAACTTACACTGCATCAGACTCCTGAAGACTTTGACTGCCTTTTGGAACTTAGAATTCATTTTTTTAAAGAAGAACTTAGTATGGGAAGTACAGCGCTTAGTGTGGAGAAGGGACTCGGTCGCATCTGGCCCTGACCGGGGAGTCTCTCCCACACAAAGTCTATCTCTGTTAAAGATTTTTTTTTTTTTTTAACTTTTTTCTATATTTTTCTTACATGAACTATTAACATTAACAATCTGGCATCTTGTAGATAAAGAGTTTGATCCATCCAATGGGAATTGAGGTGGAATAGCTTTCTGAACTCTTCTCTGTGATGAATGAACAAAGCTTTGGCTCACAAAATCTTATTTGCAGTCCCAGAACAAAGATGAAAAAAGAGAAAAACTATGTTTTCTGACTAAAATTCAAAACACAGCCCAGCAATAATCAGTGGAGGGCTGGATATTTTTTTGAACTTATTTAAATTCCTCTTTGGCGCTAAAGATATGAGAACAGCAGTCAACGACAACCACCTAGTGACAAGTGTCAAACACGAACTGAAGCAATGGTTGACATCAGTGCTGATAAGCTGAGCCTTGAAAATTGCATAGTCGTTCAGAGCTACCTCAAAGGTATCACTTACTGATTTGTTTTGTTTGTTCTGATTCCTTTGATCAATGTTGTTGATTACTGACTGTTCCAGTGACAGTTGCCTTTGGAGAAAGGAGTTTTTCTCAGCTGAAATGTGAGAAGAATTATATTTGATCGACAATGGCTGAAAATGTGACAAAGTCCAAATTCCAAAATTCTCATGTACTGGACAGCTGTTCAATCATTGAGGACTTTGGCATTCACTTCTAGGGTGAATCAGTTGTTCTAGGTGGTATCTAGGGTGTTTAATTGACTAACACAATGGATTTTGGTGCACTGATAGATGTTTCATAATTCAGTTTTCATTTTCAGCCTATTTGGAAATGAGTGAAAAGCAATTTCTTCTTTGTATTTGTGGTGATGTTTACATGGTGATGTCTTGGTATGGTGTCAGGTGAAACTGCTGATGAAATTATGCTTTCCTCTGTTTTGGGGTCCTCGAGTGTTGAGGGATGGCAGTTATAGTTTTGCCTATATTTATAGTTATAGGATGCCCGATTGACATGTGCTGGCCCTGACCATTAGATTCACTAATAAAGACATTTCTTGCACATCATCACAGAATCCTCACCCTCAGACATATGATGGAACAACATCTGAGACCAAGAACATATCATTTAATCATTTAAATGATTTCCATATCAATATTATGTGTATTATGTATACACACACACACACACACACACACACACACACAGTCTTGGCAAACTGCCCGGAAATATTATAAGTACCTACCTGCTCTGTGACCCTTGATCCTCTGACTCCTCTGTAGGTGTTTGATCTGTTGGCAAATACTCAGCAAAACACAGTGTTTAATGTCTTATAGCACAGAGTCCAGTTTGCACTATGACAGATGAGAGAGATTGTTGTTTGAGAAATTTTGCAAGTAATGACTTCTTACAAACCGTGATAGAATTGTATTCCCTCTCATTACACTCTGCCATACTGACATTTAGGGAAAAGAGAAGAAAAAAAAGACAGTTTCTGAGGTATACAGTTTTTTGGTTTTCAAGAGATTGCTCTGAAATAAGACAACAAATTCACATGGTACACATAGTGTTAGTTTCTAATGATCACCGAAAGTTTCCAGTTCCTGGCTTCTTCCTGTGCAGCTCTACTGCTGCTCTACGAGTGAACTGCCTAATTTTAATACCAACGCTTAATTTAATATCAATCAAATCTCTGACTAAGGTACGTCAAACACTCGGTATGGCAAATATTCAGCTTGTTCAGTGTGTCAAGTGCAGGATATTTAGCCACTCTTCCTCCGTCATTAGTTACAGCTTTGTTTGTGATAAGTCTACAATAGTTAGCTCCCTGATGGAGAAGACTGTAGTGTTAGAGATGCGCATCCAGATGCTAGAAAGGGATAGCAAGAGTGAGAATAGCCTAGTTCCTGTAGAGGAAAATCTGGATGGCTCAGGCAGAGTTAGCAACCCCCCGACTCAGTCATTCGAGCCTTCACAGCGGGAAGAATGGGTGACGGCTCGGCGGCATAAGTGCAAAGCTAAAGCTAATGCTAAGGCTAGCCCACAGGAGCAACGGGCTTCCCCACTTCACGTGTCAAACAGGTTCGCCCTCCTCAGTGAAATACCCGCTGAGAAACCTGAAAGAGCTCTGGTTATAGGAGATTCCATTTTACGGCACGTGAAATTAGGTAGACCTTTAGGGGCACCAGCAGCCGTAGTTAGCTGTATACCGGGAGCCAGGGTGCCAGACATAGCAGGTGTTGGAGAAATATTACTCTCCTTTAAGGTAACTACTGTAGTAACCATGATAAACAACGTAACAATAATGTATTCATTATTATAGGGGTGAATCAATGTAATCGTTTATGTTAACAGCTATATAACTATACAATCCTTTGAATTGTAAGAAACATCAAGTTCTCTTTGTTCAGAAAGAAAAGGCCTGGGTGGCCCTATAGAGGACAGCATGTGAGATAAGGTCGGCGTCTCTGCCAGAGTGTTGAGGTCAGTCATAATATATGGAAAGAGAACGGCACCTCTGCCAGAGTGTTGTGGTCAGTCATAATATATGGAGAAGGTGAAATATTCCTGGTTTGTGATATATCTTGCTCCACCACTTAGCAGGGCAGTAAATATTGGTGACGACGTATGGTAAATGTAAAGGAACTAGACAATAATGACGTAATCTAAACCAGCGATGAGAGGGGCCTGTGAAGATGGGCTGGCAGAGACGCCCCACATACAAAGAGACAAAGTAATGTGTATCTTTTTTTGAGAAAACGTGTATAAAGACCAGTGCTTTGTGAGAAGGAGTCAGTCACTCCCCGGGACCTGACTCAGTTTGTTGTATGCCTTTTGAACTATACAATAAACTTACACTGCATCTGACTCATTGTTAGACCCCTATTGTTTTGTCTTAGAACAGGTATCGTGTGGCGTTGGGACTCAGTCTCATTTGGCCCAGGCTGAGAATTTCACCCACACAGGTAATCTTAAGGTTTAACATAAGCATATGTTTTCAAAGATAGTTTTTCATGTAGGAGCTAACAATATACGCCTTCAGTCAGAAAATACTAAAAGTAATATCAAAACTAACTAGGAATAAGAGCCCCTCGGAAACATGCACACTGTCGATATACAGTGGTGACGACTTGTGTATTAGATCCTTAACCTACACGTTTCCTCAAACAGATACTACCAGTAGTCATCAAACCTCTTCTAAAAATAATCAGTTCCTCCGTTAAAACTGGCTATGTACCTAAATCCTTTAAACTAGCAGTTATCAAACCCCTAATTAAAAAACCTGACCTCGACCCCTGTTCGTCGTCCAACTATAGGCCAATATCTAACCTCCCCTTTATCTCCAAAATCCTAGAAAAGGCAGTAGCACTGCAGTAATGCTTATACCTACATAGGAATAACATTTGTGAAATGTATCAGACAGAACTTAGGCCTCATCGTAGCACAGAGACAGCACTGGTTTAAGTTGTAAATGACCTAATACTGTCCTCTGATCAGGGTTGTGTCTCTTTGCTTGTCTTGCTTGACCTTAGCGCAGCCTTTGACACCATCGATCCTACTAATCTCCTTGATAGACTAGAAAATGTTGTTGGAGTTAAGGGAACGGCCCTCTTGTGGCTTAGGTCCTACTTGACTGATCATTATCAGTTTGGTGATGTAAATGGTGACTTCTCTACACATACTGAGGTAAAGTTTGGTGTTCCACAAGGTTCTGTTTTAGGGCCACTGTTTTTTTTCTTTATACATGCTACCTCTAGGTAATATTATTCGTAAACATGGTATTAGCTTCCACTGCTATGCAGATAAGCTGCAATTAGTTCAGAACGCAGCTGCCAGAGCTCTTACTAGAACCAAAAGATATGACCTCATCACCCCTATCTTATGCACACTGCACTGGCTCCCAATCAAATCTCGCACTGATTATAAAATCTTACTATTAACCTGTAAAGCACTGAATGGTCTTGTGCCACAGTACCTGAGCAAACTCCTGGTCTTTTATGATCCGCCAGACCTACTTGGATCAAAATATGCAGGCCATTTGTTGGTGCCTCGAACTGTGAAGGCTACAGCAGGGGGCAGTGCCTTCTCTTACAGAGCCCCACAGTTATGAAACTGCCTCCCAAGTTGTGTTCAACACTCAGTCTCTAAGCTAAAGTCATATTTGTTTAGCCAAGCCTTTTGTTAACAGCTTTCTATTAGATAAAGGAGCAGATCTGGAGGGTTCTCGGGCATAGAGTGTTTGGTGAACTGGGAGGTTTGGATGCTGTGCCCCCCCCCCCACTCTAACACGTTCACTCAGGTTTGTTGACAGTGGAGTGGGTGGCCGCCTCATGTCCCAGACTACCCTCATATCCGTATTACCATCTAGCTCTCCCTTTTAGCTGTGCTGTAATAGCTAATCTTGCCGGTATCCCTGCCTGCACTTAACACATGATGTACATTGTCCCTTAACCAATATGTGGAAATGAATATATCTAACAATGTCTCTCTCTCTCTGTCGAGCCACACATGTTACTCCTGAGATACCAGTGACTCCTGCCCTCCAGATTGATCCATCCTGGTGCTCCCATCTTTCATCTCCCTGTCAGCCTCCTGTCAGCATTGCCATCCCCTTTGTTTGTGATCTGATTGTATTTACTTGAAATTGTAATTGCCCGTTGGGTCGGCACCTATTGCACACCTGTCTGGCCAAGAAGGGATCTCCTCTCTCTGTGGTCTTTCTCAGGATTTCTCAAATTTTCTTCCCTGTTATTCCTCTTACACATGGGTTTTTGGGGATTGTTTTCTTGCCCGCCATGAGGATTAAGTCAGGGGGTTCCGTCCTGTTTTGTTTGTTATGGCATGTAAAGCCCTTTGAGACTGTAAACAGTTATATTGGGCTCTAAATAAACTTGAAACTTGAAACATAGCAAATTATAGTAGCTTACTTACACTTTCAATGGCACACGTGTTAGCATTATGCTAACGATTCGCGACGTGACAAACTGAATGCCATTAACGTCAAACACGTTGTACAAACAAAATGTTCTTAGTGCTTATACAATGGCAATTTAAAGACAATTTGGCAATTTAAATTTTGGCTGTTTATTTTGTGGAAAGCTTGAGACACGAAAACATCCCAACTTTTCAACAGGGATCTAACTTTATTAAACTTGTTGTAAGCATTATGTCACTCAGTTAAAGTGGTATTGCATAGCAGTAAGGAGTAAAGCCTTTGTTTTAACTCAGGGGCAGAACAGGGGTGAAAAACTGTGTTTAAAGATGAGAGACCAGGAAAGAAGCATCTGCTTTATGAAAATCCGGAAAGAAAATAAACCCATCTGTATCAATGAGATCGGAATAATCCAATAAATTCAATACAAGTCTAAAATTACTTACTATATGCTAATTTTTCATGAATGCAGCTTGTGATTCATCTACAATTGAATTTAGAACATCTTTGACTCTTTTAGCAAACAGCAAGGCCAGTATTTTATGATCATTATTAAGGGGTGGTATAGAGCACCAATTAACAATAGAAAACAAATCTTTTTTAGGTTTTGGGATCAGATTAATGATGCCCTGAGTCATTGACGGAGGTAGGGACTCTCTCTCTATACTTTCTTCGAATACTTCTGTCAAAAAAGGAGATATCTGCTGTGCAAATTCTTTATAAAATTCAGCTGTAACACCATCCCTTCCTAGTGATTTATTATTTTTCAAGCAATTTATTGTCTGAAGAACTTCTTCAGCGTTAATATGGTAATCACAAAAAACTCTCTTACCCTGAGAAAGACTTTCACAGCGACTAATAGAGTCCAAGAAAGAGGCAGCAAGTTCCTCACAGTAACTGGACTGATAAAGTTTTCCATAAAATTTAGCACAGTAGTCTGCAGTCTCATAAGGGTTCTCTACAATTTTATTGTCAATTCTTAATTTGTCAGTGTAAGAGTTTTTTGAGCGATTTTTCTCCAGCCTAAAGACATAGGAAAGAATTTTGTTCCCCCTCTTCAATCCATTTTCTTTGGGATCTGATAGACGCTCCTTTGGCTTTGAGTTTATATATATTATGTAATTTATTCTGAACCTTGATGAATTCAACTTGTTCAATGTCAATCCAATTATCTTGCCTTGAAACTGAGGATAACTTGAATAGAATATCTTTTTCATCTGCTCCTCTGCTTTTGGCTAAGTCACTAGCAAAGTTTCTGCAGAATTTTCCTACTTCATATTTACGTAATTCCCAATTAGAGCCATATAATTTTTCAATTTTTGGGAGGCTGTCTATCATTTCCGTCGTTACATTAAAATCCCCTCCTATAATGATTGAAGCAGTGGGATATTTTTATAACCATTGTGAAATTTTATCCTTGAGAGTTTCAAATAAACTATTATTATCAAAAGAGGAATTATAACCATATATGTTGATGACAGTAAGTGTAATTTGGTTCAGTGTTTTGCCAACAAATAGAAAATGACCTAAAGAATCAAAGTCTGCAGCCAAGACATCCCCCTCAGATCTGTTCTTAAAGATACCAACCACAGCTAAATACTCTGTGTTAACCAAACACCATTACCCCACTGTGATTTTCAGAAATTAGTACCCTCCTCAGATTAATGACATTCTTGAAAAAACAGAAATCTGTCTTGTGCTCCTTTGCAAACAAATATAAAAAATACTTCACCTAAAGGCTGTAATAAAACCTTGTGTATAAGTATAACCTATTTACACCAATAACATAGCTCTGCCAAAGAGATATTTCAAGAAAAATTGCAAAGCTGATGTTGTGTAGTGTTTCAGACATGTAACTTTTAACCTTTATCTAGTTATTGTCTTACCCTGTTTTCTCCTTTTTGCCTATGTATTCTTCTTCATCATCTTCTTCTTCCTCTTCTTCTTCTTGTGTCCATCAACATTATGTTAATAAGGGTGAAAGATGAAAAACTAGACACCAGGCATTTCAAAAATAAAAAAAACTCAGAAAGTTAAAGAAAAGATAATTAGCATGAAAATAACTAGGCAGTACAAATAATATCACAACCTCTAAACTAAATGATGATCATACTCTAAATATAGCAAACTTTTATAAATACAAACTTTTGACGAAGCATAATACTGTCAAAATAACAGCAGTTACCTCTTCCACCGTCTACATGGGACAGTGAGGGCACATTAATGCCTTGTTTAAATCTCTTGGATCTATGCAGATGCGTATGTCATCAGTCTCTTTTTTATGAGTGGCAAACATGTTGCAACACACCACAAAGTTCTCCTAAGTCAAGATCTCTCAGACCTACATCCTGGACCATTACTAGACCCTCTCTAAGATGGGCTCCCAACATTCCTGTTTTGTCTCATTCAAATTTCTCTCTTGTGCTGTCACATCCTCTCTTTTCCTCCACAACTGCATTCTCCATGGGAGGTAAGTCTCCTTCTCCTAGGAGGGTTTCCCACTCCGAGGTAAGTTCTCTGACACTTCCCTAGTGAATGACAAATGACAGAAGTCTCTAGGAGGTTCTCAATCATTGTTTCACCCAATACTGTTTCAGGGAAGCCCTCCTCATCAGCCCCAATAATAGTAACAGTGGTATATCTCCAACTGGCTTAATGACAGCATGGATGGTGGATTCTCAGTTATCAGCAAGCCTGTGTTTGTTTTGAAGAAGATTACTGTCAAGGACTCTGTCACCCATATCTGACTTGGATTCTCTGACCATCTTATCAAAACTACATTTGTTCTTCCCTGCAACTTCCTTAGAGTTTTCAGTGGCAATTTGATAGCTCCCCCCTAGATGAGACTTCAAATTTTTCACAGAGCAAGAGTGAACATTAGGATTACCATTCTCGATTGGCAATCCAAAAGCACCATCTGTGGGTAGTCAAGGCTTGAGCTCACAGAATGAAAACCAATGTACAAAATGATTTCTTGATGATGGTTTGTGTTTTTATTCTATATGGTCCACATGTGAGTGAAGGAATGTGGATTTCAATGGTGGTCTGATTTTTCTTCTCTTCTTTTTTGCTCTCTCAAGACTTTTTCTCATGTTTATTATTATTATTATTATTATTTTTTTCTTTCTTTCTTTCTGTTGTTTGTTTGTTCCTCCCAAGTTTGGCAGTAAAAAAATAAACTATCAATACTAGTTTCATACAAACAAGAAAGCACACATACATAAAAACAAGGACAGAAAAAGAAAAACAGCAGTCAGTAATAGGTAATAATGGTAAAATACACTGAAAATCACATCCCTGTCCCTAATTAAACCCTTAACTTCTGCCTCCCCAACCCATCCCAGGTACCCTCATCAGGGATATGTGGGAAACTGATCTCCTTAAAGTACTGAAAGAATGAGCCCCACATTCTCCAGAGTTTATTCCAAGAGTCCCTGGGTGGAAAGTTTTTTTTTTTTTTTTTTTCTCATCTGAGGAAGTAAAGGAGGTCTGTTAACCAGCGAGTAGGGGGGGGGGGGTCTTAATTCCCATTTAGTCAGTATAAGTCTCCTCACTATCGGGGTGAGGAAAGCAGTAATATACTTTTTAGAATTAGACAGGGGAGGTACTAAGGAGGAGATAACAAACAACGCTGTGAGAGCATTTGGTTCAATTTTTGAAGATAAATTTAATTTTTGATTCACAGAAGACAACTGCTTGCTGTATGGGTCCTACTCTGTTGATCTTCACCTACTATCCCCCAGCCTACCACAGCACATAGGTGTGTTTGTGTTTTGTCTTGTACTTAAAAATGGATCTGTCTGAGTGTCTAAGTAATAAACATTTTAATAGAGGGGTTTGGATGATGTATGTGTGATATTTATGATGTCTCTGGATTTTTTTTTTTTTTTGTACTGCTGAGCATAATGAGAGCATAATCTTTGCAAAATGAATTAAATTTACCACTTTTATCACTGTACCTTTCTCTCTGCATGCTCCACTGACCAGGGCCATTTTCCATGCTGTGCACAGCACACTCCAGACAGAACATATTGTATGTATTCACACAGACATTCAAGTGAGTTTAGCCCATTAGGAAACTTATATGTATTGGACAGGTCAATACAGTTCTACTGGTCCACATGGGTGAGTGCAGTGCAGCTGGTTCTACCTTACTGACAAACTTGTGCTGGGTCATTGTTCTCTTTTCTCTCTTTACTGTTTTTGGACTTTTAGGAATATACACTAGTCCTGCTAGAGATCCAATATTGTGTGAGAGGGGTTTTTGTGGGCACATGTTAGTCTGCTGTTTAATCCCACTGGGGCTGCTGGGATTAAAAGACAATGTGTGACACTCTCCAGTTGTGGAGGTTTGTGAGGTGTTGCACTTTTAACTCTACTTTCAGACCACCTGCACATGTGGCACTAGAACCCAGAGGGCAAAGATTATTATAGTAAATGTCAGTTTGTAAGATGGGTTTGGTATTTATCAAATCACAAATTTCTGCATGTTGTCATATTAATAATATGTGTTTTGTCTTCTAGCTTGCAGCTTATTAAGAGTATCTCTCTGTATATTTCTCTGTATTTCTTACTGTGAAATTGATGTTGTATTTTCCATATCCCTGCTTGTTGCCTTTTTCATTTAGCTGAAAAGGCTGTGATTGGAGAACCTGCTGACACTCTCAGGGTGATGTAGCCCAGAAGGTCACTATAGTGTTGGCTTTGTCCTTATGGACACTGAGCATCACCACATGAAGTGGGTTTTAAAGTGACAACATAAAGTGGCAACTGCATCTACAAAAACAGTCATTTGAAGATATGAACATGAAAGGAATGACACAGTGTTTATGGTTAGTGTGGTGCAATGTCTCATTGTACTAAAACATGTCACAAACTGAGAGAGACTGGATACAAGTGTAGACAATTTCATTCACCTTAATCCAAATCCTGGTCATAAACAGGCAGGGTCAGGTACACAACACACTGAATGTTTGGGGCAGGGCAGGTCTGAGGTCAGATAACAAAATAGGGTCAATACACTGGAGAGCTGACACAGGGAACAGGGCTAACAGAGAGAACAGGCCAAACATGACAAACTGCAAAAAGTGGAAACAATGGGAACTAGAATGGCACTCGGAGAGCACAGACCTCCACCAAGGCCAGTAGTCCATTGTTCTATGCTACTCAAATCTGTAGCTGCAACCACTAGATATGTCTGTATATATTTCCAAAACTATTAGGACAAAACAGTCAGAACTTATGATTGTGAAAACTAATTTATTATAAGAGACGATTAGCGATTATACATGTGTTATGCGAGCCCACAATAACTTTTACATAGGCGTACTTTGGTCATATCAACTTGGAAAACACGGTATGGATAATTTAGACATTGCTTATTTCTTACATATCTGCTGTATTTATTTCTACAGTGATGTTTGATGTGGCTGTCATGTTTTGTTGTATGTGTAGTCACTCCGCACCATTCACTTTACTTACAACGGGTTCATGCATTTGCCACAAATTCAATCCAGTTTTGTCCTAACTTGCAGTTAATGAAAATGGAAAATAATAAAATAAATATGGCTTTACCCTGTGACTCGTATACACTCCAAAATTTATCTGGTTCTTCCTTGGCCCAAACTACACCCTTCTACCAAGTTTCATATGATTTTGGCCTGGTAGTTTTTGTTTTAATCCTGCTGGCAAACAGACAAACAAACCAACAAACCAAAAAACAAACTGCACTGAAAACCTCTTTGGTGGAGGTAGCAATAGAATCATGACTGGGCTCAGTACAGACAGCTAGTGTAAGACTTGGACAGTGTTGAGAGCACATCATGAATGTGTGTGTGTGTGTGTGTGTGTGTGCATTCAGTATGCTCAGTGAATTGACACATTTGATTCATTCAATTTCCAAATCAGATTATTTTTTTATATAATGCTACCGTAATCTGTGAATATGAATCTTGTTATTGTATCAGTCTGTATTTGTCTGAATGAACAGATCAATCATATTAGTAAGTCATAAGAGTGAAGTAGAGACAGACAGAGTAAGAGGGCATTACAGATCTTTCCTATGCGCACACACACACACACACACACACACACACATACACACGCAATCAAACTCAGACTCTGAGGAGTGACTGGTGTTTCTTTGTTGGGGTCATAATGTACTCCTATGACATCATCACTCCTGAAGCAAGTCTTCACTTTAATTTGACATAACTTTCATACAACAGACATGTTAACACAAGAGTAATTACAAAAGCAATGGAAAGACTTACAGGTAATAGTGAGAATTAGGGTCATATTAACTGACATTAACTATGACAAGTTAGTGTTTGATTTTGCAGTACATAATCACTGTGTGCATGGTACATAATGTCAGTTCTGTGGTTGTGTGTGTGTGTGTGTGTGTGTGGAATCAGAATGTGGTTTAAAAACATCACTGTGGTGCTCCATAAAATCCCTCTGACAGTCAAAATAACCAATCTGCTGCCCAGCACAACCCATTTGTTTCTCAGCAAAGGAATAACTGTGTTGCTCAGTAAAATATCTTAAAAATAACATGCAGCCCATCGTAAAAATCTCTGTCAGTCTTTAAAGAATCTGTTCTCCTGCAGTCACTATAAAACTCTATTCTCTACCTTCTCTTACATCATACTGGTTTATGTGTATTCACTCCAGCAGTTTCTCCATGAGAGCAGACAGTATCTCCTGAATCTCCTGGTTTATTGTCTGTCAGATCCAACTCTATCACATATGAGTGGTTTGATTTGAGCCAGAGAAACACAGCCTTCCTTCTGACTTAGATGCAGGTTACAGACTGCAGAGAGAGAGAGAGAGTGAAAAATTTAAAACAAAATATAATGTACTGACACACAACAGAAATAAACAGAAAACAGATATATTTCTAAAACAGTGAAACAGCACTAAACTAAAATAGAGGGAGATTGTTGAAAGAGGGACGGAGAGATTTTTTTTCAGATGATTACTCTGGTAAATTGAACTGTATATCTCTCAGGGAGGTTATTTGCTGCAATGGGACACCTATTTAAAACAGTTTCATGGTTTCAGTGACAAACCCCTAACACTGAAATACTATTCAGCTAAAATGTTTCTTTAGAATAAAAGGGTTTTTCAGTTTCTGATGGATATAAAGAGAGAAAGATAAACCTTGAAGCACCAGGTACTGTTTTACTCTTTCCATAATCTTTTACTGAAATGTTTGTGTAGAGATTTGATCAGAGCGAAACATTTTAAGCACAATAGTGGATGATTAGGATCAGATGGTATTGTAAGACATTGTAATGATGAGACAGGAGGTACTGCACTATAATAAGGTGATTTCAGTTTCCTCAGTTTGTCATCAGAGCAATCATATTATATTTGTATTTAAAGTGGCTTTTGCTATTTCTCCAGCAGAACAGGAGTCTCCTTCAAGGTAATCAGAGTTTTTTTTTATTTTCCAAACAAATGTTTACTCTCATGTTATTTCTCTTCCATACACCAGTGCAACAGAAGAAAAACATGTGCATGTTACACTGTACATTATATCTGTCTTTGACCTTCAGTAGTTTTGTTTTTACTCTGTAAAACTCACCACATTTTAATAGTTCAAAATAGAAAGTGTCAAACAAAACCAATATATACACTTACAGCTCCATTTTTAACTAATGGGCCTGTGAATGTCTGCTAACATGTTCACTCTTGCACTGTACATTATATCTGCCTTTGATATGGGTCCTGCTCTCAATTCATTAGTATTTATTTATTTAATAGAGGATATGGTGCCTCATAAAGGTAACTTGATTTTTGAAGAATAAGCTCTATATATGAGTGAAACATTGTGTAATAAACTGTTAGATGTGCCTTTTTGGATTATTACTGCTCTTTTAATCCTGGACAACAAACAGGGATATCAATATTATTACCTAAATGAAGGCATTATTTGTAACATTTTAATATAACCACTAAGGTGCGTAACAGATCTGAAACCGAGACCGAAACCGCGATATAAACGTCCACGGTCAGGTGTCTCGGTTCCGGAATACGAATCGTGATTCCCCGTGCCCTCCACCCCCCAACCCCAAATCGCTGCCAATCGTTGCAGGTGCATTACGTTACTAATGTAACAAAACTCATTTTTCATTTCACAGTTAACACTGTAACACATGTAAATCATGAGATTATTATTCTATTTAAAGCTACGTCAAGTTGTATAGGCCTACTTTGTGTTAGGGGTATAATGGTACACATATTTGGTAAAGGATGTTTGGTTCGGTGCACATTGTTATCTGAGTAAATATAGTCTATTTATAACCATGCACGTTACGTGCATAACTTTTTTATGCTCTGATGGTCAGTCGACCAAAACTTCAGTGAATGAAGTGATACTTGACAAGATACAGACTGCTCTCTCTTCTACATTTCTGTATGCAGATGTAAAATTTAAAACTCAGTTTCCTCTCTGATTCCATAAAGGAGCCGTAACTTAGAAACTGAATTAGCACATGTTCAATGACGCAGCCTTGTAAGTATGGCGACCGTAAAGCCAGAGCTTCAGGACCCTCCTGTATCCTTAACGTCCTCTGTTTGGGAACATTTCGGTTTTCCAGTGAACTACAGTATCAATGGGCAAAGGCAAGTGGATAAGATGAAGGCAGCGTGCTGGCATTGTTAAACTGAAATGGGGTATGTTGCTGGCAGTACATCGAACATGATCTCATTTGAGACGGCATCATCCAAATGTGAATATCGAATATGATTACTCATTTGAGACGGCATCATCCAAATGTGAATATTACCGGTACAAGGAAACAACAGAGTGAAGAGCAAACTGGAAATTATGGCCAGTTTGCCATTGTTTACAGGTTTGTGCAAGTTTATAAGTTTGCAGGTAAATTCATATTAAATGAAAGGAAATTTCATGTTTTGCATTTTTTATATCAACATTTCAGCCGTGCTTTAAAAAAATCCTAATGTGTATTTGAATAATTCCCCTATTTTATTTTATCTCTTAAAAAACTGGCTTGAAAAAGCTGTTTTACATCTATATTGCAGAATGGAATCTATATTAGAATGGATGTCTTGTGTTAAATTAACCTCTTCCCTGTGGAAACCAGGTGGATTGAGTAAGGTAGTAAGGTTGTCCAGTTAATTAGAAACAATATCTTGTTAAATAAAAACGTTGAATTTCACGTGAAACAGTCATGTTGCTAAAGTCAGAACGTGAAAAGCTATTGTTTGAATGCACACACAGAGACAGTGTGTGTGTGTGTGTGTCCGAGTTTACTCTGCTGTATTTGATTATTCTTATGTGATGAATGTAGAACTATAGAACATCACAACCAATACTAACTGAACACACATGAACTTAGGGAGAAAGAGAGAGAGAGAGAGAAAGAGAGAGAGAAAGAGAGAGAGAGAGAGAGAGAGAGAGAGAGAAAGAGAGAGAGAAAGAGAGAGAAAGAGAGAGAGAGAGAGAGAGAGAAAGAGGACACATTTGTCAGACATTGGTCAGTAAGACCACAGACACATATCAGGAAACAGGCCTTTGGCTAGCAATGTCCGTCCTGAGACCTGAACAGTAAATACGAACTGGAATTGTGGGGGATTATGGGATGTCAAGTTGCTGGTCGTACACCAACTGGCCTAATTCTCCGGTTAGAAAGAACGCAACTCTTCCAAGGAGATTATATTGACAATTTATTTGTAATATGTCTGTGGTTTGGTGTCACTAACGCACAACAGAATAGAAATGATGTTTCAGCAGAACTATGTAACAGGACCAACAGTGTCTCTGTACAACTTCAAAGTGCGCACTAAGGAAAAGCAAACTTTGCGCATGTACAAACGTTAACAGGGATCTTAAAGGGACAATGTCCTTTAACAACGGTAGGGAATTTTGTACAGGAAGGAATGCGAAAAATGGCATGGGTTGTCTTTATAGCTGTTTTGTTTGTAGATCAACATGTCAGTACTGGCTTATTAACATTGGTATGTGTGTATGCATATTTTCTCTACTTTACTTAATGATATAAATCTTAAAAACCTTGACTGATGATAACAGTCTTATGTAAAACATCTGAAGCTGTTACACATCTATATCATAGAGAGGATTCTGTATTAGACTGAACATGTAGAGTTATCTTAACCACGTCCCTGCGGAAACCAGGTGGATCAACTGAGGCAGGAATGTTGCTCAATTAGTTCTGACAATGTTTTCACTGGATTTAGTGACAATAAGTTTAGCGTCAAATTAAATAAGAGTTAAATAAATTAAGATCCTTCTTCTTCTTCCTCCTAGTGTAAGTAGTCGTAGTAATAGTAGTAGTAGTAGTATTAGTCTGTTAAGATTACATTCCATTCGACTGTATCATAAAACAACAACAGACAAATTTACTGACACTGGTTGAACTCAAATGAACTGAGACAGAAGGTGTTTATATTTATCAGAGTTTACTCAGGGAAATTAGACTCTATATTTGTCTGATCATGCACAGCACCAAGAGATCAGTCTAAAATAGTTTAATGACAACAGCACTTATCAGCATTTTTTAAATCATAAGAATTGTTTTAAGTTTCTGTTTGATAAGAAAATGACTCACTCCAGTTTCTCCAGTTTACAGTGTGGAAGCTTTAGCACAGAGGAGAGCTCTTTCATTCCTGAGTCCCCTGGGTAATTCCCTCTCAGATTCAGCTCTCTCAGGTGAGAGGAGTTTGATGCCAGAGCTAAAGCCAGAGCAGCACAGCCTTCCTCTGTTATACTACACTTACTCAAACTAGACAGAGAGAGAGAGAGAGAGAGAGAGAGAGAGAGAGA
This sequence comes from Chanos chanos, assembly GCF_902362185.1. Lineage (NCBI taxonomy): Eukaryota > Metazoa > Chordata > Actinopteri > Gonorynchiformes > Chanidae > Chanos > Chanos chanos. The sequence continues at coordinate 21,618,274 of NC_044505.1, forward strand.
GAGTTGAACAAGAAAGAGACAGAAGACATTTATCAGAAATGACATTAGTCAGTTAGACCACAGACATGTATCAGTAAACAGGACAATGTTACAGTCTTTCTTTTCTCAAACACAGTTAGAGACAGAGCCCTCCCCTGGTTGTACTGATAATTCACAGTAGTCAGTGTGTAATAAGTGGATTTTCTCCCCCCTGTACTGTGTTTGGCCTAGTTTAGCCACCGTAGTGTTACACACCCACTCTAAGCCCAAAATGCAACCTGATTGGCTTATTACCCTGTTGGCCTGGCTGTATATATCTCACATGAAGTGTTAGCATGTCTTGCCTGTCTACTGTGTTGCTGGTCCTCTGTGTTCTGTGTCTGTCTACAGTGTCTGACCTAAGTCAAGGTGGTGACAAACTCACAGAAGTGGAAGGTAAATGTAAATGTTGTTTTTTTTTTTTTTTGATGCTTCCAAAATGACATGTGTTACTTCCATCAAATTTTCCATTTCTCTCACCGTATCTTCACATTGATTATAACCATTTATCTTTATCTATACATTATCATATTGATTTAGGATTATTCAATGCACTAAGAGATCTGTTTAAAATAATTTATGGACAAGTTCCCAACAATGACATACTAATTAACTAAAATGTTTCTTCATCATAAAAACTGTTTCCAATCTCTTTTTGATAAACACAACTCACTGCAATTTTTCCAGTTTAAAGTTTGGATTCTCCAGTAGAGAAGAGATCTGTTTCACTGATGAGTTTCCTAGGCGATTCAAACTCAGATTCAGTTCTCTCAGGTGTGAGGGGTTTGATTTCAGAGCTGAAACCAGTGCAGTACAGCCCTCATCTCCTATAGTGCATTCACTCAGACTGCAGAGAGAGAGAGAGAGAGAGAGAGAGAGAGAGAGAGAGAGAGAGAGAGAGAGAGAGAGAGAGAGAGAGAGATAGATCATTTGTCAGAGATAACATTGGTTAGTAAGGATGTAGAGACATATCAGGAAATGGACAATGTCATAGAGTCTCTGTTTTCCCAGATGGAGACATCTGGCTGCCATTTTACCTGGTTAATGATCTAAATCAGTTCTAATAGAAATGAATGTCAAAAGTGGCATGTGTAGGTTTCATATATGTCATGTTTTTATATCAACATTTCAGCCGTGCTTTAAAAAAACCTCCTAATGAGTATTTGAATATTTCCCCTATTATATTTTACCACATAAATCTCTTAAAAAGCAGCTTGAAATAGTTGCTTTACATCTATATGGCAGAATGGAATCTATTTTAGAATGGATTTCTTATTTTAATTTAACCACTTCCCTGTGGAAATGACATTAGTCAGTTAGACCACAGACATGTATCAGTAAACAGGACAATGTTACAGTCTTTCTTTTCTCAAACAGAGCTAGAGAGAGCCCTCCCCTGGTTGTACTGATAATTCACAGTCAGTATGTAATAAGTGGACATTTTCCTCCTGTACTGTGTTTGGCCTAGTTTAGCCACCGTAGTGTTACACACCCACTCTAAGCCCAAACTGCAAGCTGATTGGCTTATTACCCTGTTGGCCTGGCTGTATATATCTCACATGAAGTGTTAGCATGTCCTGCCTGTCTACTGTGTTGCTGGTCCTCTGTGTTCTGTGTCTGTCTACAGTGTCTGACCTAAGTCAAGGTGGTGACAGACTCACAGAAGTGGAATGTAAATGTAAATGTTGATTTTTTTTTTTTTTTTGATGTTCCGAAATGACGTGTGTTACTTCCATCAAATTTTCCATTTCTCTCACCTTATCTTCACATTGATTATAACCATTTATCTTTATCTATACATTATCATATTGATTTAGGATTATTCAATGCACTAAGAGATCTGTTTAAAGTAATTTATGGACAAGCTCCCAACAATGACATACTAATTAACTAAAATGTTTCTTCATCATAAAAACTGTTTCCAATTTCTTTTTGATAAACTCATGACTCACTCCAATTTTTCCAGTTTAAAGTTTGGATTCTCCAGTAGAGAAGAGATCTGTTTCACTGATGTGTCTCCTGGGTAATTCCAACTCAGATTCAGTTCTCTCAGGTGTGAGGGGTTTGATTTCAGAGCAGAAACCAGTGCAGTACAGCCCATTTCTCCTATAGCGCATTCACTCAGACTGCAGAGAGAAAGAGAGGGAGAGAGAGAGAGAGAGAGAGAGAGAGAGAAAGAGAGAGAAAGAGAGAGAGAGAGAGAGAGAGAGAGAGAGAGAGAGAGAGAGAGAGAGAGAGAGATCATTTGTCAGAGATAACATTGGTTAGTAAGGATGTAGAGACATATCAGGAAATGGACAATGTCATAGAGTCTCTGTTTTCCCAGATGGAGACATCTGGCTGCCATTTTACCTGGTTAATGATCTAAATCAGTTCTAATAGAAATGAATGTCAAAAGTGGCATGTGTAGGTTTCATATATGTCATGTTTTTATATCAACATTTCAGCCGTGCTTTAAAAAAACCTCCTAATGAGTATTTGAATATTTCCCCTATTATATTTTACCACATAAATCTCTTAAAAAGCAGCTTGAAATAGTTGCTTTACATCTATATGGCAGAATGGAATCTATTTTAGAATGGATGTCTTATTTTAATTTAACCACTTCCCTGTGGAAATGACATTAGTCAGTTAGACCACAGACATGTATCAGTAAACAGGACAATGTTACAGTCTTTCTTTTCTCAAACAGAGCTAGAGAGAGCCCTCCCCTGGTTGTACTGATAATTCACAGTAGTCAGTATGTAATAAGTGGACATTTTCCTCCTGTACTGTGTTTGGCCTAGTTTAGCCACTGTAGTGTTACACACCCACTCTAAGCCCAAAATGCAACCTGATTGGCTTATTACCCTGTTGGCCTGGCTGTATATATCTCACATGAAGTGTTAGCATGTCTTGCCTGTCTACTGTGTTGCTGGTCCTCTGTGTTCTGTGTCTGTCTACAGTGTCTGACCTAAGTCAAGGTGGTCATAGACTCACAGAAGTGGAAGGTAAATGTAAATGTTGTTTTTTTTTTTTTGATGCTTCCAAAATGACATGTGTTACTTCCATCAAATCTTCCATTTCTCTCACCTTATCTTTACATTGATTACAACCATTTATCTTTATCTATACATTATCATATTGATTTAGGATTACTCAATGCACTAAGAGATCTGTTTAAAATAATTTATGGACAAGCTCCCAACAATGACATACTAATTAACTAAAATGTTTCTTCATCATAAAAACTGTTTCCAATTTCTTTTTGATAAACACGACTCACTGCAATTTTTCCAGTTTAAAGTTTGGATTCTCCAGTAGAGAAGAGATCTGTTTCACTGATGAGTTTCTCAGGCAATTCCAACTCAGATTCAGTTCTCTCAGGTGTGAGGGGTTTGATTTCAGAGCTGAAACCAGTGCAGTACAGCCCTTTTCTCCTATAAAGCATTCACTCAGACTACAGAGAGAAAGAGAGAGAGAGAGAGAGAGAGAGAGAGAGAGAGAGAGAGAGAGAGAGAGAGAGCGATCATTTGTCAGAGATAACATTGGTTAATAAGGACGTAGAGATATATCAGGAAACAGACAATGTCATAGAGTCTCTGTTTTCCCAGATGGAGACATCTGGCTGCCATTTTACCTGGTTAATGATCTAAATCAGTTCTAATAGAAATGAATGTCAAAAGTGGCATGTGTAGGTTTCATATCTGTCATGTTTTTATATCAACATTTCAGCCGTGCTTTAAAAAAACCTCTTAATGAGTATTTGAACATTTCCCGTATTATATTTTACTACATAAATCTCTTAAAAAGCAGCTTCAAAAAGCTGTTTTACATCGATATTGCAGAATGGAATCTCTGTTAGAATGAGTATCTTGTGCTACTTCCCTGTGGAAACCAGGTGGAATGAGTAAGGTAGTAAGGTTGTCCAATTAGTTAAAAACAATATTTTGTTAGATAAAAATGTTGAATTTCATGTGTAACACAGGTATGTTGCTAAAGTTGGTGTGTGGATAGCTGCCGTTTGAATGCACACAGAGACAGTGTGTGTATGTGTGTCAGAGTTTACTGTGCTGTAATTGATCTTTCTTATATGATGAATATAGAACTACAGAGCATCACAGGTAAAGCCAAATTTACCAACACTAACTGAACAGACATGAACACAGGGAGAGAGAGAGAGAGAGAGAGAGAGAGAGAGAGAGAGAGAGAAAAGGACACAGTTGTCAGACATTGGTCAGTAAGACCACAGACACATATCATGAAACAGGCCATTGGCTAGCAATGTCCGTCCTGAGACCTGAAAAGTAAGTTTGTAGATTAACATGCTGATAGTGGCTTATAAACACTGGTATGTGTGTATGCATATTTTCTCTACTTTACTTAATGATATAAAATCATAAAAGCTCTGACTGATGATGACAGTCTTATGTAAAACATCTGAAGCTGTTATACATCTATATCATAGAGAGGATTCTGTATTAGACTGGACATCTAGAGTTATCTTAACCACGTCCCTGTGGAAACCAGGTGGATCAACTGAGGCAGCAATGTTGCTCAGTTAGTTCTAACAATGTTTTCACTGGATTTAGTGACAGTAAGATTAGTGCTGAAATGAACTAACAGAGTTGGACACTGGAAGATTCTTCTTCTTCCTAGTAGTAGTAGTAGTAATAGTAATATTAGTGGTAGTAGTAGTAGTTGTAGTCATGGTACTATTGGTCTGTCAAGATTACATTCCATTCAGTTATATTATAAGCAAGAACAGACAAATTTACTGACACTGGTTGAACTCAAATGAACTGAGACAGAAGGTGTTTATATTTATCAGAGTTTACTCAGGGAAATTAGACTCTATATTTGTCTGATCATGCACAGCACCAAGAGATCAGTCTAAAATAAGTTTAATGACAACAGCACTCATCAGCATTTTTTAAATCATAAAAAGTGTTTCAAGTTTCTGCTTGACAAGAAAATGACTCACTCCAATTTCTCCAGTTTACAGTGCGGAAGATCCAGCACAGAGGAGAGTTGTTTCACTGCTGAGTCTCCTGCTTCATTCCCTCTCAGATTCAGTTCTCTCAGGTGTGAGGGGTTTGATGTCAGAGCTGAAGCCAGAGCCACAAAGCCTGCCTCTTTTACTTTGCAGTGAGAGAGACTTAGAGAAAAAGAAGGACACATTTGTCAGACATTGGTCGGGTAGAGCACAGACATACATCAGGAAATAGGCCATTGGCCAGCAATGTCCATCCTGAGACCTGAAAAGTAAGAATGAACTGGTATGAATGCTAAAAATGGCATGTATAGTCTTTATAGTTGTTATGTCTGTAGATTAACATATTGACAATGGCTTATAAACACTGTTATGTGTGTACACATATTTTCTCTAATTCATATAATGATATAAATCACAAAAACCCTGACTGATGATAACAGTCTTATGTGAAACATCTGAAGCTGTTACACATCTATATCATAGAGAGGATTCTGTATTAGATTGGACATGTAGAGTTATCTTAACCGCGTCCCTGTGGAAACCAGGTGGATCAACTGAGTTGAACAAGAAAGAGACAGAAGACATTTATCAGAAATGACATTAGTCAGTTAGACCACAGACATGTATCAGTAAACAGGACAATGTTACAGTCTTTCTTTTCTCAAACAGAGCTAGAGAGAGCCCTCCCCTGGTTGTACTGATAATTCACAGTAGTCAGTATGTAATAAGTGGATTTTCTCCCCTGTACTGTGTTTGGCCTAGTTTAGCCACTGTAGTGTTACACACTCACTCTAAGCCCAAACTGCAAGCTGATTGGCTTGTTACCCTGTTGGCCTGGCTGTATATATCTCACATGAAGCACTAGCATGTCCTGCCTGTCTACGGTGTTGCTGGTTCTCTGTGCTGTGTGGTCTGTCTACAGTGTCTGTGATCATTGTGCTGTGCTCTCCTCTTAAAGGTGTTGAGACACAAAGCTGAGCTATAGCCCATGCTAAGAGTGTGTTTGTGCATCTGAGTCATGTGATCTTTTAAGATGTTTAAATTTCAGCTTTGCAATTCTGTGGTGTATGATACTAATGTCTTCTAATGTTGCCTGTCAGTACAGTGAGGAGAAATGGTTTGAATAGGTCTAAAAGCCAAGTAACATATGAGGGATATTTTTATAAAGAGTGGTAACAGTGATTTTAGTCAGTTATATAGTTAATGTCCTGCTATTTCTTAAGTTGATGTTGGGCTGTTTTATTCCTCTAGGTGACACTGCTGCTTTGTTACCTCAGTGCATTTGGTTTGATTTTGTCTTTACCAGGTGCTTTGTTTGGGTTATGGGCGACACAATGGTGCGGTGGTCAGCGGCGTGTAACCCTGATTAGGATGATCAGTGTGGAAAATGAATGAATGTTTGGGTTGTTTGGTTTTGTCTTTATCGGTTGCTTGTTCTCTTCTCTCCTCCTCTTTAATGTGGTGTTGGTAATAAAAGGTACTTGTAAGCCCCTCTCTGGTTTGGACAAGTGGTTTCTTAATTCTTTGCTGCCAATAAAATTCATTTTATTAGTGAAATAAATAAATAAATAAATAAATAAATAAATGCCGTCTCTGCTGCATACTTTACAAATTTAACTGTGTGGGAACCCATTCTACTGGTTAGAGATACATATTTAAAAACTCTTGAGCTGTAAGTCCTCAGGCAGCATTGTCACAGTTCTATATGTGACCAAGTGGTAATTGTACAGAATAATTACCACGGAATATTTAGAGTTAATTTATTTTATTTCTGAGGGCAAAGTTTTTTGTTGTGTCTTTTGGTCACTAGGGGGCTGGGTAGCACGGTCAGATATGGGCATGCCCAGCAGAAGTTGTTTTGTGGATTGCATCAGCGGGGAAGTAGTGTGCAGATGTTCATGGAATGCGGTGTTTAAGTAAGTGCCATGAAACTTTGTAATAACCACTGTTCCAGTGTGTAAGTGTGTGTATAAGGTTACGAGTTATACATGTTTCCAAATCTAGACCTGAAGTGTTTACGTTCTACAGAAAGTGTTGATATTAGACGGATGTGTGTGGAGAATATCTTACGTTTCTGGAAGTTTCTGTGTGTGTTACATATTAGCCGGCTTACGGTGGTTTTCTTTTATTTGTACAGATAAAGGCCACTGCCGTATTTTGGGTGTTGCAACTTTTATTTTACTTTGCAAAGCCAAGGTTTTGCCATCAAATCCTAACTCAAAGTTAAGAACCCAGAAGAAATTTATTATGTCCTGTGTCTTCCTGGGATCCGCAGGTTACATATACATTAAAGGAAGCATGGGCCGGTCACAAATACACAAGACATGTCACTCCTCACTGTATCTTAAAACCCTGTATTGAAGTTTTATCCATTCTCCCTAAATGATGCAGCTGACATGACAGCATTTCTGAAGAGAAGGACATTTCTTTGGCCGTTGGTGTGACACTAAGCCTTTCTTATGCTAATATCAATGATAACAAGTCTAATCCGATGGAAACATCAGTTTACTATTTTCTTGGGACACGGAATAAAGTGGTAGTGTCAATTTTATAACTGAGACCAAAGCTGTTTCCAAGAAGAGGAGGGCAGAAAGTAGAGGGAAAGGCCATGTAGTTCGGCTCTGATTTAGTTTAATTATACTGCTCTATTATGTTTCTGTTCAGTCCTATTTCTATTCAGTTTAGCAGAGGTAAGGGTATAGCCTAAGTCAAAGTGGTGACAGACTCACAGAAGTGGAATGTAAATGTGAATGTTGATTTTTTTTTTTTTTTGATACTTCCAGCATTACATGTGTTACTTCCATCAAATCTTCCATTTCTCTCACCTTATTTTCACATTGATTATAACCATTTGTCTTGATCTATACACTATCATACTGATTTAGGATTATTCAATGAACAAAGATATCTGTTTGAAATAATTTATGGACAAGCTCCCAACAATGACATACTAATTAACTAAAATGTTTCTTCATCATAAAAACTGTTTCCAATCTCTTTTTGATAAACACATGAATCACTGCAATTTTTCCAGTTAACAGTTTGGATTCTCCAGTAGAGAAGAGATCTGTTTCACTGATGTGTCTCCTGGGTAATTCAAACTCAGATTCAGTTCTCTCAGGTATGAGGGGTTTGATGATAACACTCAGTCACTGACTCATTATCTAAGCCGCTTATCCTAATTAGGGTTGCGGAGTGTTGCTGGAGCCTATCCCAGCGCTCATAGGGTGAAAGGCAGGGAAACACCCTGGACAGGTCGCCAGTCCATCACAGGGCAGACACACAGACAAACACACTCACACACATAATCATACCCAGGGACAATTTAATGTCTCCAGTTCGCCTAACCTGCATGTCTTTGGACAGTGGGAGGAAACCGGAGCTCCCAGAGGAAACCAACACAGGCACAAGGAGAACATGCAAACTTCACACAGAAAGGCCTTAATGCTGTGAGGCAACAGCGCTACCCACTGCGCCACTGTGCAACACCGATGATAACAGTCTTATGTAAAACATCTGAAGCTGTTATACATCTATATCATAGAGAGGATTCTGTATTAGACTGGACATCTAGAGTTATCTTAACCACGTCTCTGTTGAAACCAGGTGGATCAACTGAGGCAGCAATGTTGCTCAATTAGTTCTAACAATGTTTTCACTAGATTTAGTGACACTAAGTTTAGCGTCAAATTAAATAAGAGTTAAAGATTTTAATATTCTTCTTCTTCCTGCTTGTAGTAGTAGTAATAGTAGTAGTAGTAGTACTATAGGTCTGTTAAGATTACATTCCATTCGATTATATTATAAAACAACAACAGACAAATTTACTGACACTAGTTGAACTCAAATGAACTAAGACAGAAGGTGTTTATATTTATCAGAGTTTACTCAGGGAAATTAGACTCTATATTTGTCTGATCATGCACAGCACCAAGAGATCAGTCTAAAATAAGTTTAATGACAACAGCACTCATCAGCATTTTTTAAATCATAAAAAATGTTTTAAGTGTCTGTTTGATAAAAAATATGACTCACTCCAGTTTCTCCAGTTTACAGTCTGGAAGCTTAAATACAGTGGAGAGTTTCTTCACTCCTGAGTCTCCTGCTTCATTCCCTCTCAGATTCAGTTCTCTCAGGTGTGAGGGGTTTGATGTCAGAGCTGAAGCCAGAGCAGCAAAGTCTTCTTCTTTTGCTTTGCAGTGAGACAGACTTAAAGAGAGAAAGAAAGAGAGAGAGAGAGAGACGGAGGGAGAGAGAGAAAGGACACATTTGTCAGACATTGGTCGGGTAGAGCACAGACATACATCAGGAAATAGGCCATTGGCCAGTAATGTCCATCCTGAGACCTGAAATTAAACACAAACTGGAATGAATGAGAAAAATGGCATGTATAGTGTTTATAGCTGTTATGTTTGTAGACTAACATGTTGATAGTGTCTTATAAACACTGTTATGTATGTACACATATTTTCTCTATTTTACATAATGATAAGAATCATGAAAACTCCGACTGATGATAACAGTCTTATGTAAAACATCTGAAGCTGTTATACATATATATATATATATATCATAGAGAGGATTCTGTATTAGACTGGACATCTAGAGTTATCTTAACCACGTCCCTATGGAAACCAGGTGGATCAACTGAGGCAGCAATGTTGCTCAATTAGTTCTAACAATGTTTTCACTGGATTTAGTGACACTAAGTTTAGCGTCAAATTAAATAAGAGTCAGAGATTTTAAGATTTTTCTTCTTCCTCCTTGTAGTAGTAGCAGTAGTAGTAGTAGTAGTAGTACTATAGGTCTGTTAAGATTACATTCCAAGGAGATCATTCCAAGATTACATTCCAAGAGATCAGTCTAAAATAGTTTCATGACAACAGCACTCATCAGCATTTTTTCAATTATAAAAAGTGTTTTAAGTTTCTGTTTGATAAAAAAATACAACTCTCTCCAATTTCTCCAGTTTACAATGTGGAAGCTTCAATACAGAGGTTAACCCCTTCACTCCTGAGTCTCCTGGTTCATTCCCTCTCAGATTCAGCTCTCTCAGGTGTGAGGGGTTTGATGTCAGAGCTGAAGCCAGAGCAGCAAAGCCTGCCTCTGTTATATAAGATTTACTCAGACTAGAGACACAGAGAGATGTATCCATGTTAGAATTTGTAAATTTTTGCTTGTCATGAAAACCAAATAGTATACAAGGAGATTTTCCACGTAGTGTAATACTGAACAAGATAGATAGCACACACACACACACACACACACACGCACGCACACACACACACACAAAACACACACAAAACACACACAAAACACAAAGACATGTGTTGGGGTGTGTGGGGGTGGGGGTGGATGGGGGGTGATTACAGCACTCAGCCTTTTTTCTTAATTTATGAAATCAACCAAAAATAGTCTGTCTAAGAAAACATAAGAGACAGTTATCTGAACTTTTGAGTTTAAAATGGACATGAACATATTCACAGCAATAAAACCATGTCACACAGAGCACTGCATCTGTCCATCATTTCTGGCCAATGTGGGTTTATAATGCATTCTCTATATATAGCTGATTTTGGACTCCAACACTATCTGAACTCTGGGTTTTTCTTTGTTTAAGCTTTTCAAACAAGTGCAAAGTTCTTACAGAGTTTTACTCATTTGAATCTAAAACTATATTCTCAAGTTCCCTTCTACCTTCAGAATTGTTTTTCACCATGACAGTTTGTTGGAGGAATTGATGGTGATCTTTGAAATAAGGTCAGGAACATATGGGTTCATCACACCAACAGATTAGTCCCTCAGATGGCAGTTGTCAGAACTTGTCTAGCACACGGTCCATCAGTCACCTGGATTAGATGCCCTGTCTCTGTGTCACTGTATTCACACTGTCCACAGTGTTAACCACCAGCTAAACTAACTGATTCACTGTTAGGACATTTATAGTGTCTGATATCACTGGGTCTGCCTCCACAGAGATCTCTAACCTTACAACATGGAGAACAGGTTCCTTCCACAGAGATCTCTAACCTTTCATCACAGAGAGCAGATTCCCTCCACAGAGATCTCTCACTTTACAACATGGAGAAGAGGTTCCCTCACTGGAGATGTCTGACCTGCCTCCACACTGAACAGATTCTCTCCATGGTGATCTATCATCTTAAATCATGGAGAACAGGCTCTGTGTGAAACTAGGGCTGTGAAGTGCTGGATTTTATTCTCACACACTTCATTTATTCCCTTACTCTTACATCAATCACACAAAAAGAAAAGAAACCCCACAGATTAAACTCACAACAGTTTGTTCACATCAGAGTGTCTCCCAACCCCAAACCTTCAACTAAAGCAAGAATAAAAACTGATGACTGTCTCCATAGAACATCTGAACATCCACATAAAGCCTGTTGAAAAACTGTACACTAAAACCAGCTTCCCTACATACCAGCTGCACTAAACCCTGATCTCCCTCTTCCACCCAATCAAAATAAATCACTTTGTGGTACCCAGTTTATCTCAGTGAAAGTCTACAATAGCAGCCTGCACTCTCCCTGTCAGCCCTGCTGTTGGTTCTACAGTCACCACACCTTGTCATAGGCCAGTTGCCACCAAGTTGTTTATCAGGAGTGTGCAGCCCCTGTACAGCATCTGAATTAAGGGCCATCATTCCTTCTCAAAGGTCTTAGCACTGTCTCTAAAATTCCCTTACCATTCTTTTATACATTTCTTCATGTCCTTAGCCTTGATCATCCTGTCTCTCTCCTCTCATTTACCCACCAAACCTGCTGATCTTTTGGTTCAGTTTATCCTGGAGCGTGTTTACATTATATTTACTTTTATTCATTTTGCAGACATTTCTATTCAAAGCAACCTCCAAGTCAGGTGGAGTACAAAAGCCAGCAAACATCCATTAAAAAGCTGATTTTTGCATTAGTGCCACTGCTAAGTTCAGTGTCAGGCCAGATACACATGCAAGTAAAGCAAAGGTGATCCTGTCACCTTCCTACTGCTCCTAACAATGCCCCCCTCTTCTGTGACAGTAAGTACAGAGCAGTGTGGAAAAACAGGGAGAAAGAAAGAGAAGAAAAAATTAACAAATCACACTTTCAGACACACACTTCACTTCAATACACAGTCTTATGCAGAACAGAGAGAGAGAGAGATGACATTTTTCATTGAGTACTCTTGTACTGATTGTCTTTCTAAAAGGGATATACTGTAATAAGACTTTTGTCTTTTTCTTAATTGTTTTTTGCAAAATGTTTTTTTTTTTCAGTTTCTGCTTGATGAATATGTAACTCACCAGTTTCTCCATTGTACAGTGCTGAGTCTCAAAAATGAACTGAATCTGTTGTGCATGCGTGAACCCATTGTAGAACACTTACCTGTGTCCTGTTATTGGCTATTGATGTATAGGGTCATTCAGTAGTCTGAATAAGTAATATGTAATGCGCATGCACATGCATGTCATTTTTTGGGAATAAGATGTTGCTCTCATGTTTGCCTGTACTGCTATAAGGAAGCTTGTCAGCTAAACTTTCATTTCGATCCTTAACTAAAGCCTACCACTCATCTTTCAACACCTGTCATAATTACAGTGAACTGTAATTCATTGCGACTAAACATATGACAAAACACAACAGCCACCTCAAACAACACTCTAGAAACAAATACAGCAGGTATATGAGAAATAAGCAATGTCTTAATTATCTTTACTGTTCCTTCCAAGTCGATATGACCCAAAGGTTATTGTGGGCTTGAATCATGCACATGCAATCGCTAATCGTTTCTTACAAAAAAATAGCTTTCACAATCATAGATTCTGACTTTTTTGGAAATATATCCAGACATGTATAGTGGTTGTGGTTACAAATCTGAATATCATAGCAGAGTGGGCTATTGGCCTTGGAGGAGCTCTGCGCTCTCCGAGTGCCCTTCTAGTTACGCTATTTGTAACGCTGTGATATTTGCAAATGTGGTGATTTGGTAGGTTTTAGCCTAACAGTTCTGATGCTGTCCATTAAAAGCTTAGATAATTTTATTTATCTCCAATTTGTTTCATTTTTTATCAGCTGAATAAAACTAATTGAAAATAAAAAATCAGTGGAACTGTATTGTGCGGGTGTGAATGATCAGAATGTTGTATTTAGATCTGTTGTATTTAGATGGAAAAAGTGGTATATTAAAATTGTGCTCATTCAATAAATTATTTTTCTGGGTGCATCTTGCAGCATTCTCATACAGTTTTTTCATCTGCCATGCTGTGACTGAAGGATTCAGCACTAATGTTACTTTTTTATTATTATTTGGTAAGTAAGGACGATTTCAGGGATACTCGCGGTGGCAAGACGCATCACCCTCCTAAGTTTATTTAAAAGATGTTTTGATGAACGAATGGATAACTGCCATATTCTGTTACGCGTACCTGAAATTTCCAAGTAATGGAAAATAAGTATAAGTAAGTAAGTATATGTAAGTATAAGTAGAATATCACATTGAAATTGCTAATCAAGGTTACAGTAAAGGCAGGGCTTAATTCATAGAAATTGGCCATCATTAATACTGCCAGTGATATGCTCTATTTACAAAAATGATTACATGGCACTGCATTTGGGATTATAGTGAAATTCCATTGTTAATGTAAAAAAAAAAAAAAATGGCTGGATCAAGAGGTGGGCAGGGGTGGAGCATTGCTCACCCAAATTTTAGCACTGCCCACGCAAATGACTTGGCCAGAAGCATGTGTATAGCTGTCATGGCACACTTCCACCTCAGTGAATTTTGCTTTGCTCTCATTCAGGTTGTATAAGGGTGAAACTGGAGCAAATCCAGCGAAGCAAGCAAAATTGAGATGGCGAATCCCCAACTTTATGCAAATAAGAAGCACACGAAAACCAATCAGTTCAGTGTGTGATGTGTTTGGTACATGACATTATCTAGGGAGGCGGGAGTAACAAAAAAGTCTGACCAAGCTGGCAGAGGCTAAAGGCTACATGTACCATGAAAACATGTATATGATTAAAAGATGTATGGGCAACCATTTGTGTCTACGTCAACAAAGGTTGTTGTTTACATGCTACATGAATTAAGTCGGGATCAGAGCAGTGGAAAAAACTCTCTCAACGGCTCTGGCTGGGGTTAAACAGACCACTGTAGACCTTCATTTTGGCACTCGAGCTTTTGAGCTAGGTTTCTTGCTTGTATTCGTGACCATGCAGCCAGAGCGAAAAGTGGTAGGGCGAAATTCGCAAGGTGTTTCGCTGTGAGGAAGCCTAGCATCAGAGTACCGTAGTTACGCCTGTTTGGAATGCTTTGGGGAATCACTTTTTTCCTGCCGTCCTAGTGTCAATATCATTGATTAGCTTAACGACTGCAAACTGTTCCGATTTCTGATAGGTTGGCTGGACACTACAAAAACTGGAGACGGAAAAATTAACGGACAGTTCTACAGTGTATGGCTCTTCCTTGAAAACAAGATCATAGCAACATTTTTCTTATATATATAATTTAAAATTGAAATATTAAAAAATCATTGTGCATTTATTTTTGACAGTAAAGATTACATCTCTGTCAAGTATAGGCTGTTGGTAGGTTGTACTATGCATTTTTTGAAATGCTGTAAAAAAAAAAAAAAAAAAAAAAAATTGTGCAATGCATTGGTGAATAAAACTATGATTGCCCCCACAATTGAGGAAGTCTAGAAATGGGTCTGCCCTGTTGCCACTAGTATACTGTAAATTCAGTAAAATACAGAGCTATACCCTGTTTTAGTACACAGTATTACAGCAGTAATAAACTGTAAATGACGTTTACAGTAATCAAACTGTAAAACAAATGGTAGTGTACTGGAAACCCTGCTGCCAGAAGTCTAGTACAAAACCCAGCACATCTGAAATCACAGCAATGTACTGTAATTCACAATGCTGCATCAGACATTACACAGTGTAATATTAATGACTGTCTGTGTGCGCATTTTTATAGAGCCATAAGCACTGTATAGTCACATTTAACACCAAAAACTGATTCATCAGGTCACTCTGTATTGTGGTCATTTTTATGAGAACATAGTAATTTTAAAACTTCATTAATGAACCTTCATTTTATTTGAATGTTAAGGGCCAGGCAAGGAAGGTCCTGAGAAGAGAGAATGAGAGAAGAGGCAGGAAGAGCAGAAATCCCTGTGTAATCCAACACCATCTTAAATACTTACACTATAATAATGATTTTATTACTGTAAACAGAGACTGTTCCCATTTGAAAAGACAATGAGAAAGCAGGCCAGTCCTCCCTTACCATGAGAAGGACATTAAAGCCAGAAACACTCAACACCACCACACACCCATAGCATAATGATCAGAAGGTCAGAAAGCCCAAAAGGAATTAATGTCATTATCTCCTTATCTTTTTTATCAGACTGAAAAACTGATAGATTTCTGGCACTAATAGACCAAACTATTCATTGATGAAAATGTTTTTAAACATCTTGAAAAAACATAACTCACTCCAGTTTCTGTGGTCTGCAGTGTGGATCCTCCAGTAAAGCAGAGAACTGTTTTAGTCCTGAGTCTCCTCGCACGTGTCTCCTCAGATCCAGCTCTGTCAGCAGTAGAGGGTTTTTACCTAAATCTGCAGCCAGAGCAGCACAGAACTCCTCTGCAACAGAACTTTTCAACAGCCTGCAGAGAGAGAAAAATATATTCATGTCACTGACCATTTAATACCTCACGACAGCACCACTCATCAGCAGTCCAGGGTGCCATCCAGTCCAGTAAACAGATCAAATGATTAAATGACTGATGCAGGGAGTGAGATCAATTCTAAATAGGAGTTTACACAGTGACTGGATGGCAAAAAGCGGTCTAAAAATTCTTTACAAAATTCATCAGACAATTTAAATGAAAACAAGCACTCTGACATGACTCAAAACGATTTAGATTAGTTTTTGCTCTCGGTAAATTAATGCTTTTTCAAAGTCACATTTCTTTAGTCATGTTCATTATTGTTCACCTCAGTTTCACAATTTTACATAGTGGATCCTTTAAACTGCTTCTAAACTGATCCTTAGCATTCTCAAAGCCTCCTTTCAGCTATGGAGAATTGTTAAATGATTCACTAATAAAAACAGTCTTGTGAGAAACCAAAGGACCAGTAAAACAAATTTTGAAACATGATTCACATAAAAGAAAAAACCTCACAGAAAAAAAAAATCAAATAACAAAAAAAAAACCTCACATTCCGCTCACAGTTACTGGCATAATAACAAGATTGGTTTTTCACGCACTGATACACCCCACAATATACAAGAATACTGATCTTGAGACAAAACTTGTCTTATGTCTTTCTCATCAGTAAATGTATTAATTCCCATGTGAGGCGTTGTTTTCTTGAGTCATGCTTGTCATATTGTTTACCTTAGTGTTCCCAGTTGGCATTGTGGATCCTCCAGTAAATCACAGAGCAGCTCAACTCCTGAGTCTCCAGGATCATTCCCACTGAGATCCAGCTCTCTCAGGTGTGAGGGGTTTGATCTCAATGTTGAAGCCAGAGCAGCATATCCTTCCTCTGTGATATTACACTGTGAAAGTCTACAGAAAAGAAAGGCACGTATTGCAGTCAATATGAATTTGGAAAAGCATCATTGTTCGAATACATTCCATTTTTAGTATTTTTTTCGAGTCTTCATGTTTTCTGGGCATAGTGCCGTTCTAAAATGCATCATAAATATCAGTGTGTAGTTTGGAGTGAAGTAATGGTGATGTTTTGATTTGTATACACAACACTGTGAGTGCAGGATTTTCCCTTTGTGAAATCTGTAAGATCCATTAATAAAGATACAGTACAAAAAACAGAACAGAATTATTCAAAACACTGACTTCAGTCTCTCCAGTCTACAGTGTGAATCCTCCAATAGAGCACAAAGCTGTTTCACTCCTGAATCTCCCAGTTTGTTCTCACTCAGATCCAGCTCTCTCAGCAGTAAGGGGTTTTTACCTAGAGCTGAAGTCAGAGCAGCACAGACTTCCTCTGCAGTAGGACTCTGCAAAAGTCTGAACAGAAACAATGGCTCATAAAGAGAAACTGATTGATTTATAGAAAAAGACACAACTTTTGAGACTTTAAAGAGGTTCTTTTCTCTGCTTCTAAACTGATCCCAGGCATTCTCAAAGCCTCCTTTCAGCTATGGAGAAATGTAAAATGATTCACTAATAAAAACAGTTTTGTGAGAAACCAAAGGACCAGTAAAACAAATTTTGAAACATGATTCACAGTTAAAAAAAAAACAAAAAAAAACTCACATTCCGCTCACAGTTACTGGCATAATAACAAGATTGGTTTTTCACGCACTGATACACCCCACAATATACAAGAATACTGATCTTGAGACAAAACTTGTCTTATGTCTTTCTCATCAGTAAATGTATTAATTCCCATGTGAGGCGTTGTTTTCTTGAGTCATGCTTGTCATATTGTTTACCTTAGTGTTCCCAGTTGGCATTGTGGATCCTCCAGTAAATCACAGAGCAGCTCAACTCCTGAGTCTCCAGGATCATTCCCACTGAGATCCAGCTCTCTCAGGTGTGAGGGGTTTGATCTCAATGTTGAAGCCAGAGCAGCATATCCTTCCTCTGTGATATTACACTGTGAAAGTCTACAGAAAAGAAAGGCACGTATTGCAGTCAATATGAATTTGGAAAAGCATCATTGTTCGAATACATTCCATTTTTAGTATTTTTTTCGAGTCTTCATGTTTTCTGGGCATAGTGCCGTTCTAAAATGCATCATAAATATCAGTGTGTAGTTTGGAGTGAAGTAATGGTGATGTTTTGATTTGTATACACAACACTGTGAGTGCAGGATTTTCCCTTTGTGAAATCTGTAAGATCCATTAATAAAGATACAGTACAAAAAACAGAACAGAATTATTCAAAACACTGACTTCAGTCTCTCCAGTCTACAGTGTGAATCCTCCAATAGAGCACAAAGCTGTTTCACTCCTGAATCTCCCAGTTTGTTCTCACTCAGATCCAGCTCTCTCAGCAGTAAGGGGTTTTTACCTAGAGCTGAAGTCAGAGCAGCACAGACTTCCTCTGCAGTAGGACTCTGCAAAAGTCTGAACAGAAACAATGGCTCATAAAGAGAAACTGATTGATTTATAGAAAAAGACACAACTTTTGAGACTTTAAAGAGGTTCTTTTCTCTGCTTCTAAACTGATCCCAGGCATTCTCAAAGCCTCCTTTCAGCTATGGAGAAATGTAAAATGATTCACTAATAAAAACAGTTTTGTGAGAAACCAAAGGACCAGTAAAACAAATTTTGAAACATGATTCACAGTTAAAAAAAAAACAAAAAAAAACTCACATTCCGCTCACAGTTACTGGCATAATAACAAGATTGGTTTTTCACGCACTGATACACCCCACAATATACAAGAATACTGATCTTGAGACAAAACTTGTCTTATGTCTTTCTCATCAGTAAATGTATTAATTCCCATGTGAGGCGTTGTTTTCTTGAGTCATGCTTGTCATATTGTTTACCTTAGTGTTCCCAGTTGGCATTGTGGATCCTCCAGTAAATCACAGAGCAGCTCAACTCCTGAGTCTCCAGGATCATTCCCACTGAGATCCAGCTCTCTCAGGTGTGAGGGGTTTGATCTCAATGTTGAAGCCAGAGCAGCATATCCTTCCTCTGTGATATTACACTGTGAAAGTCTACAGAAAAGACATGCACCTATTGAAGTCAATATGAAATCAGAAAAGCTTTGTAATGACACTGTTATAATACATTTCATTTTTAGTGTTTTTCAAGACTTAATTTTTTCCGGTTATATTGTCGTTCTAAAATGCATCATAAATATCAGTGTGTAGTTTGAAGTGAAGTAATGGTGATGTTTTGATTTGTATACACAACACTGTGAGTGCAGGATTTTCCCTTTGTGAAATCTGTAAGATCCATTAATAAAGATACAGTACAAAAAACAGAACAGAATTATTCAAAACACTGACTTCAGTCTCTCCAGTCTACAGTGTGAATCCTCCAATAGAGCACAAAGCTGCTTCACTCCTGAATCTCCCAGTTTGTTCTCACTCAGATCCAGCTCTCTCAGCAGTAAGGGGTTTTTACCTAGAGCTGAAGTCAGAGCAGCACAGACTTCCTCTGCAGTAGGACTCTGCAAAAGTCTGAACAGAAACAATGGCTCATAAAGAGAAACTGATTGATTTATAGAATAAGACACAACTTTTGAGACTTTAAAGAGGTTCCTTTCTCTGCTTCTAAACTGATCCCAGGCATTCTCAAAGCCTCCTTTCAGCTATGGAGAAATGTAAAATGATTCACTAATAAAAACAGTCTTGTGAGAAACCAAAGGACCAGTAAAACAAATTTTGAAACATGATTCACATAAAAGAGAAAACTTCACAGAAAAAAGAACAAAACTACTCATATTCCGCTCACAGTTACTGGCATAATAACAAGACACTGATACACCCCACAATATACAAGAATACTGATCTATTCTTGAGACAAAACTTGTCTTATGTCTTTCTCATCAGTAAATGTATTAATTCCCATGCGAGGTGTTGTTTTCTTGAGTCATGTTTGTCAAATTTTTCACCTTAATGTTCCCAGTTGGAATTGTGGATCCTCCAGTAAATCAGAGAGCAGCTTAACTCCTGAGTCTCCAGGATCATTCCCACTGAGATCCAGCTCTCTCAGGTGTGAGAGGTTTGATCTCAGAGCTGAAGCCAGAGCAGCATATCCCTCCTCTGTGATATTACACTGTGAAAGTCTGCAGAGAGGATAGAGGTCTGGGTTTGTATCTATGTAAATATTTGTAGAAATTATGAAGAACTAAAGATCTGTTCTGTACGTTATGCGCAAAACATGCCATAATTAGTCAATTAATAAAGTACAGTGCATTTTTGTCATGATGGTGATTTTTTTCTGTCCCATCCTGCAGTGTCATAAATCATCACACACTGAACAATTTCATCTCTCAGTTATTTGATCACCCTGTAGTTATGAGACTAAATGTTCATCTGGACACAGACCACACTACAGTAAGAATTAGTTTTGTTAAAGACATCACTTCTCAATGATTATCAGCCGTGAATTTAGCCAAACAGACAACAGCTCTAAGATAAATAGCACTGAAATTGCTGTATAAAATCAAAGATGCACTGTGAAATTTTAAATTAGGTATGAATTTCCTTTCTCCATATCTTACTGAGTCCAAATTGTTTAATATAGAGAAGTATGACAGTTTTATATGTTGTACACAGCGTTGGAAAGGCTGTATTTTATGTCATGCAAGCACACAGACATGATTTTGTCTGATTTGGGGCTGATTTTAATGGACTGGGTCTGATTTATTTTATGCGGAGTTAAAACAGTCAGTAAGACACAGTGAAAGGTGAAGTAAAATGTAAAGTACATATTACTTTAGCTTTTCAAGTCATTATCTTCATATCATTCATTTTATGCTTTGCACTATGAACCAACCCTGCCACCCCTCCCCATCGAGTACTCGAGACCTTGAGTTTTTCAGGACAGGAGTTCTCGAGATGTGAAATTATGCACTCATGCAACCCCTACTGACTGATATAAATTACTCCATATAAATCCTGACTGATGATATGAGTTTTGCTTACGATTTCTGAAACGGTTTTACATTTATATCACAGAATGGATTCTGTATTAGACCGGACATCTGACGTTATTTTAACTATGTTCCTGTGGAAACCAGGTGGATCAACTTAGGCATCTGTGTTGCTCTATTAGTTTTAACAATGCTTTCACTGGATCTAGTGACATTAAGTGTTGAGACGAGTTGGATATTTTAAGATTCTTATTCTTGTTCTTATTCCTGTTTTTACAACTGTGGTCATAACCATTGTGGAAACCAGGTATATCAACCAAGACAACAGTTTTTTCAGTCAGTAATAACTTGTAAACACAATCATTTTACTGAAGTCTCAGTGTAGAGCAGTGGCATGTTCTTTCAATAATCATGTTACTCCTCCATTACTGAACGAATGTGTTGCTATTTCTAGAGCATTCTGCTTGATGAATATATACCTCCCTCCAGTTTCTCTATTTTACAGTGCAGCTTCTCTAGCAGCAAGCTTGTTTTTTATCAACCAGTCACAATTAAATTTCATTTCCCCATATTGATGTACTTTCACCAGAGCAACTGAGGAGGGAAAGACTTTTAGGAAAGAGAAAGCATAGTGGTTGGCCAAACCAGTTATGGAATCTTGACAACCATTTTGCATGCTTACTAACTGCTTTTATGAGAGTACATTGGCTGTTAAACAAATTTCCCTTTTGGTATGTTTACACACTGTAGATATCACACAGAACACATTTTATAACATCACATGGTTACTGTAATGTAACCTAACAGATTTCCTCTGTTAGGTTACATTCAATTGGCCTGAAATTTAAATAACAACAAAAATATTAGCCTTTCACTGTCCTACAAAATTAAAAGAACATGTACTATCAGTATAACACAGTACATGGTAAATGAGCTGGTGTTATAAGCACCATCACTGGGAGAGTTCATGTCACCCTGTGGTTGAAAGCTGCTGTTCATCTGCTCCTGCAGACAGTCTTATTCTTATTCTTATCCTTATTCTTATTCTTATTACTGTGATCTTATCCACTGTAAAAACCAGGTGGATCAACCTAGACAACAACTTTTTTCAGTTGATAATAGCTGATTAATAACTGTTATTAAGTTATTTATAAGTTATTTATAATCATTTAACTGAGGTCTGATTGTAGAGCTGAATAATTTGTTGCTGTTCAATGTTTGCTTGTTTTCTTAACAGAAGCAGCCACATGTTCTTTTAATCATCATGTGATTCCTCCATTTCTGAATGAATGTGTGGCTATTTCTAGAGCTATTATATATCCTAGGTGTACTTGAATTCTGTTCTGGATGTGGAGTCACACAACCCAGTAATACCAGCATGGGGAGTGTTAGTGTCTTACAATATCTGTATCTCCCCTACTAATGAGACTTCTATTGTATGGCTGTAGGACCTGTAGCCCAGCAGAAATGACTCTTTAAAAACTGTGAAACTGGTCACTGCTGGCAGTATTTAACCACTGCTTTGTATTTTTCACACTGCATAGGAGACTCCAACACCTTAATTCCCATTGTGCCTAGTTTTATCATTTTGTAACAAATGATGCTACAGGTTTTGTGCTCATTCCCTTTTGGCTTCATTGAAGCAGCAGTCTTGGTTTTTTATCAACCGGTCATGGTTAAATTTAAATTTCCACATATTGATATCTTTTCAGGACAACTACTGAGGAGAAAAAGGATTCTAGGAGAAAGCATAGTTGGCTCATCAAAGATGGAATATTGGCAACCCTTTTGCATGCTTACTAATTACTTTTATGATACTATTTGGGCTGTTAAACAAATTTCCTTTTTGGTATTCGTACAGACCACAGATATCAGATAGACTGCATTTTGGTGGCATTTCATGGTTACATACAGAATTTATAGAGGAGAAGTGTATTTTATGGCAGATATGACCTCACCTCAGTGTCTCTAGTTTACAGTGTTGATTCTTCAGTCCAGCACAGAGCAGCTTCACTCCTGAATCCTGCAGATTATTCTTACTCAGGTCCAGTTGTCTCAGACTGGAGGAGTCTGAGCTGAGAACTGTGGCTAACTCTGAACAGATTTCCTCTGTTAGGTTACATTCATTCAGCCTGAAATTTAAATAACAACACAAATATCAGCATCCCACTGTCCTACACAAGTAAAAGACCATGTTGTTCTAAGTACAATCAGTATTATACAAAATATGGTCAATGAGCTGGTGTTATAAGCCCTGGGGGAGTTTATCTCAGCCTGTGGTTGAAAGCTGTTGTCCCCTGAAGACATTCTTATTCTTATTCTTATTCTTATTCTTATTCTTATTCTTATTCTTATTCTTATTCATATTCTTATTGCTGTTGTTGTAATACATTCCTTTGTGTTGAGTTTGGAACTCTGTGCTGGTGAATGCAAAGTTCTCATTGAACTCCTCATCATCAGTACATGAAGTATTATTATGCTGGAAGGTGCATATCTGCATATTTCACAAAGTTGACTTTTTGTCTGAAATTAAGGTGCCACATGGTGTTTGATACAGTAGTATTATATGGACTCTCGTACTGTAATAGAATTAAAATGGTGACACATTAAACATAATCGAATCACATCAGCCTATTTGTAATAATTCATCACGAAAGAAAATTTCAGTTTAATATCTGTCTAATACTGCTGAAGAAAATGCTCCCTAAGTCCTCATTTTTCTATGTCTGTGCTCTAACCTTAAAGTAAATTTATTAGTGGAGAGATCATGCCTTCCATTATCTTAGGGATAACTGTCATTGTTTTTATCTGGTGATATATGTATATTCAAATGCGGCTATCAGAGTCAGCAGACTGATTTACAACCCTGTCTGTACGGTCAGAACACAATGGTGAAATAGATGGAAAGATGGAGAGATATATATTACATTTTTGGTTAGATGCTGTATGTTTTATAAAATTCCTGTAGCAATGTCAACACTAGCACAAACATAACAGAGCATCATGACAAAGTTCACTTCTCATATGTGTGAATAAACAGTCTTTACTCACAGAGCTGTTCTGGAGGCTTTGACCACTGGCAGCTTCTTCAGAAGACACTCCTCTGATCTGATGAACTTCTTCAGGTCAAACACTTCCACCTCCTCCTCTGATGTCAGTAACACAAAGACCAGAGCTGACTACTGAGCTGAACTTTACATAGAGCTTTCCTTGGTAATCGGCCCAACAATTCTAAACCTTCTAAATATGTAACTTAAATCTGGTGTTTTACCCTCCGCATTTAAAACAGCCGTGATCAGGCCTTTACCTAAAAACCGAACCTTGACCCTGAAGCCTTATATAATTATAGGCCGATCTCTAATCTCCTGTTTCTTTCAAAAATACTATTATTATTATTATTATTATGAAAGACAAGATCAGGGAGAGTCCCTCAGAGAGGTCCATCAATCTGTCTGAATGAACTGAATGACCATTCTCTAGTGGAGGAGATACAAAGCTACCTGAGCACAGGAAGTCTCTCCAGAGCTGAAATCTCTTAATGTATTGGGCCGTTTCCTTATTGCTCTCTGATAAACACACTGTTTGTGTCAGTGAGAGCAATATTTCTTTAAATATTTGTTATATTTGTACACTACAATTTTGTTAATTTTTCAATATTACACACATACATATTATCTATCTACTAATATCTGCTTCTAAAGATAGTCTCATGTATTTATGATTCAAAAACTAAATTCTACAGATGTAAGATCAGGACAAATTCACTGCTCAGTCTGCTGATCTGGGGACTTGTGTGTTGTGGCGAGTTAGAATGAGGTAAAATGAGTGAAAGATGGTTTATTACCTGCGTCAGCTTGAGGAGCAGGGTCTGGTGTTTTGTGTCTGTACCCCAAACTGTGAATTTGAGGCATTGGATGGCTGTCATCTCCTGTTGATTTATGTCCATACATAAGAAATCATATAGTTAGAGTCTGCAAATACAAATCAATCTAGTGTTGAATCATATTTTCAACACTGACAGATCAATATAATGGAAAATTGTGAGCTTAAAGAACAATCATCTGTTGGAAGGTAAGCTAAAAGTGTCAAAGGTACACCAAAGCAAGACTCAAAAGGGATTTTGTTTCTTTTTTTTTCACTAAATCATGGATATTTTCTTGCAACTGTACACTTGTTAAAAAATCTTAAACATTTATTTATGGATTAATTTGTCTTTTTAGATTTGTTATTTTCACTCCAAGAATATAGTGGCACAGCATCCACAGAAAAATGTTTAATAAAGGCATTTTGTATATCTTCATTTTAAGAGTATGGAAAACATAACTACAACAAATGAAAAAATAAAACATCTTTTCTTCACTTCTGTTGTAAGTGCTAAATAATGCTAAATAATGCTAAAACAATTATAGAGAGACGTGTCCGTCAGCTAGAGCAAGGTAGCGCTATTTCTAGTTTTATTACTATAGATACGACAGGCACCCCAGATAGCATTAGTTTAGCCTCTGAGCCGATTAGCAGCTCAGTCTCTCCCTTTAGTGCAGTTTTGCCAGCAGAAAAGGAGTTTGTTACGGTCATGAGCGGCAGGAGGTTTCGCCGACGCCGACACCAGCCGTCACAACCACTGCCGGTGGTGAATCGCTATGCTACTCTTGTTTCTCCTGCTTGCCGGCCTGGGTCCTCTACCTCCCTCGACCGCCCTAAGCCCCGTACCTTAGTTATAGGGGACTCAGTGACCCAAGGGATTAGGTTAGCAATGCCAACAACTGTTACCTGTCTCTCCGGGGCCAGAGCTCCCGACATAGAAGCTAAACTTTGGGTGCTGGCAAACAAGAATAGCCGTTTCGATAAGGCACACCACATAGACACCAGCTATGACAACATCGTTATCCATGTCGGCACCAACGAAATTAGAATGAGGCAATCAGAAGTCACAAAGGTCAACATAGCTAGGACTTGTGACTTTGCCAGAAAGATGTGTCGGCATGGATTAATTGTCTCTGGCTCTCTACCAGCTAGGGGTAACGATGAAAGATATAGTAGATTAGTGCAACTGAATTGCTGGCTGGCGCAGTTTTGTTTAGATCAGGGATTTGATTTTGTGGATAACTGGCCTTCTTTCTGGGGTAGACCTGGCTTGCTGAAAGCGGATGGCCTGCACCCTAATGGGCATGGCGCCGCTGTTTTATCAGGTGACATAGATAGATGTTTGACTTAGCTATGACATCTTTCACTAGAGCGGGCCAGGTCGCAGGTGATTACAGAACCCGCTAATAAAAACCCCTCTGAGGCTGCTGAGTCCCATGAATCAATGACTCCTCTCCTCCAACATAAGGCTAAGATTAACATGACTAGTTATTCATTTAAAGAGGCTTCAGCAGAGACTAGCTCCCTCTTTAAGCCTGGTCCTCATTCTGCCTCAGTTGCTCAACATAACCCGCTCCATGGTCATCCCTCTGTCAGTAGCAATTTGGCTTTTGCTATTAGCGTACTCTCACGCCCTCGCAGACGACTTCGGTCTAGATTTAGACAGCCCATTTCCCACAATAACTTAATTCCAATTCAACTGACCCCCTCCTCCGATTTGATCGTTGTAAGCCCGATAACCCTGAAGATCGCTCTCCCATAAGGCCTTGCTGGTCAGTGATCTTATCACTGATCTTAGCCTTGACATAATCGTTTTGTGTGAAACTTGGTTGAAGGCAGATGTTTATTTCTCTTTAAATGAAGCCTCACTCCCCCAACTATTCCTTTTCGCATGCTGCTCGAGCAGCGAAGAAAGGTGGGGGTGTAGCCTTAATTTATAACACTGAATTCTCCCCTAGCATCTTTAATGCACAAAACTTTGCCTCCTTTGAGCTGCTCTCTCTGAAGCAGTCTTGCTCTACCTCACCCTTCCTTATAGTAGTAATCTATCGGCCCCCTGGGCCCTATAGTCAATTTCTTGATGAATTCTCTGAATTCATCTCTAACATTATAACTACAGTGGATAAAATCCTTATAATGGGGGATTTTAATATCCACATCAGTGACAACTTGGATTCTCTTAATAAAGCATTTACATTTATTTTAGACACTTTTGGCTTCAACCAATACGTCTGCGAGCCCACTCATTCCAATGGCAACACCTTAGATCTTATTCTAGCTCGCGGCCTAGCTGTCTCTCATGTGGTTGTATCTCCCTATTCCATCGCCTTATCTGACCATTTTCTCGTTACCTTCCAGGTCACGCTCCCCTCTCCCCCTGTAGTCTCTACCGTGGTTCGTCACTGCCGCCGCATTAATGCTTCCTCTACTGCCTCGCTCACTAGCTTACTTCCTGCTGCCCTCACCTCCCTCGATGATCAGCAAGGGTCTTTGAACGATCTGACTGATAGTTTAAACTGTACCCTCCGCAATGCATTGGATATGATAGCACCATTAACGCTAAAAAATAGGCGTAAACATATAACATCCTGGTTTAATAACGATACACGTGTACTGAAGCAAGAGTGCAGAAGATTTGAACGAAACTGGTGCACCACTAAACTGGAGGTCTTCCGCCTCGCCTGGCATGATAGCTTGATAGCCTATAAATGCGCCCTCTCCACGGCCAAATCCGCCTATTACTCAAGAATAATTAATCTCAACAAAAACAACCCGAGATTTCTATTTGATACAGTATCAAAACTGACCCAGAATCACTCCCCTCAATCCAGCTCTATTACTGCATTACTGCATGCGATTTTGTCAAATTTTTCTCACAAAAAATAAATGTAATCTGTGGTGATACTCAAAGTAGTCAGCAAAATCAATGCGCCGGTATACCCCCCCATCGCTGCCCCAGAGCCTAATCAGGATGTGCACTCTTTAACCCAATTTGAGCCTATCTCACTAGACGCGCTCTCCAAACAGGTGCACTCCGCTAAACCAGCCTCTTCCCTGCTCGATCCCCTACCTCCTAAACTTTACGTAGAACTTTTCTCGATCCTTGGCCCTACAATCCTCAACCTTTTAAATTTGTCAGTTAAGTCGGGCGTCCTACCCTCTGCTTTTAAAACGGCCGTGATTAGCCCCCTACTTAAAAGACCTAACCTCTACCAAGCTTGAATAATTATAGGCCAATCTCTAATCTCCCGTTTCTTTCTAAAATACTCAAAGAAATTGTCGCTGCGCAACTCACTGCTTATATGTCCTCCAACAGCCTCTTTGAAGTGTTTCAGTCGGGCCTTAGGTGTTTTCATTCCACTGAAACTGCATTACTAGAGTGACTAATGATGTATTACTAGCCATGGATGCTGGTGATACCTCAATGCTTATTCTTCTCGATCTGAGTGCAGCATTCGACATAGTCGATCACACCATACTGTTAAAGCGCCTGGAAAATCAAATTGGCATCCATGGCCTGGCGCGCTCCTGGTTAAAATCTTATCTCTCAGAGAGAAAGCAGTGTGTCCACTAGAATAATGTGACATCTGAGTACCGTGAGCTTAACTGTGGTGTCCCTCAGGGATCGGTCCTTGGCCCTCTCCTTTTCTCTATCTACATGCTCCCTCTTGGAGACATTATTCGCAGCTATAACATTAACTTCCATTGTTATGCTGATGATACTCAGATCTACTTACCAATCAAGCACAGTGACCGCTCTGAATTGGCCAACCTTGAGGCGTGTCTCTGTGCCATTAAAAATTGGATGTCTTCAAACCTCCTGATGCTTAACGCAGGTAAGACAGAAATGCTAGTCATTGGTCCCCCTGCACATAAGCATCTTTTTAATTATCTTAAAGTTTGACAACTGCATTCTCTCGCAAAATTCCATAGCTAAAAGCCTTGGTGTGATTTTTGACTCTAGTCTCTTGTTTGTCACTCATATCAAGAATACTACCAAAACGGCCTTTTATCATCTCCGCAATATTGCCAAAATTAGGCCCCTACTACGTTAGGCTGATGCAGAAACGATTGTCCATGCATTTGTCACACCCTACGACCCCCCCCCCCCCCCCCCGCACCCTGTGCTCTCAGGACACTAAATTATTAGTTGTTCCAAGAGTTAAAAAGAAGTCAGCTGGCCATCGCGCCTTTGCTTACCGCGCACCCTTTCTCTGGAACAGCCTACCTATAGAAATCAAAGAGGCGAACTCTCTTGCTACCTTTAAAACCAAACTTAAGACTCATTTATTCTCTGTGTCGTATGATAGCATAATCTCAATCTGACCATCCGGTGAGGCTCAGTCTCTCCTGTAGTCTCTCATGGCATAGTTTAGATACCTCTCATCTTCTCTCTCTCCTCCCTCTCCTCTGCTCTTATCTTATCCTTGTCAGTTTCTGTCACTAGCCTGCTCTCTTCTCTTTGTGTGAGTGGTCGATGTCTGCGCCTACTTCCTGGATGTGGCGCCTTCCCTTGGCTGGCTGACTGACTTTGTGCCCTGCTGTCCCTGGCTCTGCTCCCCCCGCGTGGCCCTGCTCCTCCTGCGCCCTCCTCAGCCACTATTCTTGCAACCTTCATGCTTCTATAAAATTATTTTCCTTACTTCATCTGTTAAGTGCTGCTACTCCAATAATGCTCTCCTTCCCTCCCTCTTCTCCTGCATGCCTGTGGCTCATCTGTTCGAGCGTGAGTGTCTGGCTTGAATGTGGCTACTTTCTTCTTAGGTGTGCCCCCTCTCCCTCCCTGTCATCTCTCTCTTCATCGTCATCCCGATAGCTGCTGCAGCTTCATGGCTTCCTGCGCTGCTGTGGCTGTGCCGTCCACCCCAACTGAGCCCCCTGCTGTCTTGTCATTCATTTCATGTTTTCATTTTCATTATCACTGTGTTGTTTTGTAATTTGCCCACTGGGCTGGCACCTACTGCATGCCTGGCTGGCCTAGAAGGGGTCTCCTCTCTCTGTGATCCTTCTCAAGATTTCTCCTATTTTTCCCTAGCATCTGGGTTTTTTTGAGGAGTTTTTTCTTGTCCGCAATGAGGATCAAGTCAGGGGGTGCCACCCTGCTCTGTTTGTTGTAAGCCTGTGCTCATGTAAAGCCCTTTGAGACTGTAAACAGTGATATTAGGCTTTAAATAAACTTGAACTTGAAACTTGAAACTTGAACCAGTCTTCATATACCAGTGAATGAAGTATAAGTGTAGAATCAAAGGTGGCTGAGAATATAGCAGGTACCTGTTTGTTTCTCTTGGTCTTTCTCTTTCTTTCTTTCTTGCTTTTGACCTGCTTTCTCTTGAGGTGGTTTACCTGTTGACTGTGGTGTTTTTCCTGTAAATGTGAGCTTGTTAATATTTGGCTTAAGCATTTGTTTGTGAATGCATTTTTCTGTGCCTTTTCCTTTCAGGTTTTTTTTTCCACTACAAGAATCCTGTGGGGCAGTGCCCACAAAAGAATGTTGAATAAAACATTCCCCTTTTCTTACATCTTCCCTACATAAAAAATGACTTAACATTGAAGAAACCTGGACTAATGAAGCTGTACAAAATGAATAATGTAAACTCACTGAAAGCATCCACTTTCTCCTCCTCCGAGTCAGTTGCACATTTAGCAGACACAGAGATGTGAGCGTGATATTTTCCATTTCTATTTTTCAAATTAGTCATTACACTTTTAGCAGGATGATGTTAAAAGTGTAATGGCTGAGAGTAAAAATGCTACTGTTGTGAATTCCTTTGTGCTGTGATGAGGTGGAATAAGGTAAAATGAGAGATGAAAGATGACTTATTACCATTGTCTCTGTTAGGAGTTGAGCGTCTTGTTGGTTTTTTGGTGTCCTTCTCCTCTCTGTCTTTACTCTTCTTTCTTGAACCTCTTTCTTGTGGCACTCTGTGACTCTTAGCTTCAGTGTATTCTGTGGCAGCTGCTAAAAATATTTGTTAAAACATTCAACCTAGGGAAATGAACTGATTATCAGTCATGATCAGGCAAAGGAAATTAACTCAACCAACCAGTCAAACAGCCAACCAACCAAATAAACACATAAAACACCAAGTAAATAGAACATTTCACCTTGGATAATGAATTGATGATCAGTGATGAAAAGGCAAAGCAAAAGAAGTCAGCTATACTTACATGTAATAAGTAACAGCTTTAACTTACATTCTGTAACCATTCCATTGACCGTTACACACAGATATATTATGCATCTACATCTGAACATTGTCTCATCATAATATGCTTGAAAAGATCAGGACAGATCCAATGTTCAGTGTGTGGTGTTGTGGTGAGCTGCAATGAAGAACTAATTATCCTTTTTTTCTTGTCTTTTACTTTTGCCTAAGAGTGGACTTATTGTTCGTCCAGACTGCCATTTTGTGGCTTTATATGGCTGTCATCTCCTTTTAATTTATGTCCATATGTAACCTGTGTTGTTTTGACGCATACACAGTCCCACACTGGACTCGAACTTGCAACCTCGGGAATGGGAGTTGGGCATGCTAAAACCCATAGGTACTAGCCTCAGTCGTTAGCATGCCATTTAAGGTGTCGGGGAGTGAGGTTTACTCACTGCACATCACTGTACCCGCTGGCTACTGTTAGTCATATACCAAATAGTACGGTTCTGCTTTCCAGGCCTCACAGACACAGTCTAATTGAATCAGAACATTTTCAACACTGAAATATCAGTGTGTGAACACAGAGATATACATTCTCTCAGGTTTTTTAATTTGACAGAATATTGAGAATTTAGAGAACAGACATCTGCTGAAGGGTAAGGTAAAAATGTGAAAACTAAACCAAAGAGAGACTAGAGGGGATCTTAGTTTTGATTGTGGAGATTTTCCTGTGAATGTGAGCTTGTTAATATTTAGCTTCACTTTTTTTTTTCTTTTTTTTGTGAATGCATTTTTATGTGTCTTTTCCTCTGCATTTGTTATTTTCACAACGAGCACAGTATCCATAGAACAATGTTTAATAAAGACACTCTCCTGTTCTCACATAAAAATATGGAAAACGTGACATAATGAAAAACATCACTTTGTGAACATTAAAAAAGGAAACTTGGAAAAGAGTAAATATGATTGTACATCATGAAAGATGTAAAACTCACTAAATGCATCTAATGGCTCCTCTCCTGAGTCCACTGTAGCTTCATTAGATACACAGATATTAGAATGACGCTGTCCCTTTCTGTGTTTGAAATTAGTCATTATATTTTTCACAACTAATTCGCATGTGATTCTAATATTACAACAGGCTGAGTTCACTGGTCTGGGGTGATGAGGTGGAATAAGGTAAAATGAGTTAAAGATGGTTTATTACCATTGTTTGTGTTAGGAGTGGAGTCTTTTACTCGTTGTCTGGAGTCCAAACCTCTTTCACTTGGCACTCCGTGACTCTTATCTTCAATCTTATCAGTACTCTTCACTTCTGAACAATAAATAAATACATAAAACAGTTAACCTCAGATAATGAATTAATGATCAGTGATGATCAGGCAAAAGAAATTAAGTCAACTGTAATTAAAAGGGAGCTTAGCCTTAGAACTCACTAAATAAGGATATTTAGAGCACACTATGAAAGAACGCTCTTAATTTCAGAACAGAAGAATGGAAATCTGAAAAAAAATATATAATTTTTAATTATTTGTTGACCAGTCTTCATATACCAGTGAATGAAGTATAAGTGTAGAATCAAAGGTGGCTGAGAATATAGCAGGTACCTGTTTGTTTCTTTTGGTCTTTCTCTTTCTTTCTTTCTTGCTTTTGACCTGCTTCCTCTTGAGGTGGTTTACCTGTTGACTGTGGTGTTTTTCCTGACCGAATAAGGGCATTACATAAAGATCGGTGTGGAAACACAGAAGAATATATTCACTCTGAAGACACTGACATATTTAATCTAATAGTAAGGGGAGAAACAGATCCACTACTAAACAGAATGCATGGAGAAATTGTAGTATCTCGTTGTGTGAAGATTATTGGGTAGATTGCTGTCATACGAATAACTGAGTTTTACAATATTAAATTTAAAACTGTCCCAATGCCTCAATTCAGTCAATAAATGTTGTTCACATGGCATGAATAAAGCCACTGAGTAAGATAGTGACCATGAGAGCATAACACTAATTATAAAAGTTTCATCTTTACTGTACTTTCATTTTTAAAGAGCATTAGGTCAGCTGGATATAGAGAGGAACTTGAATCAATAAAACAGACTTTATATTTTACATCACAATGTCACAGAACCTTCTCCTTATGGTATTAGTGAGATGAATCTTTGATAACTCTAATGCTGGGTATCATTTACATGATTTCTTTATCTGTCTTTTTCTGTCAACAAAAGGTTGTCCATTCAACTTTAAGATGACTCTGTCTTTAAATGAAAATAATTACATGAATTCTGTAGATTTAAGACTGTCTGAAAATATCATAAGTACCTGTTGCTGATGGAGTCACTTGGTCATTTGTCTGCTCTACAGGTGTTTGATCTGGTGGCCCAGAAGCTGCAAGACAGAGAGTGTAGCCTCTTATAAATAAACAGTCCAGTTTACACTATCACAGATGACAGTGTTGACCTTTAAGATGATTCTTTGTGGAAGAAAAAAATTCAGATTTAGAGGTGTCTGAGAATATATCAGGTATATCTGCTGCTGAATATATCTGCTGCTGTCTGTTTCTCTTGATCTCTCTCTGTCTTTTGCTCTTTTTCTTGATCTACTTCCTCCTGAGGTGGTTTATCTGGTAGAAATGAATCAGTTTCACACAATGTATAATCTGTTATGGTAAAGAGTCCAGATTCCACTATGACACATGTGAGAAGATCCGTCATTTATTAGATTTAACATAACTATATGAGCTCTTATGACAATGTAGTATCTGTAGTATCACTGTGTTTGTGTAGACTTTCTTTCTGTACAGAAACTTTCTGTAGAAGTTTCACTGTCAATACTATTTTCACGATACTGATGTGTATGTAATAGTTGTGCACTTTTCTTTCAGACGTTTTGTTTTCATAATTACACACATATATATTAAATATCTACATTTGGACAAAGTCACCATTTGCTGCTCCAGAGCCCTGTGTGATGAGGTTGTTCAGGTAAAATGAGTGAGAGATGGTTTATTACCACTGACTGTGACAGGAAGGAGGTCTCTCATTCCAGGCCCCAAACTGCTGCTTTGTGGCATTTCATGGCTGTCATCTCCTTTGGTTAATGTCAAGATAAGAAATCATACCATTATACAGTACGTTAAAAACCTCACCGATACAAGTCTCACTGAATAAGAGCATTGTCAACGCTGAAAGTTCAGTGTGTAAATACAGAGGGATAAACTCACACTGAGGAATTTAATTAATGTAACAGTACACAAAAACCTAAAGATCAGACATCTGCTGAAAACATATATTCAGAATTTGAAAACTACACCATAAAAGATTAATAGGGATCCTGTTTTTGACTGTGGAGATTTTCCCAAAAGTCTAGGCGTAGTAACATCTTAATAAGTCATCTCCCTCTTTTTTACATTCAACCTACCAGCATTCAGTGTTACCAGACTACTAATCACCAGTCCCAATCATCAGTCACTTTCACCTGTGGAGTGTTCATCTATCAGCCTGCCCAGTGGATATATACTCCTCTCTTTCAGTGTTTAGTTTGCATTTGCTAGAGAGTTTAAGTCATTTCTTCTTTCTTTATCATTAGTTTGTATTTCTTATTAGTTTTTTATAACCTTGTCTTTATTTTTGTCTCTTCAAATATCAGTCAACTTGTTTACTGGAGCTCAACTCACACTTAGTTAAACATTTGTTTGTTTGTGTGTGTGTGTGTGTGTGTGTGTGTGTGTGTGTGTGTGTGTGTGTGTGTGTGTCTGTATTGTTTGTTTGTTTGTTTGGACAAGACTTTGATATCAACAGTAGGTGACATTTACCCAGAATCCAACACTGGCACTAAGTACAAATCTCATCTGATTGAAGAATTAAAAGCTGAATTTGTTTAAATATTGTCTTTCCACTAAGCTTTCCACTAAATGTTTGTTATTTTTACTACAAGAATCCTGTGGCACAGTTCCGAGAATAAAATGCTTAATAAAGACAGAAATATGGAATTCATAATTACAAAAACGAGCTGAAAAACATGAGACAATAAATATGTATAATAAGCAATGCATAAAAGTCACTCTAAAACTCCTCTTCTGAACAGCTCATACTTACTATGGTGAAGTAGAGTACCCTCTTCCTCTGAGAAGAAAGAATGTTAAAATTAGAAATGATGTTTTTCTTGATTAGTTAGACATTAAAAGGGCTCTGTAACTGTGGTATCCTCAACTTCAACCAGAAAGTTAATCAAGTGCTTTCGGAATGCATTTGAATGCAAACATTAGAATAAAAGTAACTATACCTGCTCTTCCTGTATCTTTCTTTGATTCACGACATGACATTAAACCTATAAAGAGAAAGTTTGTTAAAATGATCATTATAATCTTGTTTTCAATGAAACTATGGAGTAATTATGAGCTCTGTACCTTTTTTACGCAGAAGAAAAAACCCAATGAGTGAAATGATGATCAGTAGTAAAATGACCACAGTAATGATGAGAGCTGTTGATGAACCTACAGACAAATAACCAACAGAAATCAACAGATATTCTAACACTAATGTAACACTGAACTGTCTTAAACAAGGAAAGCATCATTTTGTGTTCTGTTTTGACAGGCAACCCGTTCTTCACTTTTACATCATTAATACAGACTCTGATGAGTGCTTCTGTTGTATGGATGGAAAAGTTTGAGAAAGAGGAGTCTCACCTTTAGAACTAAGAGTCACCACCACTTTGCCCTCTCTCTTCTCCTCATCAGATAAACTGACAGAGCAGGAGATCCACTCTGACTCAGAGGGAGAGAAGAGCAGCCAAGAACTCACACTCACCAGATCATCAGTATCTGGAACAAAGAGGAGGGGGGCATTTAGGATGCCTAAATATATATACACATATACATTACATATACATTACTTATGTAATCAAGTGATCTCCATGACAGCTCTGTTTCAAGCTTCTCTTCTTAAAAGTCATAGGGCCTCAATCACCAATATCTTCCTAAGTTTTTTCCCCAAATTTGTTCTTTAGAAAAGGTCCTAAGAAAAAGTGTACGTCTGATTCATGACGTGTTCTTAAACTGCAGAAGTGTTCGCATCTTTGTTCTTATAACGATGAATCCCATTGTCACTCTAAACTAAAAGCTCATGCCAGTTGTTCCTAATTATCACAGGTAAACACCCTGCCAGTCCCCATAAAAGGGCATGAGACTGCAGGGATGTGTAAACACACACAGAAATCTATAGAAGCCCATTTTGGTCACATTAAAACAAGAAAAGTGTTGCCTAACTGCAACTGTATTTCTTGGAATTCTGACTTAATTTCTTGGAAATTCCAACTTTACTTCTCACAGTTCTGACTTTTTTTCTCACAAATTCATTTTCTTTTCTCACAATTCTGAATGTATTTCTTGTAATTCTGAGTTTTTTTCTTACAACCAACAAGTAGCTTGAGCCATCACTTCTGCTCCTGCTTTAATGGTTCAATGCAAGGCGCATACAGTAGCAGACAGCAGCGAAGGCTACAGTGGCTGCGTCTGCTCTGTCCGGGCATATTAACATTTATCCATATGTAAAAGTAAAACTGACTGATTCTCACACACCTGTTTTACAACCTGTCTGGTTTCAGGTGGGATAACCCATAAGTAGTGTATGTAAAACTACTGCTCACTTATCACAGCCTCCATCAACTGTTATATTCTCATATTGATCCCTTTGTTCATTGTATAAAAGTATGAATAAATATGCACTACATTCCAGAGTGTTACATGAAGTGTTAGTGTAGTGTTTATTTATTTTAAAAGACCAGAATTCTTTCTAAAATAATGAAATTACTTATTAAAAAATATTAGAAATGATGAATATGTTATTGTAATTTAAATCCTACAATATTACTCAACTGCAGAATTGAAGAAAACGCAATAAACAATTATTCGGCACAAACATGTCAGCACTCAAATGTGGACAAGTGTGCCCTTGAGTGAGCATAGATTCTGTTTTTACCTAAGACCAAACCCCAAATAAGAAAACACTGGTCAAGATCTCCCAACAGCTTGTTATGCACTGCAAGGACCCATGTATATATTTACTACACTTTCCTGGCTTTTAATTTTATTTTCATTAGTTATTATCATTATTATTATTATTATTATTATCATTATTATTTCTTTTAACTTTATTATTTATTTAACTGTTTTTGTTATACTAATGTACCTCATTCATTATTGTTATTGTTATTGTTGCTATGTGTTTCTGTTATTATTGTCGGTACTATGAGCATGATTCCTCGACCTAGGACTAAGACTAAGAGTGTGTGTGTGTGTGTGTGTGTGTGTGTGTGTGTGTGTGGGAGAGGGAGGGGGGGGGCTGGATGGGTTCAGTATAGGAGCATCTCATGTAACTGCATTGTTGCATTGTTTTCAACTGCATTGTTTTGCGATGATTCCTAAAATGCCAATGAAATATGTATGAAATATGTTCATAAAAAAAGAAGAAAACATTGGTGAATGTCAGGAAACTGCGTAAATGGGTTTTAAAAACAGATTAGCTCTTAAGAATGATTGGAGAATGAGGCCCATTGTCTGTATCTCATACAATATTATTAATGAGCTGAATTAACAGTTACCTTTACTGAACATCACATTACTGTTGTGTTTGATCTCTTTCCCTTCCCTGTCTCTCCAGGTTACTGTGGGCTGTGGTGACCAACCATCTGACACACAGGTCACATTCACCTGTTCTCCTCCTGTTTCAGTGTAAGAGAGGACTGGAGGAGAACCTAGGACTGGGAAAAACAGGGGAGTAAGCAAAAACTGTCTCTCTTCAATTTGGGAAAAAAATGAAATTTAGTTGTAAGTGCATGCGCAATAACTGGTCCTCTCACCTTTTATTGTAAGTGATGTAATGGCTCTTTCATACCATTTTCCAATGTGGATGTAACACTCATAATCTCCTCTGTCTGACAGTGTGATGTTCTCCAGTTTCAGAGACACATTCCCCTCCTCCAGACTCCCTATCAGAGACACTCTGTCCCTGTACTGAGGGTCTGCAGGACTCTCCTGGATCTTCTGATCCTTGTATAAGACAACTGGGGTGTCAAATTGTTTGGGCCTGTACCAGCGCACCTCCAGTTCCACAACACTGAATTTAGGAGAGACACAACAGGGCAAGACCACAGAGGATCCAAGCAGGGCTGAGACTGGACCATCAGAAACAACCAAAGAAAATGTCTCTGGAACTGGAAAAGGAGACAGATATGAGGTGACAGTGAAATATGATATTAAACTGTGGGTCTCTGAATGAAATTCATAATGGAGTTGGTCTGGAGATAAAAGGTCACAGATTGGGTCATACTGCACTGTGAGATCTAGGCCTGTGTTGGCTAAACATATACTGACTGACCTTTGTAACGAATCACGCCTATTATAAAAAACAACAGCATAGGTTTTTCTTTAGGGAAATGGAGTGGCAATCTAAGGAATCCTTACTACTGTCAACAACAGAATTTTATGTTAACAAATGTTCATGAAACTTTTAGTCACAAATGAATCATTGTCTTTCAGTGTGTATGATTTTAATAGTGATTGCATGAAATTGTTCCCTGTGGATCTAGATATATCTCAAACACCTAAATGCCCCCCCCCCCCTCCCCCGATATTTACATAAACAAACCAAGTGCTTTATCATTGTCAACAGTATATAAACCTTGTTATTATGGTGCCAGTTACATATTAAAAAAACAAATGACTATCTTCTGTAGAAGGCCTAAATATGACTAAAACTATTAAACAGACTGTGTTTAAATGGAAAAAGGAAAATATACACAATAAGGAACCTGCCGTTTATTTTGTTTAAGAAAACAGGCAACTTATATAGCACTCAGATTTTGAGATATGTAGATGTTGAACAAAACTACAGCTAACCACAGCAACAACAAAGGAAAACAGAGTGAACTACATTCAAATCTCATGAAAATCCCATTTACACATACTGCTGTTAA
Organism: Chanos chanos; assembly: GCF_902362185.1. Classification (NCBI taxonomy): domain Eukaryota; kingdom Metazoa; phylum Chordata; class Actinopteri; order Gonorynchiformes; family Chanidae; genus Chanos; species Chanos chanos. The sequence goes on from NC_044505.1 coordinate 21,656,855, forward strand.
TCTGGAAATGTCTGCCTTTGGGTTGCATTGTAACACAGATACCCTCTTACCTGTTGCATGACAGAGAGAAACAGACACAATCCAGCACACCAGTGCAACTGGCAGATCTGTCAATCAAAGGAAAAACTGCATCAAATTTATTGTCAACATTGTTTTCATCCAACATACTACTTTGCATGTTCTGGTTCATAAGCTTAATCAGTGCAGAAAACAAAAAAGGAGAGATTACATTTCGGTTCCTGATACATTTGTGAGTGCCAGATACAGCTGAAAGTATTGTTTGTTGCAAATAGGATCAGCATAAGTGGAATATCTCCCATCATGACACTGGGTAAAACCTGACAACATTCATGTTACTACAACATTAAATATTCTGATATTTATTGGATGAATGAATGAATGAATGAATGAATGGGTAGACAGATGGACAGATAAACAGACAGAAAAAGGAAAGAGAGAAAAGGCTGTGCCAGTTCCCTAATAAGCACCTTAACAAAACTTGCTGACTGCTAATTTGGTTTCATTAAAAGTCATTAGATTAGATTTCTGAAATTACATTTTTTTAAACTCTCCCTGAATATGAGGCATGGTGGAAGCTTTTCATTCTATCTTAGTCAGGTATTCCAAAGTTTTAAAACATAACATAACATAACATAGCATAGCATAGCATAACATAACATAACATAGATGTAATCAAGCCAACCTCAGCGAGATCATCCAGAATTAAATCAACTCTATAGTGCGAAATTAATTTATTTGGCCAGCTTCAAATCGTTATCTGAATTTTCTCTTTACTAAGAGCTGTACATCGTCTCAAAAATCCCAGCAATTAATTTGTATCCTAACAGCCTGCCAGTAACTAATTTAGCGATGTTAAGTCGTTATCTCTAAATGTGACGAGCGAAAGGTAAAAAAGCCTAAATAAAATGGCCGTTACATGTCCATTGCTTCCGAGAGAAGCCTGTTTAACGTATAACCATAGTCACCATCATCGTGGTTTTCACAATAATAATTCCTATGCGTCATTGTTACAAATACGGCACAGTCCGGGCTGGTTGAAACCGCCTTTTATCAGTTTATATTTAAATTTCAGACTAAGCTATGCCAACTCACCTTGACGACGTTCACCTGTGTTAATGCGAAAGTCCAGTCCAATCATTATCTTCGCTTTAAAATGCACACGAACTTCAAACATACGAACCAAAGTCGATAATTTTGGTAACATTCCATTAATAAGCAATGGAAATTAATCAATATCCACAGAAAATGGAAATTGCGGACAAGAATGCAGTGACCTAGTCCTTGTCCACATACTGACGATTCAGCAACGCTTTCACTTTTGATTTTGTGTAGATAATTCAATGCTCGAAGATACAGCGCGGGTAAATTGAACACAGAACTAATTTGATTCTTTCTTAATATATGACATTCCAAAGAGTCTACGATTTCTCATGACGATATTCTGCTATAACAATCATAACGGATGAATAATTTATCCACAACAATGGCGGCATTCTACGGGGCAGGATTTCTTCGTCAAATCACTTAAGTGAAAAGTAAACACTGACCAGACGGACAAAAGGAAGTTTGATATTGAACGGCCTTGAATTTTGTCTAGCAGGCAGTTTTATGCCTTTTCGGCTGTCTGCCGCAAACCTCCCTTTCATATTTCATTGCAAGGCAGAAATGAAAAACGTAATAGGATGTATACGCGGAGATTTTATAATACGCCATCTTTCCGTTAAAAAAATCCCTGAAATCATTTTATTTTATAATGGATCATTTATAATACTATGACACTTTTTATGTCTGAAAAACACTGAATAGCTACATGTCGAGAGAGGTGACGGGGATTGCACTAGATTCTTTGAATTGAAGTATTGGAAGAAAAAATGTCTTAATTCGTTTTTGGCATAGGTATTAATTTTTAGAGAACAGCTCTGTATCATGATAACGAAAATGACCGAAAATACTACCACGCTTTGTTTTATTCTTATTAACTTCATGTCCATTAGTGGTAGAGACCTCAAATATTGGCTCAAAATTAATAAGGGATTGTATTTAAAGAAAAAATACCGACTGATACCATATGGGTGCAAAAAAAATGGCTTTATTATACCCTCAGTATCTCTCTCGTTTAGGAATTTTGCAGGGGTTTTTTTTTTTTTCATCTAGAGCCTTATAGAAAATCGATCGGCATGCAGTACAGACTCTTAACGCTTCAGTCATACTGAGAACATATTCCATCCTACAAAGTTTGGTGAGGCTAGGAATAACACTTTTCAAGATATTAATGCCCAAACATGGCTTCCCAGATAAGGCATTCTTGTGTGTGGGTGTGTGTGTATATATATATATATATATATATATATATATATATATATATATATAATGTACACACACACACACACACACTCTGTAATGTATATATTGTGCTGTGTGTGCCTTTAAGAACACAATGCCCATTGTGCAGCTGCGCCTGCGTGTATTGAGGGGATTGGACGAAATTACTCGCTTTTTCTTGTGGGAGACACGTGAAGTGCAGTGTTAATTGTCTGACTCTACCACCCAGAAAACCCGTAACGCGACAGCTTGTATATCCCCTTTTTTCTGTTTCATTTTCGCTAGTCTGAGTACATGTATGTCCGGATTAGTATACCGTTGAGACCCGGCCATGTGGTCGACGCTTTATTATTAAACCGACCCATATGAGTACCGCCATCTACGTTGTCCTGCCTCTTCCATGGTGTCTCCAGCCTTCACACTACAGAGCTAAAGCGTTACAACGCACAGGTACATGTATAAGTATATGTATAACACATGCATGTACATGTAAAACATACATGTCGTGGGCTGTAATGAGGATCATTGTAATTAACTGGATCCCAAGGAGATTAGAGAAAATAGAAATGTTAATGATTGTGTGAAGAAGGAGAGTGCATGTCATGATCAGAAGAGAGCAATATGTAGAGCATATGTAACTATGTTATTTTCTTTTACCAAATCATTCATTATACTGAGTCTTACTCATTAGAAATATTAAATCTGAGCACTAATTCTGCTCTCTTTCCATTTACACGCCCTGGGCCTCTTGCCTGGAGCCTCAGACACATATGAAGAGTGAATGTCCTGCCAGACACAGGTGGATAAACCATCGACCAATAGGATCTCTTTCTGGAGTCCTGGAGTGACATCACTGACCCTGCCTGTCAGTGTAGAGGGCTCGAGGTTTATTAGTGTTTCAGTCACAGGGAGCTTTTTTGCTGGCATTGTAACGTTTGGCTGCTCAGCTGGTGATTTCAGGCTAAATATTCGCTAAAGCTGCTTTGTGACAATTTCAGATGTAAAAATTATTACAAATAAGATTTAAAAGTTTGGATTATCTCAGATGAACTGTCAAAGTACCATCAATATGGGCTAAGGCCATACATGTGGAAGACAAGAAATACACACAACTCTCATAGAATTATAAAAGAGCTATTTCTATGTGTGTACCACAAGAAAAGAGATATTGCAAATTCCACAATATTTTGTGTGTCCATTATGAATATGAAATATTTAAGAACTGGACACTCTGAGCCCATTAGAGGGTCTGTAGTGGGGTAACAGGTAGACTGAGAATACTGTGATTATTTGTGGCTGTTTCTTGATCATCAGGTGTTTGATTTGTTGGCAAACCATCTACAATGCAGAGTACTTCATCTCCTATAACAAAGAGTCCAGTTTACACTGTGACAGACGTCAGGTAGGTTGTCATGTGAGAAGTTCTAGGCTATCAGTTATGACATTTTACAAACTGTGATATAACCATGTGACCTCTTATTAAATAAGAGTCTCAGTTGTAGACAGAAGCTGAGAATCGTAGCCAAAGAAACTTTAGTTTTTAGAGAGTAGGGTACAATACAAGGTAGCAAATACAAATAGGCCAACAAGTAGGGTACACTACAAAGTAGCAAATATCACCATATCATTTTCCTTCTTACAAAATGGATCATAATATTTTGGATTGCAATATACTGAATTTCTATTTATTGTCCCATCTCTAGTTGGAATAATGTAAACTGAGTGAAACATTGTCTGGCCAGAGCCCACACTGCTCTTTTGTGGCATTACAGGGCTGCTATCTCCCTTTGATTAAAATCCCCTCCTATAATGATTGAAGCAGTGGGATATTTTTATAGCCATTGTGAACTTTTATCCTTCAGAGTTTCAAATAAATTATTATTATCAAAAGAGGAATTATAACCATATATGTTGATGACAGTAAATGTAATTTGATTCAGTGTTATGACATCTAAACTAAATGATCATACTTCAAATATAGCAAACTTTTATAAATATAAACTTTTGATTAAACATAATACTGTCAAATTAACAGCAGTTACCTCTTCCACCATGTACATGGGACAGTGAGGGCACATTAATGCCTTGTTTAAATCTCTTGGATCTATGCAGATGCATACGTCATCAGTCTCTTTTTTATGAGTGGCAAACATGTTGCAACACACCACAAAGTTCTCCTAAGTCAAGATCTCTCAGACTTACATCCTGGACCATTACTAGACCCTCTCTAAGATGGGCTCCCAACATTCCTGTTTTGTCTCATTCAAATTTCTCTCTTGTGCTGTCACATCCTCTCTTTTCCTCCACAACTGCATTCTCCATGGGAGGTAAGTCTCCTTCTCCTAGGAGGGTTTCCCACTCCGAGGTAAGTTCTCTGACACTTCACTAGTGAATGACAAATGACAGCAGTCTCTAGGAGGTTCTCAATCATTGTTTCACCCAATACTGTTTCAGGGAAGCTTTCCTCATCAGCTATATAGTAACACTGGTATATCGCCAATTGGCTTAATGACAGCATGGATGGTGGATTCCCTGGTATCAGCAAACCTGTGTTTGTTTTGCAGAAGGTTGCTGTCAAGGACTCTGTCACCCATATCTGACATGGATTCTCTGACCATCTTATCAAAACTACATTTGTTCTTCCCTGCAACGTCCTTAGAGTTTTCAATGGCAATTTGATAGCTCCCTTCCAAATGAGACTTCAAATTTTTCAAAGAACAAGAGTGAACATTGGAATTACCATTCTCAGATGGCAATCTAAAAGCACCATCTGTAGGTAGTCAAGGCTTGAGCTCACAGAGTGAAAACCCAATGTACGAAATGATTTCATGATGAGGCTTTGTGTTTTTATTCTATGTGGTCCACATGTGAGTGAAGGAATGTGGATTTCAATGGTGGCACCCTCTGATTTCTCTTCTCTTTTTTTTGCTCTCTCCAGATATTTTCTCAAGTTTATTATTATTATCATTATTATTATTACTATTATTATTCTTTCTTTCTTTCTTTTGTTTGTTCCTCCCAAGTTTGTTTGTTATTTTCAAGAAAATACAACTACAGTAAAACAATAAATTATGAAAACTAGTTTTATACAAACAAGAAAGCACACACACAAGAACAGAAAAAGAAAAAGAAGAAGAGCAGTCAGTAAAAGGTGATAATGGTAAAATACACTGAAAATCACATCCCTGTCCCTAATTAAACCCTTAACTTCTGCCTCCCCAACCCATCCCAGGTACCCTCATCAGGGATATGTGGGAAACTGATCTCCTTAAAGTACTGAAAGAATGAGCCCCACATTCTCCAGAGTTTATTCCAAGAGTCCCTGGGTGGAAAGTCTTATTTTTTTTTCTCATTTGAGGAAGTAAAGGAGGTCTGTTAACCAGCAGGTATGAGAAGGGGGGGGGGGGGGTGTCTTAATTCCCATTTAGTCAATATTAGTCTCCTCGCTATCAGGGTGAGGAAAGCAGTAATATCATTTTTAGAATTAGACAGGGAAGGTTCTAAGGCGGACTCTACCTTCAGACCACCTGCACATGTGGCACTAGAACCCAGAGGGCAAAAATTATTATAGTAAATGTCAGTTTGTAAGATAGGTTTGGTATTTATCAAATCACAAATTTCTGCATGTTGTCATATTAATAATATGTGTTTTGTCTTCTAGCTTGCAGCTTATTAAGAGTATCTCTCTGTATGTTTCTCTGTATTTCTTACTGTGAAATTGATGTTGTATTTTCCATATCCCTGCTTGTAGCCTTTTTCATTTGGTTGAAAAGGTTGTGATTGGAGAACCTGCTGACACTCTCAGGGTGATGTAGCCCAGAAGGTCACTATAGTGTTGGCCTTCTCCTTATGGACACTGGGCATCACCACATAAAGTGGGGTTTAAAGTGACAACATAAAGTGGCAACTGCATCTACAAAAACAGTGATTTGAAGATATGAACATGAAAGGAATGACACAGTGTTTAGGATCAGTGTGGTGCAGTGTCTCATTGAGCTAAACCATGTCACAAACTGAAAGAGACTGGATACAAGTGTAGACAATTTCTTTCACCTTAATCCAAATCCTGGTCATAAACAGGCAGGGTCTGGTACACAACACACTGACTATTCGGGGGAGGGCAGGTCTGGGGTCAGGTAACAAAATAGGGTCAATGCACTGGAGAGCTGACAGAGCTAACAGGGCTAACAGAGAGAACAGGCCAAACATGGCTAACTACAAAAAATGGAAACAATGGAAACTAGAATGGCACTCAGACAGCACAGACCTCCACCAAGGCCAGTAGTCCATTGTTCTATGCTACTCAAATCTGTAGCTGCAACCACTATATATGTCTGTATATATTTCCAAAACTATTAGAACAAAAAAGTCAGAATCTATGATTGTGAATGCTAATTTATTGTAAGAAGCGATAAGCGATTATACATGTGTTATGCGAGCCCACAATAACCTTTAAATAGGTGTACTTTGGTCATATCGACTTGGAAAACACAGTATGGATAATTTAGACATTGCTTATTTCTTACATACCTGCTGTATTTGCTTCTACAGTGATGTTTGATGTGGCTGTTATGTTTTGTAGTATGTGTAGTCACTGCGCACCATTCACTGTACTTACAACAGGTTCACGCATGTGCCACAAATTCAATCCATTTTTGCCCTAATTTGCAGTTAATGAAAATGGAAAATAATAAAATAAATATGGATTTACTCTGTGACTTGTATCCACCCCAAAATTTATCTGGTTCTTCCTTGGCCCACACTACACCCTTCCACCAAGTTTCATAAAATTTGGCCTGGTAGTTTTTTTGTAATCCCGCCGACAAACAGACAGACAAGCCAACAAACAAACAAACAAACAAACTGCACCAAAAACTTAACCTCCTTGGCAGATGTAGCAATGGAATCATGACTGGGCTCAGTACAGACAGCTAGTATAAAGCTTGGACAGTGTTGAGAGCACATCATGAATGTGTGTGTGTGTGTGTGTGTGTGTGAGTGTGTGTGTGTGTGTGTGTGTGTGCATTCAGTATGTTCAGTGAATTGACTCATTTGATTCATTTAATTTCCAAAGCAGATTATTTTTTTATATAATGCTACCATAATCTGTGAATATGAATCTTGTTATTGTATCAGTCTGTATTTGTCTGAATGAACAGATCAATTATATCAGTAAGTCGTAAGAGTGAAGTAGAGACAGAGAGAGTAAAAGGGCATTACTGATCTTTCTTACGCACACACACATACATGCAATCAAACTCAGACTCTGGATAGTGACTCTGGTGTTTCTTTGTTCAGGTCATAATGCACTTCTATGACATCATCACTCCTAAATCAAGTCTTCACTTTAATTTGACATATCTTTCATACAACAGACATGTTAACACAAGAGTAATTACAAAAGCAATGGAAAGACTTACAGGTGATAATCAGAATTAGGGTCATATTAACTGACATTAACTATGACAAGTTAGTGTATGATTTTATAGTACATAATCACTGTGTTCATGGTGCATAATGTCAGTTCTGTGTGTGTGTGTGTGTGTGTGTGTGTGTGTGTGTGTGTGTGTGTGTGTGGAATCAGAATGTGGTTTAAAAACATCACTGTGGTGCTCCATAAAATCCCTTTGACAGTCAAAATAACCAATCTGCTGCTCAGCAGAATCCATTCGTTTCTCAGCAAAGGAATAACTGTGTTGCTTAGTAAAATATCTTAAAAATAACTTGAAATATTGGAGTTTGATGGGCAACATGGAGCTCAGCATAAAAATCTCTGTGAATCTTTAAAGAATCTGTTCTCCTGTAGTCACTATAAAACTCTATTCTCTACCTTCCCTTATGTCATACTGGGTTATGTTTATTCACTCCAACAGTTTCTCCATGAGAGCAGAGAATATCTCCTGAATCTCCTGGTTTATTGTCTCTCAGATCCAACTCACATGATGGTGGTTTAATTTGAGCCAGAGAAACAGAGTCTTTCTTCTGACTTAGATGCAGGTTCCAGACTACAGAGAGAAATGAAAAATTTAAAACAAACTAAAATTTACTGACACAGAACAGAAATAAACAGAAAACAGATATATTTCTAAAACAGTGAAATAACACTAAACTAAAATAGAGGGAGATTGTAGAAAGAGTCTCTTCTAGAAAGAGAAGGAGAGTTTTTTTTTTTCAGGTGATTACTCTGGTAAATTGGACTGTATATCTCATAGGGAGGTTATTTACTGCAATACGGTACCTATTTAAAAAAGTTTCATAGTTTGAATGACAAACCCCTAACACTGAAATACTATTCAGCTAAAACTTTCTTTAGAATAAAAGGGTTTTTCAGTTTCTGACAGATATAAAGAGAGAAAGAGAAACCATGAAACACCAGGTACTGTCTTACTTTTTCCATAATCTTTTACTTAAATGTTTGTGTAGAGATTTGATCAGAGTGAAACATGAGCACAATAGTGGATGATTAGGACCAGATGGTATTGTAAGATACTGTAATAATGAAACAGGAGATGTTGCACTATAATGGATAAGGCTTATCTTAACCACACCACTGTGGGAACCAGGTGGATCAACTGAGGCAGCAATGTCGCTCAATTAGTTCTAACCATGTTTTCACTGGATTTAGTGACACTAATATTAGTCTTCAGATGAACCAAAAAAGTTGGAAATTTTAAGATTAGTGTTAGTATTACTACTACTACTACTACCAATACTACTAGTGGTAGTAGTAGTAAGAGTAGTATAGGTCTGTTAAGATTACATCCCGTTCAATTATAACATAAAACAACAACAGACAAATTTGCTGACACTAGTTGAACTCAAATGAACTGAGACAGAAGGTGTTTATATTTATCAGAGTTTACTCAGGGAAATTAGACTCTATATTTGTCTGATCATGCACAGCACCAAGAGATCAGTCTAAAATAGTTTAATGACAACAGCACTTATCAGCATTTTTTAAATTATAACAAGTGTTTTAAGTTTCTGTTTGATAAGAAAAAAATGACTCACTCCAATTTCTCTAGTTTACAGTGCAGAAGAGTTAGCACAGAGGAGAGCTCTTTCACTCCTGTGTCTCCTGCTTCATTCCCACTCAGATTCAGTTCTCTCAGGTGTGAGGGGTTTGATGTCAGAGCTGAAGCCAGAGCAGCAAAGCCTGCCTCTTTTGCATTGCAGTGAGACAGACTGAGAGAGAGAGAGAGAGAGAGAGAGAGAGAGAGAGAGAGAGAGAAGGACACATTTGTCAGACATTGGTCAGTTAGAGCACAGACATACATCAGGAAATAGGCCATTGGCCAGTAATGTCCATCCTGAGACCTGAAAAGTAAACATGAACTGGAATGAATGTCAACAATTATGTGTAGTCTTTACAGCCATTATGTTTGTAGATTAACATATCAGGAGTGACTTATAAACACTGGTATGTGTGTACGCATATTTTCTCTATTTTACTTAATGATAAAAAACATAAAAAAAAAACTGATGGATGATAACAGTCTCATGTAAAACATCTGAAGATGTTATACATCTAAATCATAGAGAGGATTCTGTATTAGACTGGACATGTAGAGTTATCTTAACCATGTCCCTGTGGAAACCAGGTGGATCAACTGAGACAACAATGTTGCTCAATTAGTTTTAACAATGTTTTCACTGGATTTAGTGACACTAAGATTAGTGCTGAAGTGAACTAACAGAGTTGGACATTGTAAGATTCTTCTTCTTCCTAGTAGTACTAGTAGTGTAGGTCTGTTAAGATTACATTCCATTCAATTTTATCATAAAACAACAACAGACAAATTTACTGACAGTGGTTGAACTCAAATGAACTGACACAGAAGGTGTTTATATTTATCAGAGTTTACTCAGGGAAATTAGACTCTATATTTGTCTGATCATACACAGCACCAAGAGATCAGTCTAAAATAGTTTAATGACAACAGCACTTATCAGCATTTTTTAATTTTTTAAATCATAAAAAGTGTTTTAAGTTTCTGTTTGATAAAAATATGACTCACTCCAGTTTCTCCAGTTTACAGTCTTGATGCTTCAATACAGGGGAGAGTTTATCCACTCCTGAGTCTCCTGCTTCAGTCCCTCTCAGATTCAGTTCTCTCAGGTGTGAGGGGTTTGATCTCAGAGCTAAAGCCAGAGCAGAAAAGCCTGCTTCTTTTGCATTGCAGTGAGAGAGACTTAGAGAAAGAGATAGAGAGAGAGAGGACACATTTGTCAGACATGGGTCAGTAAGAACAAAGACACATATCAGGAAATAGGACACTGGCTAGCAATGTCCATCCTGAGACCTGAAAAGTAAGCACGAACTGGAATGAATGCTAAAAATGGCATGTATAGTCTTTATAGCTTTTATGTTTGTAGATTAACATGTTGATAGTGGCTTATAAACACTGTTATGTGTGTACGCATATTTTCTCTACTTTACATAATGATATAAATCACAAAAACCCTGACTGATGATAACAGTCTTATGTAAAACTGGACATCTAGAGTTATCTTGACCATGTCCCTGTGGAAACCACGTGGATCAACTGAGGCAACAATGTTGCTCAGTTAGTTCTAACAATGTTTTCACTAGATTTAAATAAGAGTTAGAGATTTTAAGATTCTTCAGCACCAAGAGATCAGTCTAAAATAGTTTAATGACAACAGCACTTATCAGCATTTTTTAAATCATAAAAAGTGTTTCAAGTTTCTGATTGATAAGAAAATGACTCACTCCAGTTTCTCCAGTTTACAGTGTGGAAGCCTCAGCACAGAGGAGATCTGCTTCACTCCTGAGTCTCCTGCTTCATTCCCTCTCAGATTCAGTTCTCTCAGGTGTGAGGGGTTTGATGTCAGAGCTGAAGCCAGAGCAGCAAAGCCTTTCTCTGTTATAGTACACTTACTCAGACTAGAGAGAGAGAGAGAGAGAGAGAGAGAGAGAGAGAGAGAGAGAGAGAGTTGAACAAGAAAGAGACAGAAGACATTTATCAGAAAGGACACTGGTCAGTTAAACTACAGACATGTATCATTAAACAAGACAATGTTACAGTCTGTCTTTTCTCAAACGCAGTTAAAGCCCTCCCCTGGTTGTACTGATAATTCACAGTAGTCAGTATGTAATAAGTGGATTTTTTCCCCCTGTACTGTGTTTGGCCTAGTTTAGCCACCGTAGTGTTACACACCCACTCTAAGCCCAAACTGCAACCTGACTGGCTTATTACCCTGTTCGCCTTGTAATGGTCACCCATTAAAATATATATAAATATATATGTTTTAATATGTCTATTTTTTTTTTTTCGTTCCTTCCTTGTGTTCTCATTTAAATGTCTGTTTATAAAATTGTCATAATAATAAATGGACAGTCATAAAAAATCATAAAAACCCTGACTGATGATAAAAGTCTTATGTAAAACATCTGAAGCTGTTATACATACATGCATATATATATATATATATATGTGTGTGTGTGTGTGTGTGTGTGCGTGTGTGTGTGTGTGTGTGTGTGTGTGTGTGTGTGTGTGTGTGTGTGTGTGTGTGTGTGTATATGTGTATGTATATATGTATATATGTGTGTGTGTGTGTGTGTATCACAGAGAGGATTCTGTATTAGACTGGACATCTAGAAATATCTTAACCACGTCCCTGTGGAAATTACGTGGATCAACTGAGGCAACAATGTTGCTCAATTAGTTCTAACAATGTTTTCACTGGACTTAGTGACATTAAAATTAGCATCAGATTAAATAAGAGTTAGAGATTTTAAAATTCTTCTTCTTCTTCCTATTATCATTATTAGTAGTAGTATTAGTTGTAGAAGCAGTATAGGTCTGTTAATATTACATTCCATTCCATTATATCATAAAACAACAACAGACAAATTTACAATTTACAATTTAGCATTTAGCAGACACTTTTATCCAAAGCGACTTACAATCAGTGCATCAGTCGGATTCCTAATACCTCATAAGCATACATCGCTAAAAAGACTGAGCGTCAATTTACTCCTTTGTATTGCGCCCTGGAATTCTTAGAGAAACATAGATACAAGACAGGGTTTTTTTTTTTTTGTAAGGAAGGGGGTTAGGCTTAGGGGGATAGGTGGGTTCTGAAGAGGTGGGTTTTCAGTCTCTTGCGGAAGATGGTGAGGGATTCTGCAGTCCTAACTGTATGAGGGAGGTCGTTCCACCACCTTGGGGCAATGGCGGAGAAGACGCATGATCGGGATGAGCGGCTGCCGGGTTCCCGAAGTGAGGGGACCGCCAGCTGACCAGAGGTCGTAGAGCGGAGGATTCTAGTAGTGGTATATGGAGTTATTAGGGACTGAAGGTATGATGGGGCGGAGCCTCTTGTTGCCTGGTAGGCCAGTACCAGTGTCTTGAATTGGATGCGGTAAGCTACCGGAAGCCAGTGGAGCACAGTAAGCAGTGGAGTGACATAAGAGTGCTTAGAGAGGTTGAATACCAGGAGTGCAGCAGCGTTCTACACGAGCTGGAGCGGTCTGATGGCGCAGGTCGGTAAGCCAATTTACTGACACTAGTTGAACTAAAATTAACTGAGACAGAAGGTGTTTATATTTATCAGAGTTTACTCAGGGAAATTAGACTCTATATTTGTCTGATCATGCACAGCACCAAGAGATCAGTCTAAAATAGTTTAAAGACAACAGCACTTATCAGCATTTTTTAAATCATAAGAAGTGTTTTAAGTTTCTGTTTGATAAGAAAAAAATGACTCACTCCAATTTCTCTAGTTTACAGTGCAGAAGAGTTAGCACAGAGGAGAGCTCTTTCACTCCTGTGTCTCCTGCTTCATTCCCACTCAGATTCAGTTCTCTCAGGTGTGAGGGGTTTGATGTCAGAGCTGAAGCCAGAGCAGCAAAGCCTGCCTCTTTTGCATTGCAGTGAGACAGACTGAGAGAGAGAGAGAGAGAGAGAGAGAGAGAGAGAGAGAGAGAGAGAGAGAGAGAGAGAGAGAGAGAAGGACACATTTGTCAGACATTGGTCAGTTAGAGCACAGACATACATCAGGAAATAGGCCATTGGCCAGTAATGTCCATCCTGAGACCTGAAAAGTAAACATGAACTGGAATGAATGTCAACAATTATGTGTAGTCTTTACAGCCATTATGTTTGTAGATTAACATATCAGGAGTGACTTATAAACACTGGTATGTGTGTACGCATATTTTCTCTATTTTACTTAATGATAAAAAACATAAAAAAAAAAACTGATTGATGATAACAGTCTTTATGTAAAACATCTGAAGATGTTATACATCTAAATCATAGAGAGGATTCTGTATTAGACTGGACATGTAGAGTTATCTTAACCATGTCCCTGTGGAAACCAGGTGGATCAACTGAGACAACAATGTTGCTCAATTAGTTTTAACAATGTTTTCACTGGATTTAGTGACACTAAGATTAGTGCTGAAGTGAACTAACAGAGTTGGACATTGTAAGATTCTTCTTCTTCCTAGTAGTACTAGTAGTATAGGTCTGTTAAGATTACATTCCATTCAATTTTATCATAAAACAACAACAGACAAATTTACTGACAGTGGTTGAACTCAAATGAACTGACACAGAAGGTGTTTATATTTATCAGAGTTTACTCAGGGAAATTAGACTCTATATTTGTCTGATCATACACAGCACCAAGAGATCAGTCTAAAATAGTTTAATGACAACAGCACTTATCAGCATTTTTTAATTTTTTAAATCATAAAAAGTGTTTTAAGTTTCTGTTTGATAAAAATATGACTCACTCCAGTTTCTCCAGTTTACAGTCTTGATGCTTCAATACAGGGGAGAGTTTATCCACTCCTGAGTCTCCTGCTTCAGTCCCTCTCAGATTCAGTTCTCTCAGGTGTGAGGGGTTTGATCTCAGAGCTAAAGCCAGAGCAGAAAAGCCTGCTTCTTTTGCATTGCAGTGAGAGAGACTTAGAGAAAGAGATAGAGAGAGAGAGGACACATTTGTCAGACATGGGTCAGTAAGAACAAAGACACATATCAGGAAATAGGACACTGGCTAGCAATGTCCATCCTGAGACCTGAAAAGTAAGCACGAACTGGAATGAATGCTAAAAATGGCATGTATAGTCTTTATAGCTTTTATGTTTGTAGATTAACATGTTGATAGTGGCTTATAAACACTGTTATGTGTGTACGCATATTTTCTCTACTTTACATAATGATATAAATCACAAAAACCCTGACTGATGATAACAGTCTTATGTAAAACTGGACATCTAGAGTTATCTTGACCATGTCCCTGTGGAAACCACGTGGATCAACTGAGGCAACAATGTTGCTCAGTTAGTTCTAACAATGTTTTCACTAGATTTAAATAAGAGTTAGAGATTTTAAGATTCTTCAGCACCAAGAGATCAGTCTAAAATAGTTTAATGACAACAGCACTTATCAGCATTTTTTAAATCATAAAAAGTGTTTCAAGTTTCTGATTGATAAGAAAATGACTCACTCCAGTTTCTCCAGTTTACAGTGTGGAAGCCTCAGCACAGAGGAGATCTGCTTCACTCCTGAGTCTCCTGCTTCATTCCCTCTCAGATTCAGTTCTCTCAGGTGTGAGGGGTTTGATGTCAGAGCTGAAGCCAGAGCAGCAAAGCCTTTCTCTGTTATAGTACACTTACTCAGACTAGAGAGAGAGAGAGAGAGAGAGAGAGAGAGAGAGAGAGAGAGAGAGTTGAACAAGAAAGAGACAGAAGACATTTATCAGAAAGGACACTGGTCAGTTAAACTACAGACATGTATCATTAAACAAGACAATGTTACAGTCTGTCTTTTCTCAAACGCAGTTAAAGCCCTCCCCTGGTTGTACTGATAATTCACAGTAGTCAGTATGTAATAAGTGGATTTTTTCCCCCTGTACTGTGTTTGGCCTAGTTTAGCCACCGTAGTGTTACACACCCACTCTAAGCCCAAACTGCAACCTGACTGGCTTATTACCCTGTTCGCCTTGTAATGGTCACCCATTAAAATATATATAAATATATATGTTTTAATATGTCTATTTTTTTTTTCGTTCCTTCCTTGTGTTCTCATTTAAATGTCTGTTTATAAAATTGTCATAATAATAAACAGACAGTCGGAGGATGGGACTTTCAGACAGCGAGCATTAAAAGAAAAAACACGGGAAAAGGACTAAGGTCCCATCTATTGGCCTGCCAATCAGTTGGAGGTGTTGGTGGGATGGGACACGTTTTTTTAGGTACTGCCAGCAGGTTAGGTTGGGGGAAGAGGCAGAAGCGGCACAGGCGAGAGGCGGCATCACCTTTTGATTATGGTTGGACACCCTTTGTGTTGATACGGGTCGCACATGCGAAGGATTACTGTTTTTTTGTTGGCGTGGACGCACGCAAGCGATCTTTTTTCACCTTTTGGTCCTTTTTTTCCTCTGTTACCCTTTTGTGGGGCAAAAATCCTGGAGGCGGTTGCCAACTTGTACAGACGGGTGAGACGCGGGGTTTTTTAAACAGGACCGCCGTGTCCCATTCGGAGAGGTGTAAGCGTATCATTGGTCGGTACGCTGCCGCGAGTGAAACTATTAAAAAGACCTGTGCGCTTTGCGAAGCTGGGACGTTCGATGTATATAGTGGACTTCTTGGTGGGGATCTGTGGGATTGTATATAATGTAAATCATGAATTTTTTGTTGGGGAATTGTGTTGTTTGATTGTATGGTGATGTCTGTTTGTCTGTCCAGTGCACTTTATAAATAACGTGCGCAGTCTTTGGTACGCTCTTTTTTCTTTCTTTCGGGATAAATGTATGGTGGGGGATTAATTCGATTCTGTTATAAATACGGACAGTTCAACGGAGGTTTGTGTGTAAAGTAATATGTATTGTGTCCTTACTGTGATCTTAAAGAGGACGGCATAGTTTTTTTTTATCGCCAGCAGCTGTAGTATAGGCAAATAGTCCGCCCAGACCTTTTATGCGTTTGTAGCCCCTTTCTATTCTGAGAAATAGAGAGCGTTCGTTACAG
The DNA here is from genome assembly GCF_902362185.1 of Chanos chanos. Taxonomy (NCBI): domain Eukaryota; kingdom Metazoa; phylum Chordata; class Actinopteri; order Gonorynchiformes; family Chanidae; genus Chanos; species Chanos chanos. The sequence goes on from NC_044505.1 coordinate 21,673,203, forward strand.
CCTGGCTATTTATATCTCACATGAAGTGTTAGCATGTCCTGCCTGTCTACTGTGTTGCTGGTCCTCTGTGTTCTTTGGTCTGTCTGCTGTTTCTGTGATCATTGTGTATTGCTCTCCTCTTAAAGGTGTTGACTCTTATACGCTAAGAGTGTGTTTGTGCATCTGAACCATGAGATCTTTTCAGACATTTAAGTTTCAGCTTTGCAGTGATGTGGTATATGATACTAATGTCTTCTAATGTTGCCTGTCAGTACAGTGAGGAGAAATGGTTTGAATAGGTCTAAAAGCCAGTTAATATATGAGGGATATTTTATAAAGAGTGGTAACAGTGATTTTAATGTTTTAGTCAGGTATATAGTTAATGTCCTGCTATTTCTTAAGTTGATGTTGGGCTGTTTTATTCCTCTAGGTTACACGGCTGCTTTATTATCTCAGTGCATTTGGTTTGATTTTGTCTTTACCAGGTGTTTTGTTTGGGTTATGGGTGACACGGTGGCGTGGTGGTTAGCGGCGTGTAACCCTGATTAGGATAAGCAGCGTGGAAAATGAATGAATGAATGTTTGGGTCATTTGTTTGGTTTTGTCTTTACCAGGTGTTTTGTTTGGGTTTTGGGCGACACGGTGGCGTGGTGGTTAGCGGCGTGTAACCCTCATTAGGACGAGCAGTGTGGAAAATGAATGAATGAATGTTTGGGTTATTTGTTTGATTTTGTCTTTATCGGTTGCTTGTTCTCTTCTCTCTTGTTCTTTAATGTGCTGTCGGTAATAAAAGCTACTTGTAAGCCCCTCACTGGTTTGGACGAGTGGTTTCTTAATTCTTTGCTGCCAATAAAATTCATTTTATTACTGAAATAAATAAATAAATGACGTCTCTGCTGCATACTTTACAAATTTAACTGTGTGGGAAGCCCTTCTACTGGTTAGAGATATATATTTAAAAACTCTTGAGCTGAAAGTCCTCAGGCAGCATTGTCATAGTTCTATACATTAAAGCATGTCACAAATACACAAGACATGGCACTCCTCACTGTACCCTAAAACCCTACGTTGAAATTTTTCTCCCTAAATGATGCAGCTGACTTGGCAGCATTTCTGAAGAGAAGGACATTTCTTTGGCCATTGGTGTGACACAAAGCCTTTCTTATGCTAATATCAATGCTAACAAGTCTAATCTGATGGAAGCATCAGTTTACTATTTTCTTGGGACACAGCAGAAAATAGTAGTGTCAATTTTATAACTGAGCAGCTGCAAGGAAGAGAGGGGGAGAAATTGGAGGAAAAAGCCATGTGATTTGATTTTAATTATACTGTTCTATTACATTTCTGTTCAGTCCTATTTCTATTAAATTCGGCAGAGGTAAGGGTATGACCCAAGTCAAGGTGGTGACACAATCTCAGAAGTGGAATGTAAATGTAAATGTTGATTTTTTGTCGTTGTTGTTGTTGCTTCCAACATTGCATGTGTTACTTCTCTCAACACATTTCTGTCACCTTATCTTTACATTGATTACAATCATTTATCTTTATCTATACATTATCATATTGATTTAGGATTATTCAATGCACTAAGAGATCTGTTTAAAAATAATTTATGGACAAGTTCCCAACAATGACATACTAATTAGCTAAAATGTTTCTTCATCATAAAAAGTGTTTTAAGTTTCTGTTTGATAAAAATATGACTCACTCCAGTTTCTCCAGTTTACAGAGCGGAAGCTTCTGTACAGAGGAGAGCTCCTCCACTCCTGAGTCTCCTGCTTTATTCCCACTCAGATTCAGTTCTCTCAGGTGTGAGGGGTTTGATCTCAGAGCTGAAGCCAGAGCAGCACAGCCCGTTTCTCCTATACTGCATTCACTCAGACTGCAGAGAGAGAGAGAGAGAGAGAGAGAGAGAGAGAGCATTTTTCAGAGATAACATTGGTTAGTAAGGATGTAGAAATATATCAGGAAACAGACAATGTCATAGAGTCTCTGTTTTCCCAGATGGAGACACCTGGCTGCCATTTTACCTGGTTAATGATCTAAATCAGTTCTAATAGAAATGAATGTCAAAAATGGCATGTGTAGGTTTCATATCTGTCATGTTTTTATATCAACATTTCAGCTGTGTTTTAAAAAAAACCTCCTAATGAGTATTTGAATATTTCCCCTTGTGTAAAAAGGCCATCAGTTGGGAACCTCTGCCTCAGAAGACAGTGCTTAAATGGTTATCCAAGGAAAGTATAACACAGATTTACATACACTTACATAATCCCATAAAGTAATCATTTATCATCACCATCTATATTCAGTCAGTTAACCCTCTCAGTATTTTTCCTATTTAAACACAAGTCCTTTCAGTCAGTTAAATATTTCACACTACCAATTTCAACATGTTAGATAACTAATGCACTGTGCAAGTTCTGTGTTCTTCCATCAGGCTGGTAGAGCTCCCCCTCCCCCCCGATGCACCCCAAAGTCAACGAGTTGCACGTACACCAAAGACCGCACCCATAAACTTCTCGTCCAGGTCAGGATTAGCCAGCTGACCTGTCCATCCAGGCTGCCCGCTGACCTTACAACCAATAGGGTTAAAGATACAGGTCAGCATATATAAGACTCGCATCCCCCCCGATCGTCAGATCAACCCCCACTCCGGAGAGAAGAAGTCAAAACCTGGACACTTTACGTTTATGCGGCGTGCGTCAGTGACGATTGTAAGTGCTAAACATTGTTGGGCGAAGGGTGCATCTTTCGTAAATAAGGGGAAGATTTGTACGTAACTGTATATAGTTGATATATATGTATACATGTCTTTATTAGCATTTTCATTAGTAACGGTTGCCTGTACAATTATTGTAATTTCCCTGCCGTTTGCCGTCACTAAGATACGTATTTGTATATGTATGCTAGCCCTCACCAATACGTAATAGCCACATAGCCGTATCGAACATAGCATAAACGATACAATGCTTGTGTACCTGTACAGTGACGTGCGAGACCTTAGTGAAACCCCTCCTCTGTTGCCATAGTGCCGGTCCACGATCAGAGTTCCACAAGCACACATGACGTTAGCTATGTATAGCATGCTACAGTTAAGAGTCCAAGGTGGTTACCGCAAACTAGTGCTACTAGTGGGCTCATGAGCGTGGACCGGCAACAAGTTATTACAGTTTATCTAGTCATGCAACCAAATATTCTCTGTAAATACTGTTGTTCATGTGTATGCATATGTATTTATGTTTATGTTTACATCCATCATTAATTGTTTATTCATTATGGTTTATATGTTTATTTCCAGCAACCACACACACACATACACCCACACCAGACCAATACCTTACCAAACCCCCTTTTCTGTAAGTTCAAGTGTGCTCATGTTGTGCTGTGCGTTTTAATAAATATCAAAAACCCAAATTGGATGCTTGGATTGTGTTCTGCCCGACACCCCACGGTGACAGCAAGGTCCCTGAAACAGCGCAAAGGCACAGTGACACAGGGAGCAGACCACCTAACACTGCACTCTCAGTCAACTCTCCTCTTCACCCCTATTATATTTTACTACATAAATCTCTTAAATAGCAGCTTGAAAAAGTTGTTTTACGTCTATATTGCAGAATGGAAACTATAGTAGAATGGGTATCTTATGTTAATTTAACCACTTCCCTGTGGAAACCAGGTGGATTGAGTAAGGTAGTATGGTTGTCCAGTTAATTAAAAACAATATTTTGTTAAATAAAACTATTGAATTTCATGTGAAACACAGTTATGTTGCTAAAGTCAATACTAGAACAGCTGCCGTTTGAATGTGCACACAGAGACAGTGTGTGTATGTGTGTCTGTATTTGATCATTCTTATATGATAAATATAGAACTACAGAGCATCACAAGCAAAGCCAAATTTACCAACACTAACTGAACAGACATGAACACAGGGAGAAAGAGAGAGAGAGAGAGAGAGAGAGAGAGAGAGAACACATTTGTCAGACATGGGTCAGTAAGAACAAAGACACATATCAGGAAATAGAACATCGGCTAGCAGTGTCCATCCTGAGACCTGAAAAGTAAGCATGAACTGGAAAGAATGCTAAAAATGACATGTATAGTGTTTATAGTTCTTATATTTGTAGATTAACATGTTGATAGTGGCTTATGAACACTGTTGTGTGTGTATGCATATTTTCTCTACTTTACTTAACTTAATGATATAAATCATAAAAACTCTGACTGATGATGACAGTCTTTATGTAAAACATCTCAGGCTGTTATACATCTGTATCATAGAGAGGATTCTGTATTAGACAGGACATCTAGAGTTATCTTAACCACGTCCCTGTGGAAAGCAGGTGGATCAACTGAGGCAGCAATGTTGCTCAATTAGTTTTAACAATGTTTTCACTAGATCTAGTGACACTAAGATTAGTGCTGAAGTGAACTAATAGAGTTAGAGATTTTAAGATTCTTCCTCTTCTTAGTAGTAGTAGTAGTAGTAGTAGTAGTAGTAGTATAGGTCTGTTAAGATTACATTCCATTCAGTTATATTATAAACAAGAACAGACAAATTTACTGATACTAGTTAAACTCAAATGAACTGAGATGGACGGTGTTTATATTTATCAGAGTTTACTCAGGGAAATTAGACTCTATATTTGTCTGATCATGCACAGCACCAAGAGATCAGACTAAAACAGTTTAATGACAACAGTCAAACACTAATCAGCATTTTTTAAATCATAAAAAGTGTTTTAAGTTTCTGTTTGATAAAAATATGACTTACTCCAGTTTCTCCAGTTTACAGTCTTGATGCTTGAATACAGTGGAGAGAAGAAACACTCCTGAGTCTCCTGCTTCAGTCCCTCTCAGATTCAGTTCTCTCAGGTGTGAGGGGTTTGATCTCAGAGCTAAAGCCAGAGCCGCAAAGCCTGCCTTTTTTGCTTTGCAGAGAGAGAGACTTAGAGATAGAGAGAGAGAGAGAAAGACACATTTGTCAGACATTGGTCGGGTAGAACACAGACGTACATCAGGAAATAGGCTATCGGCTAGCGATGTCCATCCTGAGACCTGAGGAGTAAGCACGAACTGGTATGAATGCTAAAAATGACATCTGTACTCTTTATAGCTGTTATATTTGTAGATTAACATATTGATAGTGGCTTATGAAGACTGTTATGTGTGTACGTATATTTTCTCTACTTTAGATAATGATGTAAATCACAAAAACCCTGACTGATGATAACAGTCTTATGTAAAACTGGACATCTAGAGTTATCTTAACCACGTCCCTGTGGAAACCAGGTGGACCAACTGAGGCAGCAATGTTGCTCAATTAGTTCTAACAGTGTTTTCACTGGATTGAAATAAGAGTTAGAGATTTTAAGATTCTTCAGCAGCAAGGGATCAGTCTAAAATAGTTTAATGACAACAGCACTTGTCAGCATTTTTTAAATCATGAAAAGTGTTTTAAGTTTCCGTTTGATAAAAATATGACTCACTCCAGTTTCTCCAGTTTACAGTGTGGAAGCTTCAGTACAGTGGAGAGCTCTTTCACTCCTGAGTCTCCTGGTTCATTCCCACTCAGATTCAGTTCTCTCAGGTGTGAGGGGTTTGATCTCAGAGCTAAAGCCAGAGCAGCAAAGCCTTCCTCTGTTATAGTACACTTACTCAGACTAGAGAGAGAGAGAGACATATCCATGTTAGAATCTGTAAGATTTGGCTTATCAAAACCAAATAGCATACAAGGAGATTTCCCACGTGGTGTAAAACTGAACAAGATAGATAACATACACACATACATACACGAAACACAAAGATGTTTGTCAGACACTATTTGGCTCTATTGGACAATTCCAGTACACATAACCCAGAGGGGTGGGGGGCTGATTACAGCACTCAGCCTTTTTTCTTCATCTATGAAATCAACCAAAAATAGTCTGTCTAAGAAAACATAAAAGACAGTTATCTGAAACTTTTGAGTTTAAAACGGACATGAACATATTCACAGCAATAAAACCATGTTACACAAAGCACTGCATCTGTCCATCATTTCTGGCCAATCTGGGGTTTTCAATGCATCCTCTATATACAGCTGATTTTGGACTCCAACACTGTCTGAACTCTGGGTTTTTCTGAAACCTTTGGGTTTTTCTTTATTTAAGCTTTTCAAACAAGTGCAAAGTTCCTACAGAATTTTACTCATTTGGATCCAAAACTATATTCTTAAGTTCCCTTGCACCTTCAGAATGACAGTTTGTTGGAGGAATTGATGGTGATCTTTGAAAAAAGGTCAGGAACATATGAGTTCATCACACCAAGATTAGTCCCTCAGATGGCAGTTGTCAGAACTTGTCAAGCAAACGGTCCATCAGTCACCTGGATCAGATGCCCTGTCTCTGTGTCACTGTATTCACACTGTCCACAGTGTTACCCACCAGCGAAACGAACTGATTCACTGTTGGGACTTTAGACATTTCTAGAGTGTCTGATATCACTGGGCCTGCCTCCACAGAGATCTCTAACCTTACACCACAGAGAACAGATCCCCTCCACAGAGATCGCTTATCTTACAACATAGAGAACAGATCCCCTCCACAGAGATCTCTAACCTTTCACCACAGAGAACAGATTTCCTCCACAGAGTTCTCTCACTTTACAACATAGAGAACATATTCCCTCCACAGAGATCTCTAACCTTACACCACAGAGAACAGATTCCCTCCACAGAGATCTCTCACTTTACAACATGGAAAACAGTTTCCTTAAACAGAGATCTCTCACTTTACAACATGGAGAAGAGATTCCCTCACTGGAGATGTCTGACCTGCCTCCACACTGAACAGATTCTCTCCACGGTGATCTATCATCTTAAATCATGGAGAACAGGCTCTGTGTGAAACTAGGGCTGTGAAGTGCTGGATTTTATTCTCACACACTTCATTTATTCCCTTACTCTTACATCAATCACACAAAAAGAAAAGAAACCCCACAGATTAAACTCACAACAGTTTGTTCACATCAGAGTGTCTCCCAACCCCAAACCTTAACTAAAGAAAGAATAAAAACTGATGACTGTCTCCATAGAACATCTGAACATCCACATAAAGCCTGTCGAAAAACTGTAAACTAAAACCAGCTTCCCTACATACCAGCTGCACTAAACCCTGATCTCCCTCTTCCACCCAGTCAAAATAAAACACTTTGTGGTACCCAGTTTATCTCAGTGAAAGTCTACAGTAGTAGCCTGTCAGCCCTGCTGTTGGTACTACAGTCACCACACCTTGTCATAGGCTAGTTGCCATCAAGTATTTTATCAGGAGTGTGCAGCCCCTGTACAGCATCTGAGATAAGGGCCATCATTCCTTCTCAAAGGTCTTAGCGCTGTCTCTAAAATTCCCTCACCGTTCTTTTATACATTTCTTCATGTCCTTAGCCTTGATCATCCTGTCTCTCTCTTCCCATTTACCCACCAAAACTGCTGTTCTTTTGGTTCAGTTTATCCCAGAGAATGTTTACTTTTGTTCATTTTCAGACATTTCTTTTCAAAGCAACCTCCAAGTCAGGCGGAGTACAAAATCCAAGCAAACAGCCAGTAAAAAGCTGATTTTTGCATTAGTTCAGTATCAGGCCAGATACACATGCAAGTAAAGCAAAAGTGATCCTATCACCTTACTAATGGTCCTGACAATGCCCTCCTCTTCTGTGACAGTAAGTACAGAGCAGTGTGGAAGAAAGTGAGAAAGAAAGAGAAGAAAAAATTAACAAATCACACTCTCAGATATACACTTCACTTCAACACACAGTCTTATGCAGAACAGAGAGAGAAAGAGATGACAATGTCTCTTTTTCTTATTTGTTTTATGCAAAATGTTTTTTTTCTGTTTCTGCTTGATGAATATATAATTCACGCCAGTTTCTCCATTGTGTAGTGCTGAATCTCAAAAATGAACTGAATTTGTTGCGCATGCGTGAACCCATTGTAGAACACTTACCTATGTCCTGTTATTGGCTATTGATGTATAGCGTCATTCAGTAGTCTGAATAAGTAATATGTAATGCGCATGCATAGTTTTTTGGGACTAAGATGTTGCTCTCATGTTTGCCTGTACTGCTATAAGGAAGCTTGTCAGTAAACTTTAATTTCAAACCTTAACTAAAGCCTACCACTCATCTTTCAACACCCGCTGCATGTGCATGTTTGTCATAATTACAGTGAATGGTGTGCTGCGACTAAACATACAGCGAAACATATCAGCCACTTCAGACAACACTGTAGAAACACATGCAGCAGGTATGTGAGAAATAAGCAATGTCTTAATTATCTTTACTGTTTTTTCCAAGTCGATATGACCCAAATAAGCCTGTTTAAGGCTCCTGTGGGCTTGCATAACACATGCATAATCGCTAATCGTTTCTTACAAAAAATTAGCTTTCACAATCATAAACTTTTTTGTTCTCATAGTTTTGGAAATATATCCAGACATGTATAGTGGTTGTGGCTGCAGATCTCAAATATCATAGCAGAGTGGGCTATTGGCCTTGGCGGAGGTCGGTGCTCTCTGAGAGCCTTTCCGGTTTTGTTATTTCTAACGCTGTGATATTTGCTAATGTGGTGAATTGGTAGGCTTTAGCCTAACAGTTCTGATGCTGTCTACTGAAAGCTGAGAGATATTTTTATTTATTTCCTCTTTGTTTCATTTTATATCATGTAGCCCTCAAGGGTGGGGGCAACTACCCCCTAGGACTCAAAACTTGACTACGCTACTCCAAATGATGAGGGTTGGAGATCCAATTAGTACCAGTGACCAGGTTCCATGCGTACACAGTGTTCAAATGAAAGAACGATGAGGTTTAGATCCCAAGAAGTCTCTCACTTTTATTTTATACAAACTTTAATAGCAAGATAAAAGCTATGTAGGGATTCACTAGTGTAAAAAAAACCCTATTACTGCTCCGCAATTAATGCACCCCTGTTTGGTAGGCTCACTAGCAGCAGGAAAAATTCACCACATCTCAAGGCTGGACAAGTCACAAAAGGTAACAGCTGCCACTGGCCGGGACAGATCTAACATTAAGTGTACAAGGGGAAGAAAAAAATCACACATACAAAACGTAACCGAAACAACACATCCAATAAAGTCAAAAACACACTTACAAATATCTGAACGGGTGTCAGCCGGCCAAATAAATACAGCACCACCTAGCAGGGCCACTGCCCAAAAAAAGGGACAATAAAAATTCAAGACACTCTCAAAGAAAATGACAAGACACACATGAACTGATCAATTACTGACACACGTCCAAATAAACCAAATCCAATACAACCACAACACAGCGCTGGTTAGGTTAGGCATAGACATCACGCACCATAAACAAGGGAGGTTAAGGCCTACCCCAATAAGTGCTATACTGACACCAAGTCCAGAAAAATGAAGAAAGCAAAAAAACAAAAACACAGAAAAGATGAAAAAATAATCATAAAAATAATAAACTTAACACTACAAAACAAAATAAACAAACCTGTAATCACATAGTGAATTCGCAGGCCAGTGGGTGCCCCATAAATGTTAAAGTCACAGCCATAGATACATTACATCAACATGAACGTTAACACGGACCAGGACTGAAAAGGGCTACCAGTGCTAACACCGCTTACTGAGTCCAGAGAGGACCGTGATAAAACGTAGACATTTGAAGAAACTAGCAATGCTATCACCTCCACTAAGGCAGGCCACACATCGTTAATAGTGACTAGGAATTCGAAGAAACTAGAAACGCTGAGGCAGGAGAAGCGTCCTTAACACTGAGGAGGAATTTGAAGAAACCAGAAATGTTATCACCACTACTCCGACCCAAGCAAGCGGCGCTAGCACCAAAAACGTCTTTCTCCTTTTAAAACTACCAGGTTTTTCACTATACATCAAAATTGTACACGCACAATACAATTAACCCCACAACAGTCGAGAATTTAACAAGCCACAACACAGGTGAGAAAAACAGTGGCCTAACGCCGTCACTGCTGTAATCCTTGCAAGACAAATCTGAAGTCCAGGAAAAGCCAAGGACTCAGGATAAAACATCTTCCAGCACACAAATCAGCACTCCAACCAAACAGGATGCCGAAACTCACAAGTGTGTTCATAATCTGGTGCTGGACTGAAGCAATAACCTATAACCCTACGACAGCCCACCTATGTGGGTACGCCATGCAAGGTCCTAGCGTCCTACCAGTTACAATCAGCTCAATAAAACTATTGGGAAAAAAATCAGTGGAACTCTAATGGTCAGAAATCCAGCAGGAACAGGCAAGAACGGGATTAAGAAAACGGCCCGGTGCAGGACTCTACTATACAGTTCAGTAAAGAGAAATGATACTATCACAAAATGACATTGATAATCATTTACCCTGTTTACGCGATTGGTGTTAATTATCCTGTGAATTGTTTGTTTGACTGCTTATCAAGATGGATTAACAGGATTTAAAGGGGAAGTTTATTCCTCCTCTTTTTCCAGCTCACCAGCTGCCACTGATCTAATCACAATAAGAACACTTACGCTATGTCCACACTAAACTGGGCAAATCTGAAAACACAGATTTTATTTAAAAAAAAAAAAAACAAGTGTACTGGCTACCCTGTTGCATGTCCGGATCTAGAGGTGGGCAGGGGTGGAGCATTGCCCACCCAAATTTTAGCACTGCCCACACAAATGACTAGTCGTTGTTCTGGACAGAAGCATGTTTATCTAACACGACACACTTCCACTGCAGTGAACTTTGCTTCACTCTCATTCAGGTTGTATAAGGGCAAAACAGGAGCAAATCCAGCAAAGCAAACAAAACTGAGATGACGAATCCCTAACTTTATGCTAATAAGAGGCACCAGAGAACCAATCAGTTCAGCGTGTGATGTGTTTGCTACGTGAGGTGGGAGTAACAAAATAGTCTGACCAAGCTGGTGGAGGCTAAAGGCTACATGTAGCATGAAAACATGTACAGGATTAAAAGATGTATGGGCAACCATTTGTGTCTGTCGACACAGGTTGTTGTTTACATGCTAGATGAATTTAATTGGGATCAGAGTGGTAGAAAAAACGCTCTCAACGGCTCTGGCTGGGGTTAAACAGACCACTGTAGACCTTCATTTTGGCACTCGAGCTTTTGAGCTAGGTTTCTTGCTTGTATTCTTGACCATGCAGCCAGAGTGAAAAATGGTAGGGCAAAATGCACAAGGTGTTTAGCTATGAGGAAGCCTAGCATCAGAGTACCATAGTTACGCCTGATTGGAATTGTCAGACCTGCTTCCAGCCAATCCTCTGTTCAGCCACGCCCACGTTCTGAGTCTCCTGAGTTTTAACACACCTGCAGCAAATTCACCTAATCACCACTGGGGGATTTAAGGACTGCAGTTACAGGCGCCTCTTTGTGAGGTATTGAGCTTGCTCTGCTGAATGTTTCTTTGCTGATTGTATTCTGTTCCTGTGTTTGACCTGTTTGCCTGCCTTTTTGACCCTGCTCATTGTCCTGTGATTTTGGATTGTTTGTACGGATTCCTGTTTGCTCTCCATTAGATTTTTGACCCTGGCTTGTGTTTTTGACTATTCCTGAGGATTCTGATTTGGATTTGTTGAACTGATTTATTAAAGTACCAGAACTCTGCACTTGGGTCTTCCGTCGCATTCATCACAGGAATGCTGTGGGGGAATCACTTTTTTTCTGCCCCCCAAGTGTCAGTATCATTGACTAGCTTAATGACTGCAAACTGTTCCGATCTCTGATTGGTGGGCTGGACACTACAAAACTTGGAGACGCAAAAATTAACGGACAGTTCTACAGTGCATGGCTCTTCCTTGCATTTTTTGATATGCTGTTAAAAAAATTGTGCAATGAATTGGTGGATAAAACTATGATTGCCCCAACAATTGGGGAAGAGAGATGGGTCTGCCCTGTTGCCACTAGTATACTGTAAATTCAATAAAATACAGAGCTATACCCTGTTTTAGTACACAGTATTACAGCAGTAATAAACTGTAAATGACGTTTACAGTAATCAAACTGTTGGAAAAATGGTGGTGTACTGGCAACCCTGCTGCCAGTAGTCTAGTACAAAATCCAGCACATCTGAAATCACAGCAATGTACTGTAGTTCAGTACATGGTATTGTTACAGTAACGTACTGTAAAGTAGATTATAGTAGGAGAACTGTAAAATGAACAGTAAACTACTGGCAACCCTGCTTCCAGTATTTTACTGTTAATCTACACAATACTCTTTTACAGTGCAGTCTGTGGCACGACATAAAGCCAACCCTAAATAATTCATTTTCACTATACCTATTGTAGCCTCCACCCCTCCCTATCCTCCCCTCACCCCTCTGCCCATGAACAGGCACAGACACTGGGCTTCAGTAGTGTTCTTACCAGCCCCCTGCCTCTTCACATCATTTACCCATTACACACACTTGGCTTCACTTGACCTTTGTAGAATTGTTCATAGTTCATTATATATAGTTCAACTTACAAACCCACACAAAGAGACCATTTCTTACTGTTTTAGCACCTCACAGCAACCTATATGTGTGACTGGGAGTTCCTTTTCAAATTTTATGAAAACAAGAATGATGGTCGTATATTGTCTTTATCATGAATGCCCATGCAGCCTTACTTAGGTCTAATGATATATCAGGGCACCGAACTATTTACAGTAACTAGTAGCTAGTTCAGTTACATTTTTAGGCTTAATTTTGGATTGATGTTACTAAAATAAATAATTGATCGAAACATTTTTTATTTGCAAAATTCCCTTCACTGTTCCTTTTCAGTTTCCAAGAGACCTGCATTATCCTTTTTTAGACTAAGTTTAGTTTCTTTCTTTTTCTTTTTTTTTTCTTTTGTAATGGCTGTAGTTCATCATTTTTTAGAAATGTTTGTGCTATTAGTTGTTAGCATGGGACCACGCATTTGAATAACTTTGTGGTAGTGCTATGAATAAAACTGTGGCAGTAAAACCACCTGACTGATTTACAATAAAACAATTAAACAACTAAGTTTTCTACAGTGACAAGGAAAATCATTAATAAACTACAGTCACTGTGATTAACTACATTTTATCTCAAAGAATACACGAATGGCAAAGATTACATGCATTCATGACATTTGGTCATATCAGAAAATGATAGATTTTTGACATTTTTATAGAGCCATGAGCACTGTATAATCACATTTAACACCAAAAACTGATTCATCAGGTCACTCTGTATTGTGGTCACTCTTATGAGAACAGAGTAATTTTAAAACTTCATTAATGAACCTTCATTTTATCTGAATGTTAAGGGCCAGGCAAGGAAAGAGAGGAGCCATGAAGGTCCTGAGAGGAGAGAATGAGAGAAGAGGCAGGAAGAGCAGAAAGCCCTGTGTAATCCAACACCATCTTAAATACTTACACTATAATAATGATTTTATTACTGTAAACAGAGACTGTTCCCATTTGAAAAGACAATGAGAAAGCAGGCCAGTCCTCCCTTACCATGAGAAGGAAATTAAAGCCAGAAACACTCTACACAACCACACACCCATAGCATAAAGATCAGAAGATCAGAAAGCCCAAAAGGCGTCAATGTCATGATCTCCTTAGCTCTCCTATCAGACTGAAAAACTGATAGATTTCTGGCACTACTAGAGCCTACTGTTCGTTAGTGTAAATGTTTTTAAACATCTTGAAAAAACATCACTCACTCCAATTTCTGTGGTCTGCAGTGTGGATCCTCCAGTAAAGCAGAGAACTTTTTTAGTCCTGAGTCTCCTTGTACATATCTCCTCAGATCCAGCTCTCTCAGCAGTAGAGGTTTTTTACCTAAATCTGCAGCCAGAGCAGCACAGGCCTCCTCTGCAACAGAACTTTTCAACAGCCTGCAGAGAGAGAAAAATATATTCATTGCACTGACCATTTTATACTGCACTGAAACACCAGTCGTCAGCAGTCTAGGGTGCCATCCAGTCCAGTAAATAGATCAGTGCCACAGAATGTACGGAAGCCATGAGACATTTTTTTTTACATACATTCACTATTAGTACAATCAGGTGTCAGGACACATAAAATAATCTCTCCTATTTTACCACTTCATTGTCCCAGGTAGTAACGCTTTGGGACTGTTAAAGGTATAAATGACTCTGACCGTTAGTGAGGTGATTCATCTTTAATTTTCTCATTCTCCGACTGATGACCGATGGGTTTTGAAAACCCTGTTGTACACGAGTTTAGTAACACATTAGTGTAGGTTATGACTGGGGGCAGTTTGACATCAGCTGGGGCGGGCTCAGAACCCCCCCCCCCCCCCCCAAATAAAAAAAAATGATGGATTGATGGCCTTTAAGGAGTCTTGGACTATCTGAAGGAATGGTGAGGAAGAGGACGGGGGGGTGTTGGTTTGCTGAAATGATTAAATAACTGATGCAGGGAGTGAGATATATTCAATTTAGGTGTTTGAACATTGACTGGGTGGCAAAAAGCTGTCTAAAGATTCTTTACAAAATTCACCAGATAATTTAAATGAAAACAACACACTGACATGAATCAAAACAATTTATATATTTTTTGGGCTCTTTGTACATTAATGCTTTTCCAAAGTCACATTTCTTTAGTCATGTTCATTATTGCTCACCTCAGTTTCACCAGTTTACATTGTGGATCCTCTAGGAAATCAGAGAGCAGCTTCACTCCTGTGTCTCCAGGGTCATTCCCACTGAGATCCAGCTCTTTCAGGTGTGAGGGGTTTGATCTCAGAGCTGAAGCCAGAGCAGCGTATCCTTCCTCTGTGATATTACACTGTGAAAGTCTACAGAGAGAATAGAGATCTGGGTTTGTTTTTATTTAACTATTTCATAGGAATCACAGAGAACTAAAGATCTGTTCTGAATGTTTTGTGCAAAATATGCCATAATTAGTCAATGAATAAAGTACAGTACATATTTGTCATGATGTTGATTTTTCCTGTCCCATCCTGTCATCTATCATCACACACTGAACAATTTCATCTCTCAGTCATTTGATCACCCTGTAGTTACGAGACTAAATGTTCATCTGGACACAGACTACACTACGGGGACAATTAGTTTGTTTAAAGACATCACCTCTAAATGATTATCAGCGGTGAATTGAGCCAAACAGACAACAGCCCCAAGATAAACAGCACTGAAAGAGCTGTATAAAATCAAAGATGCACTGTGAAATTTTAAATTAGGTATGAAGTCCCTTTCTCCATATCTTACTGAGTCCAAATTGTGTAATATACAAAATTAAGACAGAGTTATATGTTATATACAGCGTTGGAAAGGTTGTATTTTATGTCATGCAGGCACACAGACATGATTTTGTCTAATTTGGGGCTGATTTTAATAGACTGGGTCTGATTTATTTTATGCTGAGTTAAAACAGTCAGTAAGACACAGTGAAAGGTGAAGTGAAATGTACAGCAGATATTACTTCACCTTAGTTTTTCAAGTTGTTATCCTCATATCATTCATTTTATGCTTTGAACTATGTACTTAGACAACCCCGCCACTCCTCCACATCGAGTACTCCAGACCTTGAGTTTTTCAGGAAAGGAGTCCTCGAGTTGTGAAATTATGCACTCATGCAACCCCTACTGACTGATATAAATTACTCCATATAAATCCTGACTGATGATATGAGTTTTGCTTACGATTTCTGAAACTGTTTTACATTTATATCACAGAGTGGATTCTGAATTAGACCGGACATCTACCATTATTTTAATCATGTTTCTGAGGAAACCAGGTACATCAACTGAGGCATCATTGTTGCTCTATTAGTTCCAACAATGTTTTCACTGGATCTACTGACATTAAGTGTTGAGATGAACTTACAGAGTTGCATATTTTAAGATTCTTATTTCTGTTTTTACTACTGTGGTCATAACCATTGTGGAAACCAGGTATATCAACCAAGACAACAGTTTTTTTCAGTCAGTAATAACTTGTGAACACAATCATTTTACTGAAGTCTCAGTGTAGAGCAGTGGCATGTTCTCTCAATAATCATGTTACTGCTCCATTTCTGAATGAATGTGTTGCTATTTCTAGAGCATTCTGCCTGATGAATATATACCTCCCTCCAGTTTCTCTATTTTACAGTGCAGATTGTCTAGCAGCAAGCTTGTTTTTTTATCAACCAATCATGCTTAAATTTACATTTGCCCATATTTATGTACTTTCACCAGAGCAACTGAGGAGGAAAAGACTTTTAGGAAAGAGAAAGCATAGTGGTTGGCTAAACCATTTGCATGCTTACTAACTGCTTTTATGAGAGTACATTGGCTGTTAAACAAATTTCCCTTTTGGTACGTTTACACACTGTAGATATCACACAGAACACATTTTATAACATCACATGGTTACTGTAATGTAATTTCCTCTGTTAGGTTACATTCAATTAGCCTGAAATTTAAATAACAACAAACATATCAGCCTTTCACTGTCCTACAAAAGTAAAATACCATGTAGTTCTGGATACAATCAGTATTACACAATACATGGTCAATGAGCTGGTGTTATCAGCACTGGGAGAGTTTATGTCAGCCTGTGGTTGAAAGCTGCTGTCCATCTACTCCTGCAGATATTCTTATTCTTATTCTTATTACTGAGATCTTATCCACTGTGAAAGCCAGGTGGATCAACCTAGACGACAACTTTCTTCAGTTGATGATAACTGATTAATAACTACTATTAAGTTATTTATAAGTTATTAATAATCATTTAACTGAAGTCTGATTGTAGAGCAGAATAATTTGTTGCTTTTCAATGTTTGCTTGTTTTCTTAACAGAAGCAGCCACATGTTCTTTTAATAATCATGTGATTCCTCCATTTCTGAATGAATGTATGGCTATTTCTAGAGCAATTATTTATTCTATAAGTACTTGAATTCTGCTCTGAATGGGGTGTCACACATCCCAGTAATACTAGTGTGGGGAGTGTTGGTATCTAACAATATCTGTATCTCCCGTACTGATGAGACTTCTATTGTATGACTGTAGGACCTGTAGCCCAGCAGAAATGACTCTTTAAAACTGTGAAACTGGTCACTGCTGGCAGTATTTAACCACTGCTTTGTATTTTTCACACTGCATATGAGACTTCAACACCTTAATTCCCAGTGTGACTAGTTTTATCATTTTGTTACAAATGATGCTGCAGGTTTTGTGTTCATTCCCTTTTGGCTTCATTGAAGCAGCAGCCTTGGTTTTTATCAACCAGTCATGGTTAGATTTCCATTTCCATTTCCACATATTGATATATTTTCAGGAGAAAACCTAAGGAAAAAAAGGCTTCTAGGAAAAAGCATAGTTCGCTCATCAAAGATGGAATCTTGGCAACCATTTAGCATGCTTACTAATTACTGTTATAGTACTATTTTGACTGCTAAACATATGTCCTTTTTGGTATGCTTATAGACCACAGATATCAGACAGACTGCATTTTGGTGGCATTTCATGGTTACATACAGAATTTATAGAGGAGAAGTGTATTTACTGGCAGGTATGACCTTACCTCAGTGTCTCTAGTTTACAGTGTTGATTCTTCAGTCCAGCACAGAGCAGCGTCACTCCTGAATCCTGCAGATTATTCTTACTCAGGTCCAGTTGTCTCAGACTGGAGGAGTCTGAGCTGAGAACTGTGGTTAACTCTGAACAGATTCCCTCTGTTAGGTTACAGCCATTCAGCCTGAAATTTAAATAACAACACAAATATCAGCATCCCACTGTCCTACACAAGTAAAAGACCATGTAGTTCTGAGTACAATCAGTATTATACAAAACATGGTCAATGAGCTGGTGTTATCAGCACTGGGAGAGTTTATGTCAGCCTGTGGTTGAAAGCTGTTGTCTCCTGAAGACATTCTTATTCTTATTCTTATTCTTATTCTTATTCTTATTCTTATTCTTATTCTTATTGCTGTTGTTATAATGCATTCCTTTGTGTTGAGTTTGGAACTCTGTGCTGGTGAATGCAAAGTTCTCATTAAGCTCCACATCATCAGTACATGAAGTATTATTATGCTGGAAGGTGCATATTTGCATATTTCACATAGTTGACTTTTTGTCTGGAATAAAGGTGCCACATGGTGTTTGATACAATAGTATTATATGGACTCTAGTACTGTAACAGAATTAAAATGGTGACACATTAAACATAATCGAATCACATCATCCTGTTTGTAATAATTCATCATGAAAGAAAATTTCAGTTTAATATCTGTCTAATACTGCTGAAGAAAATGCTCACTAATTCCTCATTTTTATATGTCTTTGTTCTAACCTTAAAGTAAATTTATTAGTGGAGAGATCATGACTTCCATTATCTTAGGGATAACTCTCATTGTTTTTATCTAGCGATATATGTATATTCAAAGGCAGATATTAGAGTCAGCGGACTGAATTACACCCCTGTCTGTACGGTCAGAACACAATGATGAGATAGATGGAAAGATGGAGAGATATCTATTACATTTTTGGTTAGATGCTCTATGTTTTATACAATTCCTGTAGCAATGTCAACACTAGCACAGAGCATCAGGACAAAGTTCACTTCTCATGTATGTGAACAAACAGTGTGTACTCACAGAGCTGTTCTGGAGGCTTTGACCACTGGCAGCTTCTTCAGAAGACACTCCTCTGATCTGATGAACTTCTTCAGGTCAAACACTTCCAGCCCCTCCTCTGATGTCAGTAACACAAAGACCAGAGCTGACCACTGAGCTGAACTTTACATAGAGCTTTCCTTGGTTTTCGGCCCAACAATTCTAAACCTTCTAAATATGTCACTTAAATCTGGTGTTTTACTCTCTGCTTTTAAAACAGCCGTGATCAGGCCTTTACCTAAAAACCGAACATTGACTCTGAAGCCTTGAATAATTATAGGCTGATCTCTAATCTCCTGTTTCTTTCAAAAATACTATTATTATTATCATCAAAGAGAAGATCAGGGAGAGTCCATCCTCAGAGAGATCCATCAATCTCTTTCACTGTCTGAATGAACTGAGTGATCGTTCTCTAGTGGAAGAGATACAAAGCTACCTGAACACAGGAAGTCTTTCCAGAGCTGAACTCTCTTAATGTATTGGGCCATTTCCTTATTGTTCTCTGATAAACACACTGTTTGGGTCAGTGAGAGCAATATTTCTTTAACTATTTGTTATATTTGTACACTACAATTTTGTTAATTTTTCAATATTACACACATACATATTATCTATCTACTAGTATCTACTTCTAAAGATAGTCACATGTATTTATGATTCAGAAACTAAATTCTACAGATAAAAGATCAGGATAAATTCACTGCTCAGTCCGCTGATCTGGGGACTTGTGTGCTGTGGTGAGATAGAATGAGGTAAAATGAGTGAAAGATGGTTTATTACCTGTGTCAGCTTGAGGAGCAGGGTCTGGCGTTTTGTGTCCATGCCCCAAACTGTGAATTTGAGGCACTGCATAGCTGTCATATCCTGTTGATTTATGTCCATACATAAGAAATTATATAGTTAGAGTCTGTAAACAGTAATCAATCTAGTCTTGAATCATTTTAACACTGAAAGATCAATGTAATGTAAAATTGTGAGCTTAAAGAACAAACATCTGTTGGAAGGTAAGCTAAAAGTGTCAAAGGTACACCAAAGCAAGACTCAAAAGGGATTTTGTTTTTTTGTTTTGTTTTGTTTTGGGTATTTTTTTCTTTCCAAAATCATGGAGATTTTCTTGCAGCTATAGACTTGTTAAAAAATCTTAAACATTTATTTATGGATTAATTTACCTGTCTTTTTAGATTTGTTATTTTCACTACAAGAACATAGTGGCACAGCATCCACAGAAACATGTTTAATAAAGGCATTTTGTCTCTATTCATTTTAAGGGTATGGAAAACAAAACTACAATAAAATGAAAAAAAAAAAAATCTTTTCTTCACTTCTGTTGCTAAAACATTTATTAAAACATTTAACCTGGGGAAATGAACTGATTATCAGGCAAAGGAAATTAACTCAACTAAGCAACCAAACAACCAACTAACCAGACAAACAAACATAAAAAAGTAAATAGAACATTAGACCTTGAAGTATGAATTGATGATAAATGATGACCAATCAAAGTAAATTAAATCATCCATACTGAAGTGTCAGCTTAGACTTAGACTCAGTAAATAAGGATATTTAAAGGACACTCTCAATCTGATCAGATGTTATCTTAAATGATTTGTTCATCATTTTTCATATATCAATGAACGATGGTCCAGCTCAACTTTAATATTAAGCAGGTAAATACAGAAAAAAAAAGAAACAAATGCAGACTTAGAGGTGTCTGATAATATTGCAGGTACCTGCTGCTGTCTGTTTCTCTTGGTCTTTCTCTGTCTCTCTCTCTTTCTTTTGATCTGCTTCCTCTTGAGGTGGGTTTTCTGGTGGAAACCAACCAGCAATACACATTATATAATCTGCTATGGTGAAGAGTCACGTTTCTAATACAGCTGGTGACACTGAGTTTGTGTGAAAACTCTCAGTTATGACATTTTACAGACTCTGATGTAACTGTGACTTTGTGTATGACTCTGTCAGATCATCATGTGTGTGGGTGTTGTTTACCCTGAAACTGACTGTTCTCATTCACAGCAGCACTGGCTTCTCTCCTTTCAGAATGAACTGGACACCAGCGAAAACAAAGTACAACCAAAATAAACAAAGATATTAAAACCTCAAATAACCTAATTTCCATATGAATATCTGTGTAACGTTACATGAATACAGTGTAATCTGAAGAAATGATAGCAGAAGTTTGTGAAGTCTACCATTTGCTTGAATTCCATCATCAGCTGAATTCATATCTTGCCCTGAAGGTTCCTGAAGGACTCTCTTTTCAACACAATCTGCTGAAATAAGACGATGCATTTAAAAGAAATGAAGTGTAAAATATTAAGCAGTATTTTTAGAGGAAACTCTCTGTAAATCTCTGTCAACACCATGGTTCCATTACTGATTTGTACACAATACTTGACAGTACTGGCACAGAAGATGCAAGTTCCACTCATGAAATGAAATAACTCCCTCATGAATACTTCCAGTGTAATACAAAGAGGAGACAAGGAAAAGCTTAGGAGAAATACTTTTAGTTTGAGTTCTGTCACCAACTGAATCCATGTTGTGACCTGAAGGTTTGTGTTCAACAGAATCTATTGAAATAAGACAACACATGTACACTGGAGTGTAAACAAATATTCAACTATTTTTAAAGAATATTTCTACAGTAGATTCTCTGCCAGTACAATTTCTCATTACTGATGTACATGTAATAGTTGCATACTTTTCTTGTAGATTTATTTTTTTAATCATCACACACATGTATATTAAATAAATACATTAGGACAATTCACTGCTGACCCAGGGCCCTGTGTGCTATGAAGAGGTGCAAAAAGGTAAAAATCGGTCAAAGATGGTTTATTACCATTGTCTTTATTACCATTGTCTCTAAGGGAGAGGAGTCTCTTATTCTGTGTCCAGACCCTAAAATGCTACGTTGTGGCATTTCATGGCTGTCATCTCCGTTTTGGCAATATCAGTATAAGAAATCATATAATCATAGTTTAAAATCCTCACAGATAGGAGTCTAATTGAATAAGGGCATTTTCAACACTGAAGTATCAGTGTGTAATAGAGAGTAATAAATTCACTTTATGGAGCTTCATAAATGTAATAGAACATTAAGAAGTTAAAGAACAGACATCTGCTGAAAGGATATGCTCAAAATGTGAAAACTACACCAAGAAAAAAAAAAAAAAAAAATATATATATATATATATATATATATATATATATATATATATATATATATATATAAGAAGGAATGGCACAGCACAGCTTTGAGAACATTGCAATACAACGGGTGAGATCGAACTTGGCAGTGCCCTCCTGCTAAACTTCCAGCAAGCTGAAACACTGCAATCAAAACTCAGACCCTAAACTTACACCCTGCTGTCTACTGCTAAAAAACATGTTACATCTACTTCTTACTCTACAATCACTACTTTTTTGTCCTTGTCGCTCTTTCTCTTTACCTTTCTCTTTACCTCTCTCTCTCTCTCTCTCTCTCTCTCTCCTTCTCTGACTCTGCCAGACTGTCCTCTTGTGCATAATATCCATCACTGTCATTTGTCTGTCTGTTTATCTGTTAAAGCCAGCTTAGGAAATGTGTGAGAAAGATAAATTATATGCTTTTACAATAATGACGATTATGGTGAAGCTGCCATTTTTTTCTACTGTTTACTGTTCCCTTTTTTAAATCATCTCAGAATGTAAATCAAATGCTTCAAACCAATGTTGATACACCACACACACACATTTTTTTACACTCACACCCACTACATATCTCTAACATATACAAACTTCCAACCACAACATACAGCTCTAAAATTGATCCTAAGCCATATCAGCAATTTCACTCAATTTTGTAACCTGGAACATGTGCGTGGTTAGTTCACAGGCAAAGAGTATTAAAATTATAAACCACTTGATCAAATTACAAGCAGATATTTGCCTGATATAAGAAATTCGCTTAACAAAAGCTGAAAATCAGAAAGTGAAGACCTCACAATTTAATCAAGTATACTCTTCAACTTACAATTCTAAGAAAAGAGGGGTGTCAATTTAAATAAACAAAAAAGTGCAACTATTTCATAACACTACCATCACTGATCCTGAAGGGTGATATGTTATGATCAACATCACCATTAACAACAACTTCACTATTGCAAACATATATGGACCCATGTCAGTACCTTTCCTTGGACTGTCATTCTGTGGCCTCCTGCTGGTCATTCTGTGTTTTTGTTTTACCATGTGCTTTTTGTTTGTTTTGGTTTTCCTTGTGCTACTGACCCTGCCCCTCACTTGTGTTCTGCTTCCTGCCATTGTGTGTTTCCCGCCTTCTGAGTTCACCTGTTTTCTCATTTTGTTTCAATTACTCCGCCTATTTATATCTTCCTCTACTAGTCCCTGTTTGTCAGATTGTCCCAGCCTCTTGACTGTGTCCATCTAGACTGCTACCCTGCTTATAGTATTCTGCCTGTTTGCCTGTTTGAACCCTGCCAGTTTCTGTTTTGTGATTTTCTGCCTGCTGCTTTGGTTAATTTGCCTGCCTTTGTCTGCATTTCTTTTGGACTGTTTTGGGTTCATCTATTTTGCATTTTTGCCCTAGTTTTTGGTCTACAGCTATTTAGAATGCCGTTTTTGTGTTTTTTGCTTTTTCCCGGCAAGACTGGAGATTTTTGTGTTACTTGTTGAACGAGTTCTTTTTCTTCATTAAATAATTGAACCAAATCTGCTTTTGGGTCCAATTCTCCGTTCAAAACCTGACAGACCCAATACTGATGACCCTGCTTTCTTCCATACATTTTTTGATTTGCTATCCAACTTATCAAATTCTACAGTCATAACTGGGGGAAACTTCAATACAGTTATTAATCCCTCTTTAGACAGATCATCTACCACTGCTAATTCCAAAAACTGGCACTCCATGGAAATATTAAAACAATACATGAGCGATTTTGGTCTTGGCGATAGTTAGCGACTGAAAAACCCATCAGTCAGAGAATATTCACACTTTTCACTGCTCCATCAATCATTCTCCTTTATTGACCTTTTCCTCACCCGGAACTTAATCATATCCAATATTTCAGACTCCAAAATTCATCCCATCATAATCAATGATCATGACCCATCTTCAGATGGAGATTCAACACTTCTTTGCTTAAAGATCCATACTTTCATACATTTTTCACAAAAGAGTGGGCATCCTTCATGGAAATAAATGACTCTCTGGAAATTTCATCTACTCTACTCTGGGAAACAGCAAAAGTAGTATTGAGAGGAAGAGTTATATCATACTCATCATACTAGAAAAAAAGGAATAAGAACTCGAAAATAATCTTGAACAAAAAATCAAAGCACTGAATGGCACATATGCTAAAAACCCCAGAGAGTGAATTCAGAAGGAACTAAGAGAAAGTAAATCACAGCTCAACGATATCATGAACAAAAAAACCTAATTCCTGGCACAATGACTCAGACATGACCATTTTGAATACAGTATCAAATCAGTTGGTAAACCAACTCAAACGAAATAAAGAAAAATCATTTATACCAGTTTATACCAGAGCTCGGCAGAAAAGACCAGTCACCTATAATAAGTCACCTGTAATTTTCAACACTGAAAGATCAGTGTGTAAATAGGGATAGACTCACACTGAGGAATTTAATTGATGTAATAGAACACTAAAAACTTAAAGATCAGACATCTGCTGAAAGTTTATGTTCAAAATTTGAAAACTACACCAGAAAAGATTAATAGGAATCCTGTTTTTGATTGTGGAGATTCTCCCTCAAGTATAGGCTTAGTAGCATCTTAATAAGTCATCTCCCTCTTTTTTACATTCAACCTACCAGCATTCAGTGTTACCAGACTACTAATCACTAGTCCCAATCATCAATCACTTTCACCTGTGGACTGTTCATCTATCAGCCTGCCCAGTGTATATATACTCCTCTCTTTCAGTGTTTAGTTTGCATTTGCTAGAGAGTTTAAGCCATTTATTCTTTCTTTATCATTGTATTTATTATTAGTTGGTTATATCGTTGTCTTTATTTTCGTCTCTTCAAATATCATTGTCATCTTGTTTACTTGTTGCTACTAAACCCATTCAGCACATAGATTCAGTGTCCTGGAGCTCAATTCACTCTTAGTTAAACTCTTGCTTTTTGTTTACTTGTTTGTTTGTTTGTTTGGACAGTTTTGGCATAGACAGCGGTTGACATTTAACCAGAATCTAACATTGTCAGTAAGAACAAACCTCATCAGATTGAAGAATTAAAAGCCGAAATACAGACAGATCTGATCTGTACAGATCTGTTTAAACATTGTCTTTCAACTAAATGGTATTTTTACTACAAGAATCCTGTGGCACAGTACCTAGAGAAAAATACTTAATTAAGACAGAAAAATGGAAAACATAATTACATGAGTCAAAGAAAAACATGAGTCAATGAAATGTATAAAAAGTAGTGCATAAAAGTCACTCAAAAACTCCTCTTCTGACCAGCTTGTACTTACTATGGGGAAGTAGAGTACCCTCTTCCTCTGAGAAAAAAGAATGTTAAAATCAGAAATGTGTTTTTTCTGATGAGTTAGACATTAAAAGGGTTCTGTAACTGTGGTATCCTCAACTTTAACCAGAAAGTCTTAATTAATGATGTGCTTTCAGAATACATTTGTATACAAATATTTGAATAAAAGTAACTCTACCTGGTTTTCTTGTATCTTTCTTTGATTCACCACGTGATATTAAACCTATAAAAAGAGAGTGTGTTAAAATGATCATTATAATCTTATTTTCTATTAAACTACTGAGTAATTGTGAGTTTTGTACCTTTTTTACGCAGAAGAAAAAACCCAATGAGTGAAATGATGATCAGGAGTGAAATGACCACAGTAATGATGAGAGCTGTTGATGAACCTACAGACAAATAACCAACATAAATCAGTAGATATTCTATCACTAAACTTAAACAAGGAAAGCAGCATTTTGTGTTCTGTTTTGACAGGCAACCCGTTCTTCACTTTTACATCATTCATACAGACTCTGATGAGTGTTTCTGTTGTATAGATGGAAAAGTTTGAGAGAGAAGAGTCCTACCTTTAGAACTAAGATTCACCAACACTTTGCCCTCTCTCTTCTCCTGATCAGATAAACTGACAGAGCAGGAGATCCACTCTGACTCAGAGGGAGAGAAGAGCAGCCAAGAACTCACACTCACCAGATCATCAGTATCTGGAACAAAGAGGAGGGGGGCATTTAGGATGCCTAAATATATATACACATATACATTACATATACAGTACTTATGTAATCAAGTGATCTCTATGACAGCTCTGTTTCAAGCTTCTCTTCTTAAAAGTCATTGGGCCTCAATCACCAATATCTTCCTAAGTTTTTTCCCCAAATTTGTTCTTTAGAAAGGTCCTAAGAAAAAGTGTATGTCTGATTCATGACGTGTTCTTAAACTGCAGAACTGTTTGCATCTTTGATCTTATAACGATGAATCCCATTGTCATTGTAAACTAAAAGTTTGTGCCAGTTGTTCCTAATTATTACATGTAAACACCCTGCCAATCCCCATAAAAGGGCATGAGACTGCAGGGATGTGTGCACACACAGAAATCTATAGATGTCACAGCCTGCACCTCCATTTTGGACTTTTGTTTTGTTCCGTCTTTGTGCTCCTGTTCTGTCTGTCTCCGCCCCTCACCTGTCCCTGTTTGTCCCAATTATTAACCTCGTTAATTTGTACCAATCATGTTTTGCCCTGTTTAGTTCTCCCTCTGTATTTAAGCCCTTGTGTTTGCCTTGCCCTTTGTCTATTGTTTGTGTTTTGTGCACACTGTCAGGCTGCACCTTTTGTTATCGCTTTGGTTCCTGTCTGCACCTATATTTTCATCTTCATTTTGTAAGTAAAGTCCTTCTTTTGTCACTACAGTCTTCGTGTTTGCGCATGGGTCCTGCACCACACCACCAGCGTGACAAGAGAAGCCCATTTTGGTCACATTAAAACAAGAAGTGTTGCTTAATTGCAACTGTATTTCTTGGAATTCTGACTTTATTTCTTGGAAATTCCACCTTCTCACAATTCTGATTTTTTGCTGGATGGGTTCACTATTGGAGCATCTCATGTAACTGCATTGTTTTGTGATGATTCGTATAATGCCAGCGAAATATATATGAAATATCTTCATAAAAAAAGAAAACATTGGTGAATGTCAGGAAACTGTGTAAATGGGTTTTAAGAACAGATTATTTCTTAAGAACGGTTGGACAATAAGACCCATTGTCTGTATTTTATACAATATATTTAATGAGCTGAATTAACAGTTACCTTTACTGTACATCACAGTACTGTTGTGTTTGATCTCTTTCCCTTCTGTGTCTCTCCAGGTTACTGTGGGCTGTGGTGACCAACTATCTGCCACACAGGTCACATTCACCTGTTCTCCTCCTGTTTCAGTGTAAGAGAGGACTGGAGGGGAACCTAGGACTGGGAAAAACAGGAGAGTAAACAAACTGTCTCTTCAGTTTGGGGGGAAAAAAAGAGATTTAGTTGTAAGTACATGTGCAATAACTGGTCCACTCACCATTTATTGTAAGTGATGTAGTGGCTCTTTCATACCATTTTCCAGTGTGGATGTAACATTCGTATTTTCCCCTGTCTGACAGTGTGATGTTCTCCAGTTTCAGAGACACATTCCCCTCCTCCAGACTCCCTATCAGAGACACTCTGTCCCTGTACTCAGGGTCTACAGGACTCTCCTGGATCTTCAGATCCTTGTGTAAGACAACTGGGGTGTCAAATTGTTTGGGTCTGTACCAGCGCACCTCCAGCCCCACAACACTGAATTTAGGAGAGACACCACAGGGCAAGACCACAGAGGATCCAAGCAGGGCTGAGACTGGACCATCAGGCACAACCAAAGAAAATGTCTCTGGAACTGGAAATGGAGACAGATATGAGGTGACAGTGAAATATGACATTAAACTATGGATCTGTGACTGAAGTTTATAATGGAGTTGGTCTGGAGATCACAGGTCACAGATTGCGTCATACTGCACCATGAGATCTAGGCCTGTGTTGGCTAAACATATACTGACTGAGCTTAGTAACAAATCATGCCTATAATAAAAACCAATAGCATAGGTTTTTCTTTAGGGAAATGGAGAGGCAATCTACGGAATCCTTACTAGTGTCAACAACAAAATATTATGTGAACTTTTAGTCAAATTAATCATTGTCTCAGTGTGTATGATTTTAATAGTGATTGCATGAAATTGTTCCCTGTGTATCTGGATATATCTCGAACACCAAAAATGCCCCCCTCCACCCCGATATTTACATAAACAAACCAAATGCTTTATTGTCAACAGTCTTACAAACCTTGTTATTATGGTGCCAGCTACATATTAAAAAAACAAATGACTATCTTCTGTAGAAGGCCTAAATATGACAAACTATTAAACAGAATGTGTTTAAAGGAAAATGTACACGATAAAGAACCTGCCGTTCATTTTGTTTAAGAAAACAGGCAACTTATATAGCACTCAGATTCTGAGAGCTGTTGTACACAACTCCAGCTAACCACAACAAAACTGAGTGAACTACACTCTAATCTCATGATAATCCCATTTACACATACTGCTGTTAATCTGGAAATGTCTACCTTTGGGTTGCAGTGTAACACAGACACCCTCTTACCTGTTGCATGGCAGAGAGAAACAGACACAATCCAGCACACCAGTGCAACTGGCAAATCTGTCCATTAAAGGAAAAACTGCATCAAATTTATTGTCAACATTGTTTTCATCCAATATACTACTTTGCACATTCTGGTTCATAAGATTAATCAGTGCAGAACATGACGAAGGAGAGATTACATTTCAGTTCCTGATGCAAACATTTGTGAGTGCCAGATACAGCTGAAAATATTGTTTGTTGCAAATAAGATCAGCATAAGTGGAACATCTCCCATCATGACACTGAGTAAAACCTGACAACATTCATGATACTACAACATTAAATATTCTGATATTTATTGGATGAATGAATGAAGGAAAGAAAGAATGAAGGAATGAGTGAATGAATAAATGGGTAGACAGATGGACAGATAGACAGACAGAAAAAGGAAAGACAGAAAAGGCAGTGCCAGTTCCCTAATAAGCACCTTGATAAAACTTGCTGACTGCTAATTTGGTTTCATTAAAAGTCATTAGATTAGATTTCTGAAATTACATTTTTTAGACTCTCCCTGAATATATGGCATGGTGGAAGCTTTTCAATCTATCTTAGTCGGCAATTCCAAGGTTTTAAAACATAACATAACATAACATAACATTATATAGATACAATCAAACCAAGCTCAGCGAGATCACCCAGAATTAAATCAGCTCTATAGTGCGAAATTAATTTATTTGACCACCTTCAAATCCTTAAGTGAATTTTCTTATTACTAAGAGCTGTACATCTTCTCAAAAATTCCGGCAATTAATTTGTATCCTAACAGCCTGCCAGTAGCTAATTTAGTGATGTTAAGTCGTTATCTCTAAATGTGACGAGCGAAAGGTAAAAAAGCCTAAATAAAATGGTCGTTACACGTCCATTGCTTCAGAGAGAAGCCTGTTTAACATGTAACCATAGTCACTATCATCGTCGTTTTCACAATAATAAGTCATATGTCACATTGTAACAAATACGGCACAGTCCGAACGTTGAAACCGCCTTTTATCAGTTTATATTAAACTTTCAGACTAAGCAATGTGAACTCACCTTGACGACGTTCACCTGTATTAATGCGAAAGTCCAATCCAACCATTGTCTTCGCTTTAAAATGCACTCGAACTACAAACATACGAACCAAAGTCGATACCTTTTGTAACACTCCATTAATAAGCAATGGAAATTAATCAATATCCACAGAAAATGGAAATTGCGGACAAGACCGCGGTGACCTACTTCTTGTCCACATACAGACGATTCAGCAACGCTTTCACTTTTGATTTTGTGTGGATAATCTACTGCTCGAAGATACAGCGCGGGTAAGTTTAACACAGAACTAGTTTGATTCCATCTATGACGTTCCAAAGAGTCTACGATTTGTCATGACGATATTCTGCTTTAAATCGTATCTGATGAATAATTTATCCACAACTATGGCGACATTGTATGAGGCAGGATTTCTTCGTCAAGTCACTTCAGTGAAAAGTAAACACTGACCAGATGGAGACAAGGAAGTTTGGTATTGAACGGCCTTGAATCTTGTCTAGCGGGTAGTTTTATGCTTTGGCGGCCGTCTGCCACAAACCTCCCTTTCATATTTAACTGCAAAGCAGAAATGAAAAATGTAATAGGGCATAATACGCCATCTTTCAGTTAAAAAAAACACAATTTTGTGTGTTTATTATGAATATGAAATATTTAAGAACTGGACACTCTGACCCCATTAGAGGTTCTGTGTAGTGGGGTAACAGGTAGACTGAGAATACTGTGATTACTTGTTGCTGTTTCTTGATCATCAAGCTCCTCTGCAGGTGTTTGATTTGTTGGCAAACCATCTACAATGCATAGTATTTCATCTCGTATAACAAAGAGTCCAGTTTACACTGTGACAGACGTCAGATAGAACTTCTCACACAACAAACTATGGGTTGTGACATTTTACAAACTGTGATATGACCATGTGACCTCTTATTAAATAAGAGTCTCAGTTGTAGACAGAAGTTGATAATCGTAGACCAAAAAACTTTAATTTTTAGAGGGTAGGGTACAATACAAAGTAGCAAATACAAATAGGCCAAAAAGTAGGGTACACTACAAAGTAGCAAATATCACCATCATTTTCCTTCTTACAAAATGGATCACAATATTTTTGATCACAATATACCGAATTTCTATTTACTGTCCCATCCCTAGTTGCAATAATGTAAAATCAGTGAAAGATTGTCTGGCCAGAGCCCACACTGCTCTTTTGTGGCATTACAGGGCTGCTATCTCCCTTTGATTGATTTTACTACCATAAAAGGCCAGCATACATGTAGAGTTCATAAAGATGATAAATCAGTCTAACTGAATATGGGTATTCTTGACACTGAAACATCAATATAGATGTACAGAAGAATAAATTCACTCTGAGAAGGTTAATTTATGAAACAGAATACTGAGATCTGAAACAACAAACACCTGATGAAAAGTAAACTCCAAATGTGAAAACTACACTAATCAAAGATTAGAGCGCAACCATATTTGGTCATTGTTATGTCCAAGGTGTAACATGGCGTCTGAGGGTATGGGGAAGGGACCTAGCATAAAGGGATCCCACCACCAGTGTAGGTTTGGATGCTGCAGCAACAAAAAATACAGACAAATGTCCCAAAATGTGTGGTGTATATTAGTAATATTTACAACAACAACAACAACAACAACAATAATAATAATAATAATAGTAACATTTTCAAATATATACAAAAATATTTACAAAACGAATACAAACGCAGGTAAAGAGGAGAGAGGACGACAGACGGTGCTAAAGGAATGAACGATCAAAACAAAAACAACCCTAAAACACCTACACCAAGGACACAACTGGCTACAAAACAAAAAAATGGCAGAGCCAAAGAAAACCCAGCTACGCTAACTTTCTATTACGAAAGCATACACAGGTGTCATCCGCCTCTAACCTACCCCCTATACAGAGTGAATAAGGGCTAAGAGAAGGTATGGTTGGTTTCACTTCTGTCTCGAAACTCTTTTTCGACAGGTGGCATACCTGCCGCTCTAACGTTTGATTGACAGTGTCAGGAACAAAACTGATCACGCATCTGTCTGAACTGCGAACTCCCAAAATGATTAAAAGTCGAGCAAATACATCTCAACTTCGAGGGTTATTGTGAAAGGAGAGAGATTTTGAGAGAGAGACATATGGCAATTGACAGTGCGATTTAATGAACGATACATATTCATTGATAGGCTAGTGAGAGACGCACAGGCGACCAATAGTTAGGATGGATGTAGAGAGTGATAGTTTTTTTTTTTTTTCTAATCTAGAGGTTTATTCTCAGAATATGAGATCAATTTCAATAATTTTATTCCTTTTTTTAAATTTGAATTTTGTAACACTAGAAAGCTACAATGTAAAACACACCGAGAGGTTAGTTTTCCAATACGTATTCAGATCGTTTCCATCCTTGTTAAACAATTCCACGCTATAGCTTTTGCTATAGCACACAAGCTTCAGACAATCCACGGTGTCTCGCCAGCATTTAAACGCCAGAATCTTGCAAATCAGACTAGCGCATTTGATATTGATATTCCCTGACGTCGGGCAGAGAGCGAAAAGTTCAACTATCCATAAATTAAAAGAATGTGTGGGTATAACAAATACTACATAGTCCAGTAAAGAGAAATAATACTATCACGAAATGACACTGATAATCATTTTCACGATTTCCGCGACTGGTGTTGCTTATTCTGCGAATCGTTAGTTTTATTGTTAACCAAAGCGGATCAACGGGAACATGTGGAAATAAATGATGGATTTAAAGGTGAGGTTTGGGCTTACTCTGTTTCCAGTTTCCACAACAGAAAAAAAGAAATGTTTATTGAAACACACTGTTCATTACAGTCCCAATGTACTGTCTCTGTACTGTCTCTGTATGTATGTATTATGTATTGCTTTTCGTAGTACGTGGTGATCATAGCGCAGCATCACGCTGTGAGGCAGTTAAATACACAAATAAATTTAGTTAAGAATGAAAGCAAAATTCTATCTCGAATATGAGTAATTCTTTATAGAAAGATGTTGGACCATGTTAATTCTATTTTCATCAACACTTGCCGATGCAACACCTTCACCCATGTTGAAAACAAAGACGTTGAAACAACGTTGCGATATCAATGTTGATTCGATTTTCAAAATCAATACAATTCAGCAGTGATTCAACCGTGGTCCATGATGTTGACTCAACTTTGAGTAAGCGTTGAAATGCCGGCTGGGTAAGGTCTTTTAGTTCTCTTTCGTCATTGTTTGCTGGCACTCTCAGATTTGGATTTGCCGCTCTGATGGTGGTCGCAGATGAAACCTGGTTGTAAATATAAATTGTTTCGACACTCCTTTATCCCTGTGTTCCCATTCTTTCTTATAATTACCACACTATCTGTGACCACTCACTCCCAAGTCACAACCAGTACAGTGTACTGTAAAGGTAATTTCTTCTTTGGCTGTAAACATCTTTGGTTAAGCATCACGACGATTAACTCAACACACGACTAGTATGACTAGTCAGTGGAGTGTGATAATATCATTTGTCACAGTAGAAGGGAAAGAGGGGTAAATAGGAGGTGTCTTAACGGAGACGCCCACTCTCAGAGCAACAGGCTACTCAGGAAAAACAAAATGAATACATACAGAGAAATAAATGACATCCTGTGAAATGACTTGTGGCAACATCCCCCAAAACATCTTAGGATTGTTAAGAAGTGTTTCCCAAACCTATGCAAACTAAAGTGGCAAAAATGAACTCTGTCGTTACCATGGTTATTGGTGCCCGCTTCGCACAATTCAATCCATTTTTGCCCTAACTTTCAGTCAATAAAAATGGGAAATAATAGAATAAACATGGATCCACCCTGTGACTCGTATCCACTCCAAAATTTATCTGGTTCTTCCTTGGCCCACACTACACCCTTCTACCAAATTTCAGATAATTTTGGATTGGTAGTTTTTCTCTAATCCCGCTGGCAAACAGACAAACAAACCAACAAACCAAAAAACAAACTGCACTGAAAACATAACTTCTTTGGCGGAGGTAGCAATGGAATCATGACTGGGCTCAGTACAGACAGCTAGTGTAAGACTTGGACAGTGTTGAGAGCACATCATGAATGTGTGTGTGTGTGTGTGTGTGTGCGTGTGCATTCAGTATGTTCAGTGAATTGACACATTTGATTAATTTAATTTCCAATGCAGATTATTTTTTTATATAATGCTACTGTAATCTGTGAATATGAATCTTGTTATTGTATAAGTCTGTATTTGTCTGAATGAACAGATCAATCATATCAGTAAGTCATAAGAGTGAAGTAGAGACAGAGTAAGAGGGCATTACTGATATTTCTTCTGCGCGCATACACACACACACACACACACATGCAATGAAACTCTGACTCTGAGGAGTGACTGGTGTTTCTTTGTTGGGGTCATAATGTACTCCTATGACATCATCACTCCTAAATCAAGTCTTCACTTTAATTTGACATAACTTTCATACAACAGACGTGTTAACACAAAAGTAATTACAAAAGCAATGGAAAGACTTACACGTAATAGTGAGAATTAGGGTCATATTAACTGACATTAACTATGACAAGTTAGTGTTTGATTTAGTTGTACATAATCACTGTGTTAGTGGTACATATTGTCAGTTCTGTCTATGCGTGTGAAATCAGAATGTGGTTTAAAACATCACTGTGGTGCACTGTATAATCCCTCTGACAGTCAAAATAACCAATCTGCTGCTCAGCACAACCCATTTGTTTCTCAGCAAAGGCATAAACGTGTTGCTCAGTAAAATATCTTAAAAATAACTTAAAATATTGGAGTTTGAGTTTGATGGGCAACATGGAGCTCATCATAAAATTCTCTGTCAGACTTTAAAGAATCTGTTCACTCCAGGAGTCTCTCCATAACAGAAGACAATATCCCCTGAATCTCCTGGTTTATTGTCTCTCAGATCCAACTCTCTCACATATGAGTGGTTTGATTTGAGCCAGAGAAACACAGCCTTCCCTCTGACTTAGATGCAGGTTACAGACTACAGAGAGAGAGAGAGAGAGAGAGAGAGAGAGAGAATGAAAAATTTAAAACGAAATATAATTTTCTGACACAGAAAAGAAATAAACAGAAAACAGATATATTTCTAAAACAGTGAAATAACACTAAACTAACATAGAAGGAGATTGTAGAAAGAGAGAAGGAGAGATTTTTTTTTCAGATGATTACTCTGGTAAATTAGACTGTATATCTCTCAGGGAGGTTATTTGCTGCAGTAGGACACCTATTTAAAACAGTTTCATGGTTTCAGTGACAAACCCCTATCACTGAAATACTATTCAGCTAAAATTTCTGTTAGAATAAAACGGTTTTTCAGCTTCTGACAGAAATAAAGAGAGAAAAAGAAACCTTGAAACACCAGGTACTGCCTTACTTTTTTGTATAATCTTTTACTGAAATGTTTGTGTAGAGGTTTGATCAGAGTGAAACATTTTAAGCATAATAGTGGATGATTAAGATCAGATGGTATTATAAGACATTGTAATAATGAGACAGGAGATACTGAACTATAATGGATAAGGCTTATCTTAAACACGTCCCTGTGGAAACCAGGTGGATCAACTGAGGCAGCAATGTTGCTCAATTAGTTCTAACCATGTTTTCACTGGATCTAGTGACGCTAAGATTAGACTCTATATTTGTCTGATCATGCACAGCACCAAGAGATCAGTCTAAAATAGTTTAATGACAACAGCACTTATCAGCATTTTTTAAATCATAAAAAGTGTTTTAAGTTTCTGTTGGATAAAAATATGACTCACTCCAGTTTCTCCAGTTTACAGAGCGGAAGCTTCAGTAAAGAGGAGAGCTCCTTCACTCCTGAGTCTCCTGCTTCATTCCCTCTCAGATTCAGTTCTCTCAGGTGTGAGGGGTTTGATTTCAGAGCTGAAGCCAGAGCAGTACAGCCCTTATCTCCTATACCGCATTCACACAGACTGCAGAGAGAGAGAGAGAGAGAGAGTCAGAGAGAGAGAGAGAGAGAGAAGGACACATTTGTCAGACATTGGTCAGTTAGAGCACAGACATACATCAGGAAATAGGCCATTGGCCAGTAATGTCCATCCTGAGACCTGAAAAGTAAACATGAACTGGAATGAATGTCAAATTGGCATGTATAGTCTTTATAGCTGTTATGTTTGTGGTCTAAAGGGTGGAGAACCGGGCTTGTGAGTGGTGGGTTGCCGGTTCGATGCCCAGGCCCAACGTCCACGGCAATATATTTCAAAAGGATTACACGGCTGTGTGCCCTTGAGCGAGGCACTTAACCCCAATGCTCCCTGGGCGCTCACCAAGGAGGCTGCTCACTGCTCCTGTGTCTGGTGTGTGTTCACTACTGGTGGGTTGGATGGGTTAAATGCAGAGGACAAATTCACTGCTCACTGTTCACAGTGTGTGTGTGCAATCACTTAAACTTAACATGTTGATAGTGGCTTATAAACACTGTTATGTGTGTATGCATATTTTCTCTACTTTACATAATGATAAAAATCACAAAAACCCTGACTGATGATAAAAGTCTTATGTAAAACATCTGAATCTGTTATACATCTACATCGTAGAGAGGATTCTGTATTAGACTGGACATCTAGAGTTATCTTAACCGCGTCCCTGTGGAAACCAGGTAGATCAACTGAGTTGAACAAGAAAGAGACAGAAGACATTTATCAGAAATGACATTGGTCAGCTAGACCACAGACATGTATCAGTAAACAGGACAATGTTTCAGTCTTTCTTTTCTCAAACACAGTCAGAGCCCTCCCCTGGTTGGACTGATAATTCACAGTAGTCAGTGTGTAATAAGTGGATTTTTTCCCCTGTACTGTGTTTGGCCTAGTTTAGCCACCGTAGTGTTACACGCCCACTCTAAGCCCAAACTGCAACTTGATTGGCTTATTACCCTGTTAGCCTGGCTGTATATATCTCACATGAAGTGTTAGCATGTCCTGCCTGTCTACTGTGTTGCTGGTCCTCTGTGTTCTTTGGTCTGTCTGCTGTTTCTGTGATCACTGTGTTGTGCTCTCCTCTTAAAGGTGTTGACTCTTATACGCTAAGAGTGTGTTTGTGCATCTGAGCCATGTGATCTTTTCAGACATTTAAGTTTCAGCTTTGCAATTCTGTGGTGTATGATACTAATGTCTTCTAATGTTGCCTGTCAGTACGGTGAGAAGAAATGGTTTGAATAGGTTTAGGAGCAGTCTGCCAGTTAATATATGAGGGATATTTTATAAAGAGTGGTAACAGTGATTTTAATGTTTTAGTCAGGTATATAGTTAATGTCCTGCTATTTCTTAAGTTGATGTTGGGCTGTTTAATTCCTCTAGGTTACACGGCTGCTTTATTATCTCAGTGCATTTGGTTTGATTTTGTCTTCACCAGGTGTTTTGTTTGGGTTATGGGTGACACAATGGCGCGGTGGTTAGCGGCGTGTAACCCTGATTAGGATAAGCCGTGTGGAAAATGAATGAATGAATGTTTGGGTCATTTGTTTGGTTTTGTCTTTACCAGGTGCTTTGTTTGGGTTATGGGCGACACAATGGCGCGGTGGTTAGCGGCGTGTAACCCTGATTAGGATAAGCAGTGTGGACATTGAATGAATGAATGTTTGGGTCATTTGTTTGGTTTTGTCTTTACCAGGTGCTTTGTTTGGGTTATGGGCGAAACAATGGCGCAGTGGTTAGTGGCGTGTAACCCTGATTAGGATAAGCCGTGTGGAAAATGAATGAATGAATGTTTGGGTCATTTGTTTGGTTTGTCTTTACCAGGTGCTTTGTTTGGGTTATGGGCGAAACAATGGCGCAGTGGTTAGCGGCGTGTAACCCTGATTAGGATAAGCAGCGTGGAAAATGAATGAATGAATGTTTTGGTCATTTGTTTGGTTTTGTCTTTATCGGTTGCTTGTTCTCTTCTCCCTTGTTCTTTAATGCGGCCTCGGTAATAAAAGCTACTTGGAAGGCCTGCTTTGGTTTGGATGAGTGGTTTCTTAATCTCTGCTGCTGATAAAATTTATTTTATTGGTAAAAAAAATTGAAATGATGACTCTGCTGCTTATTTTACAGATTTAACTGTGTGAAAACCCCTTCTTCTGGTTAGAGATATATTTTTTTTAAAACTCTTGAGCTGAACGTCCTCAGGTGGCAATGTCACAGTTCTATACATTAAAGGAAGCTTGGGCTAGTCACAAATACACGAGACATATCACTCCTGACTGTACTCTACAACCTTATGTTGAAGTTTTTCTCCCTAAATGATGCAGCTGACTTGGCACCATTTCTGAAGAGAAGGACATTTCTTTGGCCATTGGTGTGACACTAAGCCTTTCTTATGCTAATATCAATGATAACAAGTCTAATCTGATGGAAGCATCAGTTTACTATTTTCTTGGGACACGGCAGAAAGTGCTAGTGTCAGTTTTACAACTGAGACCAAAACAGTTTCCAAAAAGAGGAGGGGAGAAAGTAGAGGGAAAAGCCATGTAGTTCTGCTTTGATGTAGTTTAATTGTACTGCTCTATTATGTTTCTGTTCAGTCCTATTTCTATTAAATTCAGCAGAGGTAAGGGTATGACCTAAGCCATGGTGGTGATAGACTCACAGAAGTGGAATGTAAATGTTGATTTTTCTTTTTATGCTTCCAAAATGACATGTGTTACTTCCATCACAACTTCCATTTCTCTCACCTTATCTTTACATTGATTACAACCATTTATCTTTATCTATACATTCTAATATTGATTCAGGATTATTAAATGCATTAAATGAACAAAAAGAGATCTGTTTAAAATAATTTATCGAAAAGCTCCCAACAATGAAATACTAATGAACTAAAATGTTTCTTCATCATAAAAACTGTTTCCAGTCTCTTTTTGATAAACACGACTCACTCCAATTTTTCCAGTTTAAAGTTTGGATTCTCCAGTAGAGAAGAGATCTGTTTCACTGATGAGTCTCCTAGGCGATTCAAACTCAGATTCAGTTCTCTCAGGTGTGAGGGGTTTGATTTCAGAGCAGAAACCAGTGCAGTACAGCCCACATCTCCTATTCTAAAGTCACTCAGACTGCAGAGAGAGAGAGAGAGAGAGAGAGAGAGAGAGAGAGAGAGACAGACAGACAGAGAGAGAGAGAGAGAGAGAGAGAGAGAGAGACACAGAGACAGAGAGAGAGAGAGAGAGAGAGAGAGAGAGAGATCATTTGTCAGAGATAACATTGGTTAATAAGGACGTAGAGATATATCAGGAAACAGACAATGTCATAGAGTCTCTGTTTTCCCAGATGGAGACATCTGGCTGCCATTTTACCTGGTTAATGATCTACATCAGTTCTCATAGAAATTAATGTCAAAAATGGCATGTGTAGGTTTCATATCTGTCATTTTTATATCAACATTTCAGCTGTGCTTTAAAAAAAACATCCTAATGAGTATTTGAATACTTCCCCTATTATATTTTACTACATAAATCTCTTAAAAAGCATCTTGAAAAGTTGTTTTACATCTATATTGCAGGATGGAAACTATATTAGAATGGGTATCTTGTGTTAATTTAACCACTTCCCTGTGGAAACCAGGTGGATTGAGTAAGGTAGTAAGGTTGTCCAGTTAATTAAAAACAATATTTTGTTAAATAAAACTACTGAACTTCACGTGAAACACAGTTACGTTGCTGAAGTCGATACTAGAACAGCTGCCGTTTGAATGTGCACACAGAGACAGAGTGTGTATGTGTTTACTCTGCTGTATTTGATCATTTTTATGTGTGGAATATAGGACTACAGAGCATCACAAGCAAAGCTAAATTTACCAACACTAACTGAACAGACATGAACACAGGGAGAGAGAGAGAGAGAGAGAGAGAGAGAGAGAGAGACAGAGAGAGAGAGAGAGAGAGAGAGAGAGAGAGAGAGAGAGAGAGAGAGAGAGAAAGAACACATTTGTCAGACATGGGTCAGTAAGAACAAAGACACATATCAGGAAATGGGACATTGGCTAGCAGTGTCCATCCTGAGACCTGAAAAGTAAGCATGAACTGGAAAGAATGCTAAAAATGACATGTATAGTGTTTATAGCTGTTATATTTGTAGATTAACATGTTGATAGTGGCTTATGAACACTGGTATGTGTGTATGCATATTTTCTCTACTTTACTTAACTTAATGATATAAATCATAAAAAATGATGATGACAGTCTTTATGTAAAACATCTGAAGCTGTTATACATCTGTATCATAGAGAGGATTCTGTATTGGACTGGACATCTAGAGTTATCTTAACAACGTCCCTGTGGAAACCAGGTGGATCAACTGAGGCAGAAATGTTGCTCAATTAGTTTTAACAATGTTTTCACTGGATTTAGTGACACTAAGATTAGTGTTGAAGTGAACTAACAGAGTTGGACATTGTAAGATTCTTCCTCTTCCTAGTAGTAGTAGTATAGGTCTGTTAAGGTTACATTCCATTCAGTATATTATAAACAAGAACAGACAAATTTACTGACACTGGTTGAACTCAAATGAACTGAGACGGCTGGTGTTTATATTTATCAGAGTTTACTCAGGGAAATTAGACTCTATATTTGTCTGATCATGCACAGCACCAAGAGATCAATCTAAAATAGTTTCATGACAACAGCACTTATCAGCATTTTTTAAATCATAAAAAGTGTTTTAAGTTTCTGTTGGATAAAAATATGACTCACTCCAGTTTCTCCAGTTTACAGTGTGGAAGCTTCAGTACAGGGGAGAGTTGAAACACTCCTGAGTCTCCTGCTTCATTCCCACTCAGATTCAGTTCTCTCAGGTGTGAGGGGTTTGATCTCAGAGCTAAAGCCAGAGCCGCAAAGCCTGCCTTTTTTGCTTTGCAGAGAGAGAGACTTAGAGACAGAGACACACAGAGAGAGAGAGAGAGAGAAAGACACATTTGTCAGACATTGGTCAGTTAGAGCACAGACATGCATCAGGAAATAGGCCACTGGCCAGCAATGTCCATCCTGAGACCTGAAAAGTAAACATGAACTGGTATGAATGCTAAAAATGGCATGTGTAGTCTTTATAGCTGTTATATTTGTAGATTAACATATCGATAGTGGCTTATAAACACTGTTATGTGTGTACGCATATTTTCTCTATTTTACTTAATGATGTAAATCACAAAAACCCTGACTGATGATAAAAGTCTTATGTAAAACTGGATATGTAGAGTTATCTTAACCACGTCCCTGTGGAAACCAGGTGGATCAACTGAGGCAGCAACGTTGCACAGTTAGTTCTAACAATGTTTTCACTAGATTTAAATAAGAGTTAGAGATTTTAAGATTCTTCAGCACCAAGAGATCAGTCTAAAATAGTTTAATGACAACAGCACTAATCAGCATTTTTTAAATCATAAAAAGTGTTTTAAGTTTCTGTTTGATAAAAATATGACTCACTCCAGTTTCTCCAGTTTACAGTGTGGAAGCTTCAGTACAGGGGAGAGTTGAATCACTCCTGCGTCTCCTGCTTCATTCCCACTCAGATTCAGTTCTCTCAGGTGTGAGGGGTTTGATCTCAGAGCTGAAGCCAGAGCAGCAAAGCCTTCCTCTGCTATAGTACACTTACTCAGACTAGAGAGAGAGAGAGAGAGACATATCCATGTTAGAATCTGTAAGGTTTGGCTTGTGATCAAAACGAAATAGCATACAAGGAGATTTCCCACGTAGTGTAAAACTGAACAAGATAGATAACACACACACACACACACACACACACACACACACACACACACGAAACACAAAGACGTTTGTCAGACACTATTTGGCTCTATTGGACAATTCTAGTACACGTAACTCCGAGGGGTGGGGGGCTGATTACAGCACTCAGCCTTTTTTCTTCATCTATGAAATCAACAAAAAATAGTCTGTCTAAGAAAACATAAGAGACAGTTATCTGAAACTTTTGAGTTTATCTCAGTGAAAGTCTACAGTAGTAGCCTTCACTCTCCCTGTCAGCCCTGCTGTTGGTTCTACAGTCACCACACCTTGTCATAGGCCAGTTGCCACCAAGTTGTTTATCAGGAGTGTGCAGCCCCTGTACAGCATCTGAAATAAGGGCCATCATTCCTTCTCAACGGTCTTAGCACTGTCTCTAAAATTCCCTCACCGTTCTTTTATACATTTCTTCATGTCCTTAGCCTTGATCATCCTGTCTTTCTCTTCCCATTTACCCACCAAAACTGCTGTTCTTTTGGTTCAGTTTATCCCGGAGAATGTTTACATTATATTTACTTTTATTCATTTTGCAGACATTTCTATTCAAAGCAACCTCCAAGTCAGGCGGAGTACAAAAGCCAAGCAAACAGCCAGTAAAAAGCTGATTTTTGCATTAGTGCCACTGCTAAGTTCAGTATCAGGCCAGATACACATGCAAGTAAAGCAAAGGTGATCCTATCACCTTACTAATGGTCCTGACAATGCCCTCCTCTTCTGTGACAGTAAGTACAGAGCAGTGTGGAAGAAAGTGAGAAAGAAAGAGAAGAAAAATTTAACAAATCAAACTCTCAGATATAAAGAGATGACAATGTCTCTTTTTCTTAATTGTTTTTTGCAAGATGTTTTTTCAGTTTCTGCTTGATGAATATATAATTCACGCCAGTTTCTCCACTGTGTAGTGCTGAATCTCAAAAATGAACTGAATTTGTTGCACATGCGTGAACCCATTGTAGAACACTTACCTATGTCCTGTTATTGGCTATTGATGTATAGCATCATTCAGTAGTCTGAATAAGTAATATGTAATACGCATGCATAGTTTTTTGGGAATAAGATATTGCTCTCATGTTTGCCTGTACTGCCATAAGGAAGCTTGTCAGTAAACTTTAATTTCAAACCTTAACTAAAGCCTACCACTCATCTTTCAACACCCGCTGCATGTGCATGTTTGTCATAATTACAGTGAATGGTGTGCTGCGACTAAACATACAGCGAAACATATCAGCCACTTCAGACAACACTGTAGAAACACATGCAGCAGGTATGTGAGAAATAAGCAATGTCTTAATTATCTTTACTGTTTTTTCCAAGTCGATATGACCCAAATAAGCCTGTTTAAGGTTCCTGTGGGCTTGCATGACACGCGCATAATCGCTAATCGTTTCTTACAAAAAATTAGCTTTCACAATCATAAACTTTTTTGTTCTAATAGTTTTGGAAACATATCCAGACATGTATAGTGGTTGTGGCTGCAGATGTGAATATCATAGCAGAGTGGGCTATTGGCCTTGGCGGAGGTCGGTGCTCTCCAAGAGCCTTTCCGGTTTTGTTATTTCTAACGCTGTGATATTTGCTAATGTGGTGAATTGGTAGGCTTTAGCCTAACAGTTCTGATGCTGTCTACTGAAAGCTGAGAGAAATTTTTATTTATTTCCTCTTTGTTTCATTTTATATCATGTAGCCCTCAAGGGTGGGGGCAACTACCCCCTAGGACCCAAAACTTGACTACGTCACTCCAAATGATGAGGGTTGGAGATCCAATTAGTACCAGTGACCAGGTTCCATGCGTACACAGTGTTCAAATGAAAGAACGATGAGGTTTAGATCCCAAGAAGTCTCTCACTTTTATTTTATACAAACATTAATAGCAAGATAAAAGCTATGTAGGGATTCACTAGTGTAAAAAAAACCCTATTACTGCTCCGCAATTAATGCACCCCTGTTTGGTAGGCTCACTAGCAGCAGGAAAAATTCACCACATCTCAAGGCTGGACAAGTCACAAAAGGTAACAGCTGCCACTGGCCGGGACAGATCTAACATTAAGTGTACAAGGGGGAAGAAAAAAATCACACATACAAAACGTAACCGAAACAACACATCCAATAAAGTCAAAAACACACTTACAAATATCTGAACGGGTGTCAGCCGGCCAAATAAATACAGCACCACCTAGCAGGGCCACTGCCCAAAAAAAGGGACAATAAAAATTCAAGATGCTCTCAAAGAAAATGACAAGACACACATGAACTGATCAATTACTGACACACGTCCAAATAAACCAAATCCAATACAACCACAACACAGTGCTGGTTAGGTTAGGCATAGACATCACGCACCATAAACAAGGGAGGTTAAGGCCTACCCCAATAAGTGCTATACTGACACCAAGTCCAGAAAAATGAAGAAAGCAAAAAAACAAAAACACAGAAAAGATGACAAAATAATCATACAAATAATAAACTTAACACTCCAAAACAAAATAAACAAACCTGTAATCACATAGTGAATTCGCAGGCCAGTGGGTGCCCCATAAATGTTAAAGTCACAGCCATAGATACATTAACACAGACGAACGTTAACACAGACCAGGACTGAAAAGGGCTACCAGTGCTAACACCGCTTACTGAGTCCAGAGAGGACCGTGATAAAACGTAGACATCTGAAGAAACTAGAAATGCTATCACCTCTGCTAAGGCAGGCCACACATCGTTAATACTGACTAGGAATTCGAAGAAACTAGAAACGCTGAGGCAGGAGAAGCGTCCTTAACACTGAGGAGGAATTTGAAGAAACCAGAAATATTATCACCACTACTCCGACCCAAGCAAGCGGCGCTAGCACCAAAAACGTCTTTCTCCTTTTAAAACTACCAGGTTTTTCACTATGCATCAAAATTGTACAC
This sequence comes from Chanos chanos, assembly GCF_902362185.1. Lineage (NCBI taxonomy): Eukaryota > Metazoa > Chordata > Actinopteri > Gonorynchiformes > Chanidae > Chanos > Chanos chanos. Next base: position 21,717,294 of record NC_044505.1, read on the forward strand.
GCACAATACAATTAACCCCACAACAGTCGAGAATTTAACAAGCTACAACACAGGTGGGAAAAACAGTGGCCTAACGCCGTCATTGCTGTAATCCTTGCAAGACAAATCTGAAGTCCAGGAAAAGCCAAGGACTCAGGATAAAACATCTTCCAGCGCACCAATCAGCACTCCAACCAAACAGGATGCCGAAACTCACAAGTGTGTTCATGATCTGGTGCTGGACTGAAGCAATGACCTATAACCCTACGACAGCCCACCTATGTGGGTACGCCATGCAAGGTCCTAGCGTCCTACCGGTTACAATCAGCTCAATAAAACTATTGGAGAAAAAATCAGTGGAACTCTAATGGTCAGAAATCCAGCAGGAGCAGGCAAGAACGGGATTAAGAAAACAGCCCGGTGCAGGATTCTACTATACAGTTCAGTAAAGAGAAATAATACTGTCACAAAATGACACTGATAATCATTTACCCTGTTTATGCGATTGGTGTTAATTATCCTGCGAATTGTTTGTTTGACTGCTTATCAAGATAGATTAATAGGATTTAAAGGGGAAGTTTACTCCTCTTCTGTTCCAGCTCACCAGCTGCCACTGATCTAAACACAATAAGAACACTTAGGCTATGTCCACACTAAAGTGGGCAAATCTGAAAACACAGATTTCATGTAAAAAAAAAAAAGTGTACTGGCTACCCTGTTGCATGGCCGGATCTAGAGGTGGGCAGGGGTAGAGCATTGCGCACCCAAATTTTAGCACTGCCCACACAAATGACTAATCGCTGTTCTGGACAGAAGCATGTTTATCTAACACGGCACACTTCCACTGCAGTGAATTTTGCTTCGCTCTCATTCAGGTTGTATAAGGGCGAAACAGGAGCAAATCCAGCAAAGCAAACAAAATTGAGATGACGAATCCCTAACTTTATGCTAATAAGAAACACACAAGAACCAATCAGTTCAGCGTGTGATGTGTTTGCTACATGACATTATCTAGAGAGCTGGGAGTAACAAAATAGTCTGACCAAACTGGTGGAGGCTAAAGGCTACATGTACCATGAAAACATGTACAGGATTAAAAGATGTATGGGCAACCATTTGTGTCTGTCGACACAGGTTGTTGTTTACATGCTAGATGAATTTAGTTGGGATCAGAGCGGTAGAAAAAACTCTCTCAACGGCTCTGGCTGGGGTTAAACAGACCACTGTAGACCTTCATTTTGGCACTCGAGCTTTTGAGCTAGGTTTCTTGCTTGTATTCTTGACCATGCAGCCAGAGCGAAAAATGGTAGGGCAAAATGCACAAGGTGTTTAGCTATGAGGAAGCCTAGCATCAGAGTACCGTAGTTATGCCTGATTGGAATGGTCAGACCTGCTTCCAGCCAATCCTCTGTTCAGCCACGCCCACATTCTGAGTCTCCTGAGTTTTAACACACCTGCAGCAAATTCCCCTAATCACCACTGGGGGATTTAAGGACTGCAGTTACAGGCACCTCTTTGTGAGGTATTGAGCTTGCTCTACTGAATGTTTCTTTGCTGATTGTATCTGATATTCTGTTCCTGTGTTTGACCTGTTTGCCTGCCTTTTTGACCCTGCTCATTGTCTTTTGATTTTGGATTGTTTGTATGGATTCCTGTTGGCTCTTCATTAGATTTTTGACCCTGGCTTGTGTTTTTGACTATTTCTGAGGATTCTGATTTGGATTTGTTGAACTTATTTATAAAAGTACCAGAGCTCTGCACTTGGGTCTTCTGTCGCATTCATCACAGGTATGCTGTGGGGGAATCACTTTTTTCTGCCCCCCTAGTGTCAATATCATTGACTAGCTTAATGATTGCAAACTGTTCCGATTTCTGATTGGTGGGCTGGACACTACAAAACTTGGAGACGGAAAAATTAACGGACAGTTCTACAGTGCATGGCTCTTCCTTGCATTTTTTGATATGCTGTTAAAAATTGTGCAATGAATTGGTGAATAAAACTATGATTGCCCCAACAATTGGGGAAGAGAAATGGGTCTGCCCTGTTGCCACTAGTATACTGTAAATGCAGTAAAATACAGTGCTATACCCTGTTTTAGTACACAGTATTACAGCAGTAATAAACTGTAAATGACGTTTACAGTAATCAAACTGTAGAAAAAATGGTAGTGTACTGGAAACCCTGCTGCCAGTAGTCTAGTACAAAACCCAGCACATCTGAAATCACAGCAATGTACTGTAGTTCAGTACATGGTATTGTTACAGTAACATCCTGTAAAGTAGATTATAGTAGGAGAACTGTAAAATGAACAGTAAACTACTGGCAACCCTGCTGTCAGTATTTTACTGTTAATCTACACAATAATCTTTTACAGTGCAGTCTGTAGCACGACATAAAGCCAACCCTAAATAATTCATTTTCACTATACCTATTGTAGCCTCCACCCCTCCCTATCCTCCCCTCACCCCTCTGCCCATGAACAGGCACAGACACTGGGCTTCAGTAGTGTTCTTACCAGCCCCCTGCCCCTTCACATCATTTGCCCATTACACACACTTGGCTTCACTTAACCTTTGTAGAATTGTTTATAGTTCATTATATATAGTTCAACTTACAAACCCACACAAAGAGACCATTTCTTACTGTTTTAGCACCTTACACCAACCTTTATGTGTGACTGGGAGTTCCTTTTCAAATTTTATGAAAACAAGAATGATGGTCGTATATTGTCTTTATCATATATGCCCCTGCAGCCTTATATAAGTCTAATAATATATCAGGGCTCCAAACTGTCACATTTTAGTTGAATTTTGAGGCTTAATTTTGGCTTGATGTTACTCAAATAAATAATTGATCGAAACATTTCTATTTGCAAAATTCCCTTCACTGTTCCTTTTCAGTTTCTGAGAGACCGGCATTATCTTTTTAGACTAAGTTTTCTTTCTTTCTTTTTCTTTTTTTTTCTTTTGTAATGGCTGTAGTTAATCATTTTTTAGAAGTGTTTGTGCTATTAGTTGTAAGCACGGGACTATGCATTTGAATAACTTTGTGGTAGTGCTATGAATAAAACTGTGGCGAAAAAAATAACCTGACTGATTTACAATAAAATAATTAACCCAAAGGCCAGGTTTTCTACAGTGACAAGGAAAATCATTAATAAACTACAGTCACTGTGATTAACTACATTTTATCTCAAATGATACATGTATGGCAAAGGTTACATGCGATCATGACATTTGGTCATATCAAAAGATGATAGATTTTTGGCATTGAAATTCACCGGTATTTCAACTATGCCAGGAAAACAACGAACGATAACAGAGCAATACACGTTAAGTGAAGAGGACTCAATGATTTATGTTAAGTCCTATCAGAGACCAAACCAACCTCTAAGCTAATACCAGACTAGCAACCACTGACCAATCACAGTGCTCCAAACTTGGTGGGAGGCGTGCCAAGGATGCGTCTATGCTGGACAAAGAGTGGTAAAAAATAAATAAATAAATAAAAATTCAGCTGCTCTATTCTTTACTGATATGCACCATGTAGTGTGTAACTGTTATTATGGGTGCAACACCACAGTACTTAGCTGTGATAATATAATGTTCATAAAGTCTGTTTGTAATAGCTGTGAATATATCAACAATATATTAATATATCAACTTTGTTATGAAGCATTCAACCCTTCAGCTCATACATACCTATGTTTCAAGGCAAAATCTACTTGTTTACCTGCCTAATTGGAGCAATCAGGCAAATGTCACCACCAGCAAAGAAACTTTGCTATGAACTTGACAGTTTATAGAACATTCTCATGGGTATCTCCCTTACAAAAGCCATCAACGTCTCTCAGTCTATGGAGACCCAAAGTAGAAGCATCTATTAAAGTGAAAACCAGCAGCAATTTCACTGTAATACAGAATTTTACACAACAGCACTAAACAATGTACTGAATTCACAATCCTGCATCAGACATTGCACAGTGTAATATTAAAGTCTGTTTGCACATTTTTATAGAGCCATAAGCACTGTATAATCACATTTAACACCAAAAACTGATTCTCCAGGTCACTCTGTATTGTGGTCACTCTTATGAGAACAGAGTAATTTTAAAACTTCATTAATGAACCTTCATTTTATCTGAATGTTAAGGGCCAGGCAAGGAAAGAGAGGAGCCATGAAGGTCCTGAGAAGAGAGAATGAGAGAAGAGGCAGGAAGAGCAGAAAGCCCAGTGTAATCCAACACCATCTTAAATACTTACACTACAGTAACTATTTTATTACTGTAAACAGAGACTGTTCCCATTTGAAAAGACAATGAGAAAGCAGGCCAGCCCTCCCTTACCATGAGAAGGACATTAAAGCCAGAAACACTCAACACAACCACACACCCATAGCATAAAGATCAGAAGATCAGAAAGCCCAAAAGGCGTCAATGTCATTATCTCCTTAGCTCTCCTATCAGACTGAAAAACTGATAGATTTCTGGCACTACTAGAGCCTACTGTTCGTTGGTGTAAATGTTTTTAAACATCTTGAAAAAACATCACTCACTCCAATTTCTGTGGTCTGCAGTGTGGATCCTCCAGTAAAGCAGAGAACTGTTTTAGTCCTGAGTCTCTTTGTATATATCTCCTCAGATTCAGCTCTGTCAGCAGTAGAGGGTTTTTACCTAAATCTGCAGCCAAAGCAACACAGGCCTCCTCTGCAGCAGAACTTTTCAACAGCCTGTAGAGAGAGGAAAAATATATTCATGTCACTGACCATTTTATACCTCACTGCAACACCAGTCGTCAGCAGTCTAGGGTGCCATCCATTCCAGTAAATAGATCAGTGCCACAGAATATAAGGAAGCTATGAGACATTTTTTTTACATACATTCACAATTAAGATTATTTTTTTTTTGGCTCTGTGTACATTAATGCTTTTCCAAAGTCACATTTCTTTAGTCATGTTCATTATTGCTCACCTCAGTTTCACCCGTTTCCATTGTGGATCCTCTAGGAAATCAGAGAGCGGCTTCACTCCTGAGTCTCCAGGATTATTACCACTGAGATCCAGCTCTTTCAGATGTGAGGGGTTTGATTTCAGAGCTGAAGCCAGAGCAGCATATCCTTCCTCTGTTATATTACACTCTGAAAGTCTACAGAGAGAATAGAGATCTGGGTTTGACATGACATGACACAGACATGATTTTGTCTGCTTCGGGGCTGATTTTAACAGACTGGGTCTGATTTATTTTATGCTGAGTTAAAGCAGTCAGTAAGACACAGTGAAAGGTGAAGAAAAATGTAAAGTAGATATTACTTCACCTTTAGTTTTTTAAGTCGTTGTCCTCATATCATTCATTTTATGCTTTGAACTATGTACTGAGACCAACCCCGTCACCCCTCCACATCGAGTACTCCAGACCTCGGGTTTTTCAGGAAAGGAGTCCTCGAGTTGTGAAATTATGCACTCATGCAACCCCTACTGACTGATATAAATTACTCCATATAAACCCTGACTGATGATATGAGTTTTGCTTACGATTTCTGAAACGGTTTTACATTTATATCACAGAGTGGATTCTGTATTAGACCGGACATCTAACATTATTTTAACCATGTTCCTGAGGAAACCAGGTGGATCAACTGAGGCATCTGTGTTGCTCTATTAGTTCTAACAATGTTTTGACTGGATCTAGTGACATTAAGTGTTGAGATGAACTTACAGAGTTGCATATTTTAAGATTCTTATTCTTGTTCTTATTCCTATTTTTACTACTGTGGTCGTAACCATTGTGGAAACCAGGTATATCAACCAAGACAACATTTTTTTTCAGTAAGTAATAACTTGTAAACACAATCATTTTACTGAAGTCTGAATGTAGACCAGCGGCATGTTTTTTTTAAATAATCATGTTATTTCTCCATTTCTCAATGAATGTGTTGCTATTTCTATCAGCATCTCACTGTCCTACAAAAGCAAAAGAACACGTAGTTCTGAGTACAAATGCTTCTAGGAGACAGAAAGCATAGTGGTTGGCTCATTAAAGATGGAATCTTGGCAACCCTTTTGCATGCTTACCAACTACTTTTATGATACTATTTTGCTTGTTAAACAAATGTCCTTTTTGATATGCTTACAGGACCACAGATATCAGACAGAATACATCTTGGTGGCATTTCATGGTTACACACAGAATGTACTGCGCAGAAGTGTATTTTAAGGCGGATATGACCTCACCTCAGTGTCTCTAGTTTACAGTGTTGATTCTTCAGTCCAGCACAGAGCAACTTCACTCCTGAATCCTTCAGATTATTCTTACTCAGGTCCAGTTGTCTCACACTAGAGGAGACTGAGCTGAGAACTGTGGCTAACTCTGAACAGATTTCCTCTGTTAGGTTACATTCACTGAGGCTGAAATTTACATAACAACAAAAATATCAGTATTCCCCTGTCCTACAAAAGCAAAAGAACATGTAGTTCTGAGTACAACCAGTATTATACAAAACATGGTAAATAATAATAATAATAATAATAATAATAATAATAATAATAATAATAATAATAATAATAATAATATTTATTTAGAGCCCAATATCACTATTTATAGTCTCAAAGGGCTTTACATGTCTATAACAAAGTCAAATCAAAATTATATTATGCACAAGTTTGAGAAAATACATAAGTCTCTAGTCTTGTTTTAAAAGTATTGAGAGAGTTTGCCTCTCTAACTTCAGAAGGTGAACCATTCCAGAGGAAGGGAGAGCGGTAGGAAAAGGCTCGGTTGCCAGTGGACTTCTTTTTAATTCTTGGAATGACTAATAATCCAGAATCTTGAGAGTGCAGGGTGCGAGGTGGGTTATAGGGTATAATTAAATCAGACAGATAGGAAGGCGCAAGCCCATGTAAAATTTTATATATGTTAATAAGAGGACCTTGGAATCTGCCCTTGCATGAATTGGGAGCCAATGAAGGGAAGCCAGGACAGGGCTAATGTGATCAAACTTCCTCGTTCTGGTCCGAATTCTAGCAGCAACATTCTGGACCAGCTGAAGACTATTGGTACTAGAGGCAGGCAGACCAGAGTAAAGAACATTGCAGTAATCGAGGCGAGACGTGACGAATGCGTGAACAATGGTTTCTGCATCAGCTATTCTTAGAAAGGGCCTAATTTTAGCAATGTTACGGAGGTGATAAAAGGCAGTTTTGGTTGTGTTCTTGATATGAGTGACTAGCGAGAGACTAGAGTCAAAAATCACACCAAGGTTTTTAGCTGAAGAGTTTTGAGAGATGATGCAGTTGTCAAAATTTCGGGTAAGATCACTAAAAAGATGCTTCTGCATAGAGGGACCAGTGGCCAGCATTTCAGTCTTGCCTGTGTTAAGGATCAGGAAATTTGAAGACGTCCAACCCTTATTAGCACAAAGACATGCCTCAAGGTTAGCCAATTCAGAGCAGTCATTGTGCTGGATAGGTAAGAAAATCTGACTATCGTCAGCATAACAATGGAAGTTAATGTTGTAACTGCGAATAATGTCAGCCAAAGGGAGCATGTAAATAGAGAATAGAAGAGGGCCAAGGACTGATCCCTGAGGAACACCATGGCTATTGTGACCATAGTATTGTGGTCACTCTTATGAGAACAGAGTAATTTTAAAACTTCATTAATGAACCTTCATTTTATCTGAATGTTAAGGGCCAGGCAAGGAAAGAGAGGAGCCATGAAGGTCCTGAGAAGAGAGAATGAGAGAAGAGGCAGGAAGAGCAGAAAGCCCAGTGTAATCCAACACCATCTTAAATACTTACACTACAGTAACTATTTTATTACTGTAAACAGAGACTGTTCCCATTTGAAAAGACAATGAGAAAGCAGGCCAGCCCTCCCTTACATTAAAGCCAGAAACACTCAACACAACCACACACCCATAGCATAAAGATCAGAAGATCAGAAAGCCCAAAAGGCGTCAATGTCATTATCTCCTTAGCTCTCCTATCAGACTGAAAAACTGATAGATTTCTGGCACTACTAGAGCCTACTGTTCGTTGGTGTAAATGTTTTTAAACATCTTGAAAAAACATCACTCACTCCAATTTCTGTGGTCTGCAGTGTGGATCCTCCAGTAAAGCAGAGAACTGTTTTAGTCCTGAGTCTCTTTGTATATATCTCCTCAGATTCAGCTCTGTCAGCAGTAGAGGGTTTTTACCTAAATCTGCAGCCAAAGCAACACAGGCCTCCTCTGCAGCAGAACTTTTCAACAGCCTGTAGAGAGAGGAAAAATATATTCATGTCACTGACCATTTTATACCTCACTGCAACACCAGTCGTCAGCAGTCTAGGGTGCCATCCATTCCAGTAAATAGATCAGTGCCACAGAATATAAGGAAGCTATGAGACATTTTTTTTACATACATTCACAATTAAGATTATTTTTTTTTTGGCTCTGTGTACATTAATGCTTTTCCAAAGTCACATTTCTTTAGTCATGTTCATTATTGCTCACCTCAGTTTCACCCGTTTCCATTGTGGATCCTCTAGGAAATCAGAGAGCGGCTTCACTCCTGAGTCTCCAGGATTATTACCACTGAGATCCAGCTCTTTCAGATGTGAGGGGTTTGATTTCAGAGCTGAAGCCAGAGCAGCATATCCTTCCTCTGTTATATTACACTCTGAAAGTCTACAGAGAGAATAGAGATCTGGGTTTGACATGACATGACACAGACATGATTTTGTCTGCTTCGGGGCTGATTTTAACAGACTGGGTCTGATTTATTTTATGCTGAGTTAAAGCAGTCAGTAAGACACAGTGAAAGGTGAAGAAAAATGTAAAGTAGATATTACTTCACCTTTAGTTTTTTAAGTCGTTGTCCTCATATCATTCATTTTATGCTTTGAACTATGTACTGAGACCAACCCCGTCACCCCTCCACATCGAGTACTCCAGACCTCGGGTTTTTCAGGAAAGGAGTCCTCGAGTTGTGAAATTATGCACTCATGCAACCCCTACTGACTGATATAAATTACTCCATATAAACCCTGACTGATGATATGAGTTTTGCTTACGATTTCTGAAACGGTTTTACATTTATATCACAGAGTGGATTCTGTATTAGACCGGACATCTAACATTATTTTAACCATGTTCCTGAGGAAACCAGGTGGATCAACTGAGGCATCTGTGTTGCTCTATTAGTTCTAACAATGTTTTGACTGGATCTAGTGACATTAAGTGTTGAGATGAACTTACAGAGTTGCATATTTTAAGATTCTTATTCTTGTTCTTATTCCTATTTTTACTACTGTGGTCGTAACCATTGTGGAAACCAGGTATATCAACCAAGACAACATTTTTTTTCAGTAAGTAATAACTTGTAAACACAATCATTTTACTGAAGTCTGAATGTAGACCAGCGGCATGTTTTTTTTAAATAATCATGTTATTTCTCCATTTCTCAATGAATGTGTTGCTATTTCTATCAGCATCTCACTGTCCTACAAAAGCAAAAGAACACGTAGTTCTGAGTACAAATGCTTCTAGGAGACAGAAAGCATAGTGGTTGGCTCATTAAAGATGGAATCTTGGCAACCCTTTTGCATGCTTACCAACTACTTTTATGATACTATTTTGCTTGTTAAACAAATGTCCTTTTTGATATGCTTACAGGACCACAGATATCAGACAGAATACATCTTGGTGGCATTTCATGGTTACACACAGAATGTACTGCGCAGAAGTGTATTTTAAGGCGGATATGACCTCACCTCAGTGTCTCTAGTTTACAGTGTTGATTCTTCAGTCCAGCACAGAGCAACTTCACTCCTGAATCCTTCAGATTATTCTTACTCAGGTCCAGTTGTCTCACACTAGAGGAGACTGAGCTGAGAACTGTGGCTAACTCTGAACAGATTTCCTCTGTTAGGTTACATTCACTGAGGCTGAAATTTACATAACAACAAAAATATCAGTATTCCCCTGTCCTACAAAAGCAAAAGAACATGTAGTTCTGAGTACAAAGGCTTCAAGGAGAAAGAAAGCATAGTGGTTGGCTCATTAAAGATGGAATCTTGGCAACCCTTTTCATGCTTACCAACTACTTTTATGATACTATTTTGCTTGTTAAACAAATGTCCTTTTTTATATGCTTACAGGACCACAGATATCAGACAGAATACATCTTGGTGGCATTTCATGGTTACACACAGAATGTACTGAGCAGAAGTGTATTTTAAGGCGGATATGACCTCACCTCAGTGTCTCTAGTTTACAGTGTTGATTCTTCAGTCCAGCACAGAGCAACTTCACTCCTGAATCCTTCAGATTATTCTTACTCAGGTCCAGTTGTCTCACACTAGAGGAGACTGAGCTGAGAACTGTGGCTAACTCTGAACAGATTTCCTCTGTTAGGTTACATTCACTGAGGCTGAAATTTACATAACAACAAAAATATCAGTATTCCCCTGTCCTACAAAAGCAAAAGAACATGTAGTTCTGAGTACAACCAGTATTATACAAAACATGGTAAATAATAATAATAATAATAATAATAATAATAATAATAATATTTATTTAGAGCCCAATATCACTATTTATAGTCTCAAAGGGCTTTACATGTCTATAACAAAGTCAAATCAAAATTATATTATGCACAAGTTTGAGAAAATACATAAGTCTCTAGTCTTGTTTTAAAAGTATTGAGAGAGTTTGCCTCTCTAACTTCAGAAGGTGAACCATTCCAGAGGAAGGGAGAGCGGTAGGAAAAGGCTCGGTTGCCAGTGGACTTCTTTTTAATTCTTGGAATGACTAATAATCCAGAATCTTGAGAGCGCAGGGTGCGAGGTGGGTTATAGGGTATAATTAAATCAGACAGATAGGAAGGCGCAAGCCCATGTAAAATTTTATATATGTTAATAAGAGGACCTTGGAATCTGCCCTTGCATGAATTGGGAGCCAATGAAGGGAAGCCAGGACAGGGCTAATGTGATCAAACTTCCTCGTTCTGGTCCGAATTCTAGCAGCAACATTCTGGACCAGCTGAAGACTATTGGTACTAGAGGCAGGCAGACCAGAGTAAAGAACATTGCAGTAATCGAGGCGAGACGTGACGAATGCGTGAACAATGGTTTCTGCATCAGCTATTCTTAGAAAGGGCCTAATTTTAGCAATGTTACGGAGGTGATAAAAGGCAGTTTTGGTTGTGTTCTTGATATGAGTGACTAGCGAGAGACTAGAGTCAAAAATCACACCAAGGTTTTTAGCTGAAGAGTTTTGAGAGATGATGCAGTTGTCAAAATTTCGGGTAAGATCACTAAAAAGATGCTTCTGCATAGAGGGACCAGTGGCCAGCATTTCAGTCTTGCCTGTGTTAAGGATCAGGAAATTTGAAGACGTCCAACCCTTATTAGCACAAAGACATGCCTCAAGGTTAGCCAATTCAGAGCAGTCATTGTGCTGGATAGGTAAGAAAATCTGACTATCGTCAGCATAACAATGGAAGTTAATGTTGTAACTGCGAATAATGTCAGCCAAAGGGAGCATGTAAATAGAGAATAGAAGAGGGCCAAGGACTGATCCCTGAGGAACACCATGGCTATTGTGACCATAGTATTGTGGTCACTCTTATGAGAACAGAGTAATTTTAAAACTTCATTAATGAACCTTCATTTTATCTGAATGTTAAGGGCCAGGCAAGGAAAGAGAGGAGCCATGAAGGTCCTGAGAAGAGAGAATGAGAGAAGAGGCAGGAAGAGCAGAAAGCCCAGTGTAATCCAACACCATCTTAAATACTTACACTACAGTAACTATTTTATTACTGTAAACAGAGACTGTTCCCATTTGAAAAGACAATGAGAAAGCAGGCCAGCCCTCCCTTACCATGAGAAGGACATTAAAGCCAGAAACACTCAACACAACCACACACCCATAGCATAAAGATCAGAAGATCAGAAAGCCCAAAAGGCGTCAATGTCATTATCTCCTTAGCTCTCCTATCAGACTGAAAAACTGATAGATTTCTGGCACTACTAGAGCCTACTGTTCGTTGGTGTAAATGTTTTTAAACATCTTGAAAAAACATCACTCACTCCAATTTCTGTGGTCTGCAGTGTGGATCCTCCAGTAAAGCAGAGAACTGTTTTAGTCCTGAGTCTCTTTGTATATATCTCCTCAGATTCAGCTCTGTCAGCAGTAGAGGGTTTTTACCTAAATCTGCAGCCAAAGCAACACAGGCCTCCTCTGCAGCAGAACTTTTCAACAGCCTGTAGAGAGAGGAAAAATATATTCATGTCACTGACCATTTTATACCTCACTGCAACACCAGTCGTCAGCAGTCTAGGGTGCCATCCATTCCAGTAAATAGATCAGTGCCACAGAATATAAGGAAGCTATGAGACATTTTTTTTTACATACATTCACAATTAAGATTTTTTTTTTTTGGCTCTGTGTACATTAATGCTTTTCCAAAGTCATATTTCTTTAGTCATGTTCATTATTGCTCACCTCAGTTTCACCCGTTTCCATTGTGGATCCTCTAGGAAATCAGAGAGCGGCTTCACTCCTGAGTCTCCAGGATTATTACCACTGAGATCCAGCTCTTTCAGATGTGAGGGGTTTGATTTCAGAGCTGAAGCCAGAGCAGCATATCCTTCCTCTGTTATATTACACTCTGAAAGTCTACAGAGAGAATAGAGATCTGGGTTTGACATGACATGACACAGACATGATTTTGTCTGCTTCGGGGCTGATTTTAACAGACTGGGTCTGATTTATTTTATGCTGAGTTAAAACAGTCAGTAAGACACAGTGAAAGGTGAAGAAAAATGTAAAGTAGATATTACTTCACCTTTAGTTTTTTAAGTCGTTGTCCTCATATCATTCATTTTATGCTTTGAACTATGTACTGAGACCAACCCCGTCACCCCTCCACATCGAGTACTCCAGACCTCGGGTTTTTCAGGAAAGGAGTCCTCGAGTTGTGAAATTATGCACTCATGCAACCCCTACTGACTGATATAAATTACTCCATATAAACCCTGACTGATGATATGAGTTTTGCTTACGATTTCTGAAACGGTTTTACATTTATATCACAGAGTGGATTCTGTATTAGACCGGACATCTAACATTATTTTAACCATGTTCCTGAGGAAACCAGGTGGATCAACTGAGGCATCTGTGTTGCTCTATTAGTTCTAACAATGTTTTGACTGGACCTAGTGACATTAAGTGTTGAGATGAACTTACAGAGTTGCATATTTTAAGATTCTTATTCTTGTTCTTATTCCTATTTTTACTACTGTGGTCGTAACCATTGTGGAAACCAGGTATATCAACCAAGACAACAGTTTTTTCAGTAAGTAATAACTTGTAAACACAATCATTTTACTGAAGTCTGAATGTAGACCAGCGGCATGTTTTTTTTTAAATAATCATGTTATTTCTCCATTTCTCAATGAATGTGTTGCTATTTCTAGAGCATTCTGCCTCATGAATATATACCTCACTCCAGTTTCTCTACTTTACAGTGCAGATTCTCTAGCTGCCAGCTTGTTTTTTTATCAACCATCTCCCAATATTTAAATTTACATCTCCCAATATTTAAGCACTTTCACCAGAGCAACTGAGGAGGAAAAGACTTGTATGAAAGAGAAAGCATAGTGGTTGGCCAAACCAATTATGGAATCTTGATAACCATTTTGCATGCTTACTAACTGCTTTCATGAGAGTACATTGGCTGTTAAACAAATTTCCCTTTTGGTATGTTTACACACTGTAGATATCACACAGAACACATTTTATAACATCACTTGGTTACTGTAATGTAACCTAACAGATTTCCTCTGTTAGGTTACATTCAATTCACCTGAAATTTAAATAACAACAAACATATCAGCCTTTCACGTCCTACAAAAGTAAAATACCATGTAGTTCTGGATACAATCAGTATTACACAATACATGGTCAATGAGCTGGTGTTATAAGCACTATCACTGGGAGAGTTTATTTCACCCTGTGGTTGAAAGCTGCAGTTCATCTGCTCCTGCAGATATTCTTATTCTTATTCTTATTCTGATTACTGTGATCTTATCCACCATGAAAACCAGGTGGATCAACCTAGACAACAACTTTTTTCAGTTGACAATAGCTGATTAATAACTGTTATTAAGATATTTATAAGTTATTAATAATCATTTAACTGAAGTCTGATTGTACAGTAGAATAATTTGTTGCTGTTCAATGTTTGCTTGTTTTCTTAACAGAAGCAGCCACGTTCTTTTAATCATCATGTGATTCCTCCATTTCTGAATGAATGTATGGCTATTTCTAGAGCAATTATATATCCTATGTGTACTTGAATTCCGTTCTGGATGTGGAGTCACACAACCCAGTAATTCTAGTGTGGTGAGTGCTGGTATCTAACAATAGCTTTATCATCCCTACTAATGACATTTCTATTGTATGACTGTAGGACCTGTAGCCCAGCAGAAATGACTCTTTAAAAACTGTGAAACTGGTCACTGCTGGCAGTATTTAACCACTGCTTTGTATTTTTCACACTGCATATACGACTCTAACACCTTAATTCCCATTGTGACTAGTTTTATCATTTTGTAACAAATGATGCGGCAGGTTTTGTGCTCAGTCCCTTTTGGCTTCATTGAAGCAGCAGTCTTGGTTTTTATCAACCACTCATGGTTAGATTTACATTTCCACATATTGATATATTTTCAGGAGAAAAACTAAGGAAAAAAGGCTTCTGGGAGAAAGCATAGTTCGCTCATCAAAGATGGAATCTTGGCAACCCTTTAGCATGCTTACTAATTACTGTTATAGTACTATTTTGACTGTTAAACAAATGTCCTTTTTGGTATGCATACAGACAACAGATATCAGACAGACTGCATTTTGGTGGCATTTCATGGTTACATACAGAATTTACAGAGGAGAAGTGTATTTTATGGCAGGTATGACCTCACCTCAGTATCTCTAGTTTACAGTGTTGATTCTCCAGTCCAGCACAGAGCAGCTTCACTCCTGAATTCTGCAGATTATTCTTACTTAGGTCCAGTTCTCTCAGACTGGAGGAGTCTGAGCTGAGAACTGTGGCTAACTCTGAACAGATTCCCTCTGTTAGGTTACATTCATTCAGCCTGAAATTTAAATAACAACACAAATATCAGCCTTTCACTTTCCCACAAAAATAAAAGACCATGCAGTTCTGAGTACAATCAGTATATACAAAACATGGTCAATGAGCTGGTGCTATCAGCACTGGGAGAGTTTATGTCAGCCTGTGGTTGAAAACTGTTGTCTCCTGAAGACATTCTTATTCTTATTCTTATTCTTATTCTTATTCTTATTCTTATTCTTATTCTTATTCTTATTCTTATTCTTGTTGTTGTTGTTGTTGTTATGCATTCCTTTGTGTTGAGTTTGGAACTCTGTGCTGGTGCATGCAAAGTTCTCATTGAACTCCACATCATCAGTACATGAAGTATTATTATGCTGGAAGGTGCATATTTGCATATTTCACAAAGTTGACTTTTGACGTTTGATAAAATAGTATTATATGGACTCTAGTACTGTAACAGAATTAAAATGGTGACACATTAAACGTAATCGAATCACATCATCCTGTTTGTAATAATTCATCGTGAAAGAAAATTTCAGTTTAATGTCTGTCTAATACTGCTGAAGAAAATGCTCACTAATTCCTCATTTTTATATGTCTGTCTAACCTTAAAGTAAATTTATTAGCTGAGAGATCATGCCTTCCATTATCTTGGGGATAACTCTCATTGTTTTTATGTGGCGATATTAGTACTTTCAAATGCAGCTATCAGAGTCAGCGGACTGATTTACAACCCTGTCTGTACGGTCAGAACACAATGATGAAATGGTTGGAAAGATGGAGAGATATATATTACATTTTTGGTTAGATGCTCTATGTTTTATAAAATTCCTGTAGCAATGTCAACACTCGCACAAACATAACAGAGCATCATGACAAAGTTCACTTCTCATGTGTGTGAACAAACAGTCTTTACTCACAGAGCTGTTCTGGAGCCTTTGACCACTGGCAGCTTCTTCAGAAGACACTCCTCTGATCTGATGAACTTCTTCAGGTCAAACACTTCCAGCCCCTCCTCTGATGTCAGTAACACAAAGACCAGAGCTGACCACTGAGCTGAACTTTACATAGAGTTTTCCTTTGTTCTCAGCCCAACAATTCTAAACCTTCTAAATATGTCACTTAAATCTGGTGTTTTACCCTCCGCTTTTAAAACAGCCGTGATCAGGCCTTTACTTAAAAACCGAACCTTGACCCTGAATCCTTAAATAATTATAGGCCGGTCTCTAATCTCCCGTTTCTTTCAAAAATACTATTATTATTATTATCATCAAAGAGAAGATCAGGGAGAGTCCATCCTCAGAGAGGTCCATCAATCTGTTCCACTGTCTGAATGAACTGAGTGATCGTTCTCTAGTGGAAGAGATACAAAGCTACCTGAACACAGGAAGTCTTTCCAGAGCTGAACTCTCTTAATGTATTGGGCCATTTCCTTATTGTTCTCTGATAAACACACTGTTTGGGTCAGTGAGAGCAATATTTCTTTAAATATATTTGTATTATATTTGTACACTACAATTTTGTTATTTTTTCAATATTACACACATATCTTATCTATCTACTAGTATCTACTTCTAAAGATAGTCTCACATATTTATGATTCAGAAACTAAATTCTACAGATAAAAGATCAGGATAAATTCACTGCTCAGTCCGCTGATCTGGGGACTTGTGTGCTGTGGTGAGATAGAATGAGGTAAAATGAGTGAAAGATGGTTTATTACCTGTGTCAGCTTGAGGAGCAGGGTCTGGCGTTTTGTGTCTGTACCTCAAACTGTGAATTTGAGGCATTGCATGGCTGTCATCTCCTGTTGATTTATGTCCATACATAAGAAATCATATAGTTAGAGTCTGTAAACAGAAATCAATCTAGTGTTGAATCATATTGTCAACACTGAAAGATCAATGTAATGGAAAATTGTGAACTTAAACAACAAACATCTGTTGGAAGGTAAGCTAAGTCTCAAAGGTACACAACAGCAAGACTCAAAAGGGATTTTGTTTTTTTGCTTTGTTTTGTTTTGTTGTTCTTTTTCCCTAAATCATGGAGATTTTCTTGCAACTGTAGACTTGTTAAAAAATCTTAAACATTTATTTATGGATTAATTTACCTGTCTTTTTAGATCTGTTATTTTCACTTGAAGAATATAGTGACACAGCATCCACCGAAAAATGTTTAATTAAGGGATTTTGTATATCTTCATTTTAAGAGTATGGAAAACATAACTACAACAAAATGAAAAAAAAAACAACATCTTTTCTTCACTTCTGTTGTAACTGCTAAAACATTTATTAAAACATTTAACCTGGGGAAATGAACTGATTATCAGCCATGACCAGGCAAAGGAAATTAATTCAACTAAGTAACTAAACAACCAACTAACCAGACAAGCAAACATAAAAAAATAAATAGAACATTAGACCTTGAAGAATGAATTGATGATAAATGATGACCAAGTAAAGGAAATTCATTCATACATACTTAAGTGACAGCTTAGACGTAGACTCAGTAAATAAGGATATTTAGATAACACTTTTAAAGGACACTCTCAATCTGAGATCATTAGGATGGAAATCTGAGAAGATGTTATCTTACATCATTTGTTCATCATTTTTCATACATCAGTGAGCGATGGTCCAGTTCAACATTAATATTAAGCAGGTTAATTCAGATAAAAAAAAAGAACAAATGCATATTTAGAGGTGTCTGATAGTATTGCAGGTACCTGCTGCTGTCTGTTTCTCTTGGTCTTTCTCTGTCTCTCTCTCTTTCTTTTGATCTGCTTCATCTTGAGGTGGGTTTTCTGGTGGAAATCAATCAATAATACACATTATATAATCTGCTACGATGAAGAGTCACGTTTCTAATACAGCTGGTGACACTGAGTTTGTGTGAAAACTCTCAGTTATGACATTTTACAGACTCTGATGTAACTGTGACTTTGTGTATGACTCTGTCAGATCATCATGTGTGTGGGTGTTGTTTACCCTGAAACTGACTGTTCTCATCCACAGCAGTTCTGGCTTCTCTCCTTTCAGAATGATCTGGACACCGACGAAAACAAAGTACAACCAAAATAAACAAAGATACTAAAACCTCAAATTACCTCATTTCCATATGAATATCTGTGTAACTTTACATGAATACAGTGTAATCTGAAGAAATGATAGCAGAGGTTTGTGAAGTCTACCATTTGTTTGAGTTCCATAGTCAGCTGAATACATACCATGCCCTGAAGGTTTCTGGACTCTGTTTTCAACACAATCTGCTGAAATAAGACAATACATTATTTATCAGATGAAATGTAAAATATTAATCAGTATTTATAGAGGAAACTTTCTGTGAATCTCTGTCAACACCATGTTTCCATTACTGATTTGTATGCAACACTTGTCAGTACTGGCACAGAAGATGCAATATCTCATATGTCAGACAGTCCAGTTTACACTATGACAGATGACATAGAGGTTGTTGTGTGAGAAGCTCTGTCAGTTATGACATTTTACAAACTGTGGTGTAACTATGTGACCTCTTATGTCATTTTGTTATATCATTATGTTTGTGGGTGTTTTTTACCATTTGACTGACTGTCTTTCTCCAAAACAGCTCTGGCATCTCCACTCTCTGAAGAAACTATGAAATAAACAAAATACAAAGAGAAAGAAAGACAGAAAGAAGTTCCACTCGTGAAATGAAATAACATCCTCATGAATACTTTGTAACTTCACAAACATCCAGTGTAATACAAAGAAGAGACAAGGAAAAGCTTAGGAGGCATACTGTTAGTTTGAGTTCTGTCACCAGCTGAATCCATGTTGTGACCTAAAGGTTTGTTTTCAGTAGAATCTACTGAAATAAGACAACACATTTACACTGGAGTGTGAACAAATATTCAACTATTTTTAAAGAATATTTCTGTAGTAGATTCTCTGCCAGTACAATTTCTCAGTACTGATGTACATGTAATAGTTGCATACTTTTCTTGTAGGTTTTTTTTTAATCATCACACACATGTATATTAAATGAATACATTAGGACAATTCACTGTTCAGCATGCTGTCCCAGGGCCTTGTGTGCTGTGAAGAGGTGTAAAAAGGTAAAAATCGGTCAAAGATGGTTTATTACCATTGTCTTTATTACCATTGTCTGTGAAGGGAGAGGAGTCTCTCATTCTGTGTCCACACCCTAAAATGCTGCTTTGTGGCATTTCATGGCTGTCATCTCCTTTTGGGCAATATCAGTATAAGAAATCATATAATCATAGTTTAAAGTCCTCACAGATAGGGGTCTAATTGAATAAGAGCATTTTCATTGTAATAGAGAGTAATAAATTCACTTTATGGAGCTTCAGAAATGTAATAGAACACTAAGAAGTTAAAGAACAGACATCTGCTGAAAGGATATGTTCAAAACATGAAAAATATACCAAAAAAAAAAACCATTAAAAGGAATCTTCTTTTTGATTGTGGAGTTATTCCTTGGCTTGTTAACATCTTGGTGTCACAATATCATCTCCCTCCCATTTTAATTTAGTCTATTAGCATTCAGACCACTACACAGCAGACTACTAATCACCAGTTCCAGTCATCGATTAGTTTCACCTCTGAACTGTTCATCTACAGGACAGAAAGAAGGAATGGCACGACTGTGAGAACACTGCACGACAGTGGGTGAGATTGCCCTCCTGCTAAACTTCCAGCAAGCTGAAACACTGCAATCAAAACTTTCGCCTGGTTATTTTCATCACTCTTACTATTTTCAACATCAGATTATCTACCGCCGTCATCGACGACTACTTTTACAACCCGTGTATAATATTGGCAGCTGAGCCCAGCAAAAAGTGACCGAGATGACACTGATCTACTGAGGTGAAAGAAGAAACAACCACAGTTGAGGTCAGTGAGCTCCAGTCTATTAACAACAAACTTTCAACATTGGAATTAATACACACAGACCTCAAAGACCTGAAATCCAGTCTCGAATTGTCCCAATCACAAATCGAAACGCTTCAAAAAGAAAACAGTGAACTAAAAGGAACACTCAAAACTTTACAAACTCAAGTCACGAACCTTGCTAACGAAAAACAAAGCAATGAATGAAACAACCTTGGACCTCCAATACCGCAGCATGCACAAAAATTCGATCTTCTCCCGAATACCCGAACAAACACCAAACAATCCAGAAGATGAAATCAAACAATTTATGCACTCAGCCCTGAAACTATCACCAAACACCGTAAGCAACATAACATTTCGTCGAGTTCACCACCTCAGCGCAAAAGACTCCAACAATAAAAAAACAAGATCCATATTCACAAAATTCAAACAGTACAAACAAAAAGAACTAATGAAAAGCAAAGAATAGGAACTTAAAGGGTCTAGTTATGGCCTCAACGACCAGTTTCAAAGAGAAATATGAGAAAGAAGAAGAAAAGTTCTCTTGATCCTTAGGCAGTTTAGGGAGAAGGAAAGACCAGCTGTATTGACTGTGGAGAACTTATACATTGACAGGCCTTTCTCTTTACCTCTCTCTCTCTCTCTCTCTCTCTCCCCCTCTCTCTCCCTCTCTGATTCTGCTAGACTCTCCTCTTGTGCATAATATCCATCACTGTCAGTTGTCTGTCTGTTTATCTGTTAAAGCTAGCTCAGGAAATGTGTGAGAAGGAGATATTATATGGTATTATGATAACGACGATTATGGTGAAGCTGGCAATTTTTCTACTGTTTACTGTTCTCTTTTTTAAATCGTCTTAGAATATAAATAAAACGCTTCAAACTAATGTTGACACACCACACATTCACCACAATTTTTTTACACTCACACCCACTACATATCTCTAACACATACAAACTTCCAACCACAACATACAGCTCTAAAATTGATCCTAAGCCATATCAGTGATTTTACTCAAATTTGTAACCTGGAACATCTGCGAGGTTAGTTCACAGGCAAAGAGTATTAAAATTATAAACCACTTCATCAAATTACACGCAGATATTTGCCTGATACAAGAAATTCGCTTAACAAAAGCTGAAAATCAGAAAGTGAAGACCTCACAATTTAATCAAGTATACTTATCAACTTACAATTCTAAGAAAAGAGGTGTGTCAATTTTAATCAACAAAAAAGTGCAACTATTCCATAACACTGCCATCACTAATCCTGAAGGGTGATATGTTATCATCAACAGAGGAAGAGTTATATCATATTCATCATACTAGAAAAAAAGGAACAAGAACTTGAAAATAATCTTGAACAAAAAATCAAAGCACTGAATGGCACATATGCTAAAAACCCCACAGAGCAAATTCAGAAGGAACTAACATAAAGTAAATCACAGCTCAACAATATCATGAACAAAAAAACCCCAATTCCTGACACAATGACCCAGACATGACCATTTTGAACACAGTATCAAATCAGGAAAATAGCTGTTAAACCAACTCAAAATAAAGAAAAATCATTTATACCAGTTTATACCAGAACTCGGCAGAAAAGACCAAACAGTCACCTATAATAAGTCACCTGTAATTTTCAACACTGAAAGATCAGTGTGTAAATACAGAGGGATAAACTCACACTGAGGAATTTAATTGATGTAATAGAACACTAAAAACTTAAAGATCAGACATCTGCTGAAAGGTTATGTTCAAAATTTGAAAACTACACCAGAAAAGATTAATAGGAATCCTGTTTTTGATTGTGGAGATTCTCCCTCAAGTCTAGGCTTAGTAAAATCTTAATAACTCATCTCCCTCTTTTTTACATTCAACCTACCAGCATTCAGTGTTACCAGACTACTAATCACCAGTCCCAATCATCAATCACTTTCACCTGTGGACTGTTCATCTATCAGCCTGCCCAGTGTATATATACCCCTTGCTTTCAGTGTTTAGTTTGCATTTGTTAGACAGTTTAAGCCATTTCTTCTTTCTTTATCATTGTATTTCTTATTAGTTGGTTATATCGTTGTCTTTATTTTCATCTCTTCATATATCTTTGTCATCTTGTTTACTTGTTGCTACTAAACCCATTCAGCACATGGATTCAGTGTCCTGGAGCTCAATTCACTCTTAGTTAAACTCTTGCTGTTTTGTTTGTTTGTTTGTATGTTTATTTGTTTGTTTGTTTGTTTGGACAGTTTTGGCATAGACAGCGGTTGACATTTAACCAGAATCTAACATTGTCAGTAAGAACGAACCTCATCAGATTGAAGAATTAAAAGCCGAAATACAGACAGATCTGATCTGTACAGATCTGTTTAAGCATTGTCTTTCAACTAAATGGTATTTTTACTACAAGAATCCTGTGGCACAGTACTTAGAGAAAAATAGTTAATTAAGACAGAAAAATGGAAAACATAATTACATCAGTCAAAGAAAAACATGAGTCAACAAAATGTATAAAAAGCAGTGCATAATAGTCACTCAAAAACTCCTCTTCTGAACAGCTTGTACTTACTATGGTGAAGTAAAGTACCCTCTTCCTCTGAGAAGAAAGAATGTTAAAATCAGAAATGTGTTTTTCTGATGAGTTAGACATTAAAAGGGTTCTGTAACTGTGGTATCCTCAACTTTAACCAAAAAGTCTTAATAAATTAAGTGCTTTCTAAATACATTTGGATACAAACATTTGAATAAAAGTAACTCTACCCGGTTTTCCTGTATCTTTCTTTGATTCACCACATGATATTAAACCTATAAAGAGAGGGTGTGTTAAAATGATCATTATAATCTTGTTTTCTATTAAACTACTGAGTAATTGTGAGTTCTGTACCTTTTTTACGCAGAAGAAAAAACCCAATGAGTGAAATGATGATGAGTAGCGATATGACCACAGTAATGACGAGAGCTGTTGATGAACCTACAGACAAATAACCAACCAAGTCAGTAGATATTCTATCACTAATGTAACAACTGTCTTAAACAAGGAAAGCAGCATTTTGTGTTCTGTTTTGACAGGCAACCCGTTCTTCACTTTTACATCATTCATACAGACTCTGATGAGTGGTTCTGTTGTATGGATGGGAAAAATTTGAAAGGGAAGAGTCTCACCTTTAGAACTAAGAGACACCAACACTTTGTCCTCTCTCTTCTCCTGATCAGATAAACTGACAGAGCAGGAGATCCACTCTGACTCAGAGGGAGAGAAGAGCAGCCAAGAACTCACACTCACCAGGTCCTCAGTATCTGGTACAGAGAGAGAAAGGGAGAGAGACAGAAACCATTTCACAGCGGGGGGTGTCAGTGGTTAATCAGTCTTATGGTGTGGGGGAAGAAACAGAAATATCACAATTTATGTTTCCCTATATGTCTTTTGTTGTTTATTCTTTCCTCAAAAGTTCTTATATATGTTTATCACACTGCCTTTATTGTGCTGAATTAAGATTTACCTTTACTGTATATTATTATACTGTTGTGTTTGATTTCTCTCCCTTCTCTGTCTCTCCAGGTTACTGTGGGCTGTGGTGACCAACCATCCGACACACAGGTCACATTCACCTGTTCTCCTCCTGTTTCAGTGTAAGAGAGGACTGGAGGAGAACCTAGGACTGAGAAAAACGGAGGAAAGAGAAACTGTTTCGCTTCACTTTGGAGAAATGCAGAAATTCAGTGGCAAGTACAGCGGCAAAGTCTTGTCCACTCACCATTTACTGTAAGTGATGTAGTGGCTGTTTCATACCATGTTCCACTGTTGACATAACACTCATATTCTCCTCTGTCTGACAGTGTGATGTTCTCCAGTTTCAGAGACACATTCCCCTCCTCCAGACTCCCTATCAGAGACACTCTGTCCCTGTACTGAGGGTTTACAGGACTCTCCTGGATCTTCAGATCCTCATATAAGAGAACTGGGGTGTCAGACACGCTTGGCCTGTGCCAACGCACCTCCAGGTCCACAACACTGAATTTAGGAGAGACACCACAGGGCAAGACCACAGAGGATCCAAGCAGGGCTGAGACTGGACCATCAGAGACCAGCAGAGAGAATGTGTCTGGAACTGGAAAAGGAGACAGATATGACGTCACAGAGAAATATGGATGGAAAGGAAGCACTGATGTAACAGTGTCCAACACAAGGTCTCACCTTTAGGAGTAAGTGATACTATCACTCTGCCCTCTCTCTTCTCCTGATCAGATAAACTGACAGAGCAGGAGATCCACTCTGACTCAGAGGGAGAGAAGAGCAGCCAAGAACTCACACTCACCAGATCATTAGTATCTGTTACAGAGGGAGAAAGAGATATGTAAGAGTTTTAAATCCGTATATACCATACACATACACGACATATACCAGCGACGTACCCGAATCTGAATACATTATTCGGGAAAGCATACGGGAAACAGATATTTCTTCGACCTGAAGTTGCACGTTATTATTGGTGGAAAATAAACATGTCTGTGTGTCAGCCATTATGTCTCTTCAAATCGATTCATACCATTGTGGATGGCCACAAGATAAAATGCCCATTGGGTTTGCAATGTAGAACTTTGATTTCACTAGGCAGTTGGTTCATTTACTACACATTATTGAAAAGTGATCCCTGTATTCTGTAGTCAGCCCCACTGAGTCAGGTGTGGGAGCTAGCGACACAAAAGCCTAGTGTGGCTGGTTTATTCCCATAACCTGTGGTTTTTAGCTGTATGTGATACTTTCCTCCATTAAAAGAATCTAGTCAAAAGTCCTTTCATTTACTACAATTCATAGGAAAGTGATCACTATATTCTGTTGCCACCCCCACGGAGTCAGTGCAAATTACTGTTATAAAATAGTAATTCACGTTTAGCAAACGGCAGTAACGTTAACACATCAAGAATCGCAAACTCAGCATCATTGGAATTTAAGATTATTCCCTTCAACTGAATGATATTTGCCTATATCTTTATTGTAAATAGTTTCCATTTCCAATGCAAAAGAGATTCTTTTGATTAAAAAAAAAAAAAAACTTTTTTCAGTTTCTGATTGTTCAATGTCCCCCAGGTAAAGGGGTGGTGGTGGTAGAGTTGAAACAGCTCGTAAAACTTAGTTTGGTTAAAAATAAAAGCAAAAAAAAGAGAGAGAGAGTTGAAAAGTACAACTTGAGGATGTGGAAATATATTTCATGCTGAATTATATGTCAATATTAAATGAATGTGATGCTTTGTAGGCACAAATGCCAATGAATATTACATCAGAAAATACCACATTTGCCCCATTTAATGTGACTTTTGGTTCAAACCACAGCCACCTGCATTCCCCTATCCAAATACAGATACAGAGACAGATCATTTTGTTGGTTGAAGGAATACAGATACAGATACAGATAATAACGTCTCTGTACACCGCTAACATATACTATATGTAATTAAGTGAACTGCATAACAGCTGTATTTCAAAGTGACCTTCTCAAAAGTTATTGTCTGTATTTTATACAATGTATTAAATGTGCTGAATAAAAAAAAAGTTACCTTTATTGTACATCACATTACTGTTATGTTTGATTTCTTTCCCTTCTCTGTCTCTCCAGGTGACTGCGGGCTGTGGTGACCAACCATCCGACACACAGGTCACATTCACCTGTTCTCCTCCTGTTTCAGTGTAAGAGAGGACTGGAGGGGAACCTAGGACTGGGAAAAACAGGGGAGTAAACAAAAACTGTCTCTCTTCAGTTTGGGGAAAAAAATAGAAATTCAGTTGCAAGCACACATATAAATAACTTGTCCACTCACCATTTACTGTAAGTGATGTAGTGGCTATTTCATACCACGTTCCACTGTTGACATAACACTCATATTCTCCTCTGTCTGACAGTGTGAGTTTCTCCAGTTTCAGAGACACATTCCCCTCCTCCAGACTCCCTATCAGAGACACTCTGTCCCTGTACTGAGGGTCTACAGGACTCTCCTGGATCTTCTGATCCTCATATAAGAGAACTGGGGTGTCAGATTGTTTGGGTCTGTACCAGCGTACCTCCAGCCCCACAACACTGAATTTAGGAGAGACACCACAGGGCAAGACCACAGAGGATCCAAGCAGGGCTGAGACTGGACCATCAGAGACCAGCAATGAGAATGTGTCTGGAACTGGTAAAGGAGACAGATATGAGGTGACAGTGAAATATGACATTAAACTCTGGGTCTGTGACTGTGAAATTCATAATGGAGTTGGTCTTGAGATAAAAGGTCACAGATTGGGTCATACTGCACTGTGAAATCTAGGCCTGTGTTGGCTAAACGTATACTAACTGACCTTTGTAACAAATCTCGCCTATAATAAAAACCAACAGCATAGGTTTTTCTTTAGGGAAATGGAGAGGCAATCTGAGGAATCCTTACTAGTGTCAACAGCAAAATATTATGCTAACAAATGTTCATGGAACTTTTAGTCACAAATTAATCATTGTCTTTCAGTGTGTATGTTTTTTATGGTAATTACATGAAAATGTTCCCACTGGATCTGGATATACTTTGAACACTTAAATGCACTTCCCCAGTATTTACATAAATACACCAAATGCTTTATCATTGTCAACAGTCTGCAAACCTCATTATTATGCTGCCAGCTACATATTAAAAAACGAATGACTATCTTCACTAGAAGGTGTAAATATCACTAAAACTATTAAACAAAATGTGTTTACAAAATGTGTACTACAGCGAACCACAGCAACAACAAAACAAAAGTGAGTGAACTACACTCAGATCTCATGCAAATCCCATTCATACTCTAGGGGTGTACCTGAATCCGGAAACGTTATTCGGGAAAGCACAAATAATGCGATGGAAACAGATATTTCTTCTACCCAAAGTTGCTCATCATTATTCAGAAAAAAAGTCATGACTGACATATCTATGCATCAGCTATTATGTTTCTTCAAATCGAATCCTATCATTGTAGATGGCCACAAGATAAAAATGTGCAGCATAAGACTGACTGGTCGTTTTATGTACTACACATTGTTGAAAAGTGATCGCTATATTCTGCTGTCGCCCCCACTGAGTCAGGTGCAGGAGCTAGCGAGACAAAAGCCTGGGGTGGAAGCTTGATTATCCCCGCAACCTATAGGCCTACATCAGCATAACGTTTAGAACTTGTTTTTAGCTATATGTGTTAATTTCTTCCATTAAAAAAAAAAAAAAAAATCAGTCAAAAATAGTTTCATTTACTGCACATTACTGAAACGCAATCGCTGTATTCTAAAATAAAAAAGAGGCAAAAAAAAAAAAAAAAAACACAACGGTGTTGCTGTTATGTAATTACTGTTGTACAGTAGTAATTCATATTTCTCTAGCAAACTGCAGTAACATTAACTCATCAAGAAACATGAATGCAGCATCATTGGAATCTAAGATCCCCCTCAACTGAAGGATAGTTTTCCGTGTATATCTCTATTATAAATATTTCCCATTTCCAATGCAAAACATAATCTTTCGATTTGTAAAACTTTTTTTTTTCAGTTTCTGATTTTTCAATGCCATCAGGTCAAAGGGGGGTGTTGGTGGGCTTCAGACAGTTCATAAAACTTAGTTAAAAACAAAAAAGAAGAGAAAGCGAGAGAGAGAGAGAGAGAGAGAGAGAGAGAGAGAGAGAGAGAGAGAGAGAGAAATGAAAAATACAGCATGAGGATGTGAAAATATATTACATAATTTATCATATGCCAATATTAAATCAGTTTCATGCTTTGAAGGCACAAAATGCATTTCCCATTAAAATTATGTTAGAAAATACAACATTTGTCTGATTTAATGACACTTCCTGTGTAACCCATGCCCATTTCCGGTCTACTACCCGAATACAGATACAAATAATATTGTTGGTTGAACAGGAACAGACACGGATACAGATACAGCTACAGATACACCTCTATTATACTCACTGCTATTGATCTGGAGAAGTCTACCTTTGGAGAGACCAGTCAGATTATCAATATTTTATTGAAATGCTTATTTGCACATCTTCAAATTTTCATAAAATTGTTACACAGACACCCTCTTACCTGTTGCATGACAAAGAGAAACAGACACAATCCAGCACACCAGTGCAACTGGCAAATCTGTCCATTAAAGGAAAACTTAAATTAGATCCATTGTCAACATTGTCAATACTTTTGCACAATCAGCTGCACTGTCACCCAAAACAACACATCTACCTGCACAAATGTTGCTGCTAGTAATTCACTGTCCTGGTCAGGTGCACTTGTTATGTCTAGGTTATTAATATGTAGGGTATTTTGTATAGTATATTGTATGTTGTACAAGTATTACTCAGTGCTTTCTGTTCTTAATATTTATCACTCAGTACTTTTTTTCTTAATATTTATTACTCAGTGCTTTCTGTTCTTAATATTTATTACTCGGTGCTTTCTGTTCTTAATATTTATTACTCGGTGCTTTCTGTTCTTAATATTTATTACTCGGGGCTTTCTGTTCTTAATATTTATTACTCAGTGCTTTCTGGGGCTATTTTGTCCTCAGTATTTGTTGTGCATTATTTATTTGTTTTATGTGGCACTGTGGTCCTTGTGTAACACAATCTCGTTCCCCTGTATGTATGAGTCATGCATATGTGGAAATGACAATAAAAGCAGTCTAAGTCTAAGTCTTTCATCCGAGATGACATTGAGTAAAACCTGACAAAATCCATTTTCACATGTTGCACTATTAAATAGTCTGATATTTAAGGAATGAACGAATTAAGGAATGAATGTGTGATTGGATGTATAGATAGACAGATTAAGGAAAGATAGTGGAAAGAAAAGGCAGTGCCAGTTCCCTAATAAGCACCTTGACAAAACTTGCTGACTGCTAATTTGGTTTCATTAAAAGTCATTACATTTTTGGAATTACACTTTTTAGACTCTCCCTGAATATATGGCATGGTGGAAGCTTTTCATTCTATCTTAGTCAGGTATTCCAAGGTTTTAAAACACATAACATATGCAATCAAAACAATCTCAGCGAGATCACCCAAAATTAAACCAACTGTACCATAGTGCGAAATTAATTTATTTGACCACCTTTAAATCGTTTTCTGAATTCCAGTAATTAATTTGTACCCTAACAGCCTGCCAGTAGCTAATTTAGTAATGTTACGTCGTTACCTCTAAATGTGACGGCGAAAGGTAAAAAAAGCCTAAATAAAATGGCCGTTACATATCCACTGCTCCACAGAGAAGCCTGTTTAACATATAACCATCATCACCATCATCGTCGTTTTCACAGTAATAATTCCTATGTCATATTATAACAAATACGGCACAGTCCGGCCTGGTTGAAACCGCCTTTTATCAGTTTATATTAAAATTTCAGACTAAGCAATGCCAACTCACCTTGACGACGTTCACCTGTATAAATGCGAAAGTCCATTCCAACCATTGTCTTCACTTTAAAATGCACACGAACTACAAAGATACGAACCAAAGTCGATAACTTTTGTAACATTCCATTAATAAGCAATGGGAATTAATCAATATCCACAGAAAATGGAAATTGCAGGCAAGAGCGCGTTGACCTACTCCTTGTCCACATACTGACGATTCAGCAACGCTTTCACTTTTGATTTTGTGTGGATAATCTACAGCTCGAAGATACAGCGCGGGTAAATTGAACACAGAACTAATTTGATTTTAGCTTAATATATGAAGTTCCAAAGAGGCTACGATTTCTCATGACGATATTCTTCTCTAACAATCATAACGGATGAATAATTTATCCACAACAATGGCGACATTCTACGAGGCAGGATTTCTTCGTGCGGTCGCTTCAGTGAAAAGTAAACACTGAACAGAAGGAAACAAGGAAGTTCAGTATTGAACAACCTTGAATATTGAATAAAATTGTTCAGCACGCTGTAAACGCGGTGCTTTGGCGGGTGTCTACAGCAAGCCTCCCTTTGGTAGGCATATGTTCACTGAGCTTTCATGATAGTCTATATTTCAGAGAGAGAGAGAGAGAAAAATCCACTTATCCAATCCAAAAAAAAATGTCCATGTATATGAAGAAGGCGCTCATGAAACCAGGGTAAAGTCCTACAAGCCTACTTTTGAAACAAATATGTTTTATATTATTTATAATGAATTGCATTTTTTCTGTCTGGGGGGAAAAAACACTAAATAGTGACATGTGGAGAGAGATGATGGAGCATTCACAAGACTATTTGAATTTATTCTTCCTTAATATATAATATTCCAAAGAGGCTACAATCTTTTGCTTTCACAGTTGTAACGGATTAATTTATCCACAACCAAGGCGGCTTTCTGCGAGGCAGGATTTCTTTGTCAGGTCACTTCAGTGAAAAGTACACATTGACAAGATGGAAACCAGATGGAAACAAGGAAGTTTAGTATGAAACAGCCTTGAATTCTTAACAAAGTTGTCTAGCACTCTGCAAACTCAGTCTTATGCTTTGGCGGCCGTCCACTGCAAACCTCACTTTCTTCTTTCATTGCAAGGCAGAAATGAAAAACGTGTGCATGTGTGAGTCCACAAAGGTTCTGTCTTAGTGGCTTGTTGGAGGTGTATGCAGGGATAGCATGAAAAAGATCATTATAAATGGCAGGATACACGATACATAGTAATTCACGATAAGTTTGTCCACCATGTCTCCTGTGTAGCCTACATGACTTTGAATGTCTGTACTGTAATCATATTTGTATCTGTTGAACTGGACTGTCAGTGGCACCACCCCTCCAACACACATGACAGCTGATGTTAGTTGTCTGTTTGTTGGTGTTACATCTATCTGTGTTGTCCTCTTAGTCTCCTGTTTAGTTATGTTGCCATAGTTACATATGCCAAAGTCTCATATTGCCCTCTGCTGTCCATGACAACTCATACACTCTCCTTCTTCACACAATCATTAACATTTCTATTTTCCCTCATCTCCTTGGGATCCAGTTAAACACAATGTTCCTCATTACCACCATAACTGACGCCCAAGGACATGTATATGTTATGTATCTATGTATGCATGTATACATACATTAACATGTGTATGTGTGTGTATGTGTGTGTGTATATGTACACACACACACACACACACACACATATCTATATATATATATATATATATATATATATATGTATATATATGTATGTGTGTGTGTATATATAAACATCTACATGTCCTTGTATACATTGTTCTCTATTGCCAAATCATTCAACATACCAATGAGACATTAAATCTAAGCGCTAATACTGCTCTCTCACCATCTACACACCCTGGACTTCTTGCCTTGCGTCTCAGACACAAATGAATTGTGAATGCCCTGCCAGATACACCTTGACAAACCATCTACCAAAAGGATCTATTCCTGGAGTCCTAGAGTGACATCACTGACTGTGACAGCTGTGTGTGATGGCCACACATATAGGCCACTGCACCAGTTTACTTTCCACCTCATTTATATCATTACACATAAATATGCAGTATATAATAACACAAACCACCATTTGTCTTCCACAACCTTTTATTTACTTCCAGTTGCTAAGTTAAGTGCCCAAACGTAGTTACTGGAGGATTCTGTAATTCACTTTTTCCATTGTTACCTGGCTGAGTCATTGTTCCAGATTGGTCCGCCAAGGAAAGGGGCACGTGTGGAAACACAGGCTATTTATTGAGTTCCTAGGGGGAAGCAACCTGATAGTTCCTAAAATTTGTTTTGCTTTGTTTTGTTTAATAAGATTCATTGTTAAATAATTCTATTTATACAACAGTTAGTTCTGACCAAGTAATTTGATTGGACAAGAGGTATTCCACGAGTACTTATACAGAGTAGAACAGCACTGGGACTTCTAACAATACGTGTATCACTCTGCTCTGCAGGTGTACTAATAACCGTTACTTACACTAACAATCGTTATCTATTCTAAACTGTAACAAATTTTGCACCAAAAATAACATATATCCACAAATAACATGGAAGTTAAATTATGAATTGTCGTCAGGAGAGGATGAAGCAGAGGAAAGAAGCATGGGTACTTCAGCGCAAACCTCCAGGTGTGCTCATGTAACATCAGCCGACCTAAACAAATTAGAGAAGAGCAAAAATGAAGTTAACACTGTAAGGCAAACAACATGGGCTTTGAAATGCTTTCAGACTTTTTTAAGTCTCAAAAATATAAACATCAACATTTAGTCTGTTAAGAAGACCGAGCTGTATACAGTCTTGAGGCAGTTTTATGGACAACTAAAGGGGAGCTCTACAGCATTAACAGCTACCTTGGTCTTCGGGCTGGTTTAAATTGTTCTATCAACAAGCCTCCAGCTAGCCATTTATGGAATTTTATGCAGACCCTAGAATTCATATCAGCTAATAATATTTTCAAAGGTGTTGTAAAAGAGATTAGAAGGGCAGGGAAAGACAAAACGACACACCTCCCTCCGATTTGACATGAAGACCAGCGCCTCTTAAAATATTCTGCAACACTAATTCAACGAAGAAACAAAAAAATCATGAAGACTCACCTGAGAGAGACAGAGAACATCAGATGAGTGCTATGCGTGAGGAGCGAGGAAATCCCCTCTGCCCTGTAGCGTCTCTCAAACAATACCTTAGCAAAATTCTGCCTGATGCAAAAGGGTAGGGTAACAGCTGTGACAGACAGCTTCTGGTATACATACCACTGTTTCCCCTGGGAGTAAAGCCGCTGTCACAGGTGTGCAAAGAGGCAGGTACACACACGTCTTACACCAACTACAGCCTGTGAGCCACTGCCATGGAGACACTGTCTTATGCAGGTCATGGCAGTGAGTGGGCACAGATGAGGTGCTTTATGTAAACACAGAGACTACGATGTGATTTATAATTCACAATTCACATCGTAGTAACAGTTCAGTCCCAATCTAGTTGCGGAGCAACACACACACACACACACACACACACACACACACACACACACATATATATATATAATAACATAAAATTAAGTCATTAAATACACGTGAATGTGGAATTCTTACCAACAATCCTGCACACGTACATACCTCTTTAAAATAAATGTAAGGTTACAGAGGAAATCACTGAAAGACAAGGTGTTGCAAACTTTAGATGAGTTTGTAATGAATGCCTGTTGCACCGCTGATATGTCAGTAGTGCATCCAAGCACAGAATTTTACTAAGCATACAGGATAGAATGTCTCTGCTATTTGAGGCTTGTCTTTATGTTGAGGGTTGTCCATGTGTTGATTCTATTTCTAATTCATGTTATTTGTTGAATATATAATTTATTATTTTGTTATTTTTTTATTAGGAATGTGATTTAGTACATGTGTTAAGTTATGTGCTCTCATCAGTTATACTATTTGGCATATTGTACTGTATATATTATCTGTTAGGTTGTAAAGTATAATTTGTTAATTATTTGTTTCCATTGTTAAATGGTTTACGACCATGCTTTTTGTTGTACGCATGTATTATGTGTAATACGTTTTATTTGTGACGTCGACTATAAAAGTGGAACGGCTACTGAACTGTTTAGTGCTGCATGTAAGAGAGAGAGAGAGAGAGAGAGAGAGAGAATAAAATCGACTGCATCCAAAGATATCTTCTGCGTGATCCTTTATTGATATGGAGAACAGAATTGAAATCTCAACAACATGAATGACCAGATTTAATGTTGTGTTCATTAGACAAGCACTTTAAAATTTTATTTTGGGCATAACTGATATTCTGATACATTTGAATGTAATAGATTATAGTTGTAATAAATCACCATATGAAGTTACTCACTACTTGAGTAGTCATTTTATGAGACTCTTTTTTACTCATACTCAAGTCGTTATTTTGATTAATACTTTTACCTCTACTTGAGTCATCGCTATTATAAAGTAATAATACTTGTACTTGAGTGCAGTTTTGCTTACTCTACTCACCCCTAGTAGGCTGCTGTCTAAACACATCATCTGACAGAATTGTTTAGCCTTGCAACAAATTGGGCTCTTATACCTGGATTTTCCTGTTTTTATCACCACCTCCTAATCTGTCCCTATATTCTTACCTTGTCAACTAAAAAGTTACGGTTTGGCCTATTATTCTAGAACGAGGATTTTATCAGTAGCCCACTAGCTTACAGAGAACAAATTAATTGCGCCCTTACCGCCAAAAAAGAAATGCTGGATCTTTTTCACCAAGTCTGTCAACGGTATCTAGGTAAATTTGTCGATAAGCACTTGTATCGTATTATAAATGCTCATATATCCAACTCAGTTCTCATTTACGTGTAACATTTTGACATGAGTCAAGCGTTTTATCGAGTGTAGATTTGCAACCAAACTACCAAAACAGAAAACATGGAAAATGCCTATTACATGTCTACTGCTCTAGAGTTATAGAAACTTCAAGAGACTTGTTTTAATTAAAATATGACCATAGTTACCATAACATTGTTGTCAAATAATACTCAATAGTTACATGTTTTGTAATATGTCATACTAGACATCAAAAACTAAAGAACGTAGTCTATATGGTTTCCAGACTCATTTCGAGGTCATTTCGGGCAAACGTTAGGAATTTGGTTAAGTAGCCCTTGCTTTTGATGTCCTATGGATGGTTTGATGCAGTTTGATATGGCAGTCAGCTCAGATGTTACCTCCTCAAAGATATTCGTGTAACTCTCTACATCTTAGCCTAAAATGATTTTAAATCTAAATCTAAAGTGAGTTTAAGAGTGGTTCAGTGAGCAGTCGCTCATAAACCCGTCTCAGATTTCAGTATTTGGTCTTAGGGTGAAGGAATCGTTTTCAAGAATAAATGTAATCTTTCTACACTAATGTGACATGGACATCTGAACTTATTCATCGTGGAGCGCCTTACTCCTCACAATCTAACTTTAAGATGAACTAAACACTCTAACCCTGCCTGCATGTGACCAACCTTCAACGTTGAAATGTGGCTGCAATAATGTCAGTTGTTGTTTCAGTGTTGAAAAAACATTGAAACAACATTTAATGCTAATGGTTGTAGAAATATTAACAAAATACTTATAAATCAACGCTGAAATTTCAACGTTGAGAGGTACATTGAATCAACAAAATGTCTTCAACAACAATCAAAAGAAAATTGTAACATCTCCCTCATATTTATTCAGGAAACAGCCATAATATCTTTTTTCCAGGGAGTCTCATTTGATCACATTAAAGCTTTACTACTGACTTATTTAGATTTGTTTATTTTTGCATTTGTAGTATAGGCATAGTAGTATTGCAAGTAGCAACTTGCATTACATATAACAATTACACTGAAAACATATGATATGTACCCTACAGTAAATTCCTGATTCAGACTGCATTGTCGTGTTGATCCAATTTCAAACTACATTATAATATTGTACCGTCGGAGAGTGGTCGTTGGCTCCGCCCCTTCTGCACTGTTGGGCAAGTTTTACTGTTTGCTTTTGTGACAACGTGTTTGAAGTAGATGTATGTTGGCAGATGTTTACTGGTGTTGTTTGGGATGCCTGTTTCTATGATTTAAGTTTTTATGTTACAGATAGTAATTTGGGACATCGCCATTTTGGATCAGGACCTGGTATCAGTATTAAATGACTCGGATCGGGATCTGGGGCAAAAAAAACTTGATCGGAACATCCCTAGTAATTATAGTATTCTCATGGGATAATTTTCTCTGGTTCCAGGACTGATCAGAGGAATCAGGGATTTTTTTGGTATAACATTATTAAAAGTGTAGAGATGTGATTCTGCTTCAGCGTCATAAAAGGACAGTGTGTGTTTGTCACAGTCTAAAAACACTCCTAGTGTAGTGAATATACCACTGACTTGTATCAGTCTTATTGGGTCAGTGTTGATGTAGACACCCAGCTCTTCTTCATAAGACAGAACCCAGAAACCATTCTCTGGGGTTAATGGGACCTTATAAGATCTCTCAGCACTGTCACAGGCCACACCCACATACCATGAGAGTTTGGCTTTAGATTTCTCACACACCTTAATTTGCCAGAAATGTTTTCCTGAGTTCAGTTGTTCTTTACATAGAGCAAATGCTCTCATTTCTTCATGCTTTTGATTTGGACTTGCTGATGAAGGAGTGAAATGAGTGAACTCCACTCTACTTCCGTAGTGTCCTAAACTCATAAACGTCGGAGTCTTTTCTTTATCCAGAGTGATGTTCACTGTAGGAAGAAAACAAAGGATTTCATTGTCTGAAGGTAACTGCGTGACATATTGTGTGAATAAATATGTGAATTACTGTGTAAAGTACTGTCACTCTTGCATCGGAACAACAGAATTCATGGTTTACCTTTAAACTGTCTCACCCCCCCAAACTCTGCAGGTCCTGTAATGAGAAAAGACTCAGATCAGTTACGGTGTGTGTGTGTGTGTGTGTGTGTGTGTGTGTCTGTTTTAAAAGAGTAAATAGTTGCAGTTTAAAAAGCATCACAGACACCAGTCAACTTGAATAAGAACACTTTCAACATTAAGAAACCAAGGTGTAAATACAGATGATTAAATTCATTCAAATGTAGGATGTTGACTAATATAGCAGAACACTGACAACATAAAGAACTAACATCTGCTGAAGGGGAAGCTAGAAATGTGAAAAATACATGGAAAATACTAAAAGGGATCCTATTTTTGATTTTGGAGATTGTTTTGCTTAGGTTAGTTTACTTAATAGAATCTTGAAATAACTGAAACAATAAACATCTGATGGAAGATTAGAAGATCAAAAGGATGGAAATCTGAAAATACTAATATTGAATATCATTTTTAATGAATAAAATCAGTCTTTATGCATAAGTGATGGTCCAGATTACCTTTAAAATTATCCTACATGTAAGAAAAATAAACATAAATGCAGACTGATAATCAAAGCTGACTGATAATATAGCAGGTACCTGGCGGTTCCTCTTGGTCGTTCTCTGTCTTTCCTTCTTTCTGTTTATCTGTTTCCTCTTTATGTAGTTCATCTGGAAATCAATCACTACACATTAGATAATCCCTTACGACAAAGAGTCCTGTTTCCACTATGACAGATGACAGGGAGGTTGATGTGTGAGAATTCTGTCAGTTATGATATTTTACAAACTGTGATGTAATTATGGGACCTCTCATGACACTCTGTCATATCATCATATTTGTAGATGTTTTTTCACCCTGTGACTGACTGTCCGACCTGAGCCAAAGATGAGATGTGGAAAAGCTTAGGAGACATGTTGTTTGTTTGAGTGCTATCACAAGCTGAAAACATGCTGTGTCACTGGATTTTGTTTTCAACAGAATTTACTGAACAAAGACCACACAGTTCTCTGGATTGTAAAACATTAAGAAGCACTTTTAAAGGAATATTTCTGTTATATTCCTCTATTAGCACCAGATTTGTTTACTATTACTGCACGTACAATTCAGTTTCATCTTTTCTTTTCTTTTTTTTTACCATTACCATACAGTAATAGTTGAGAAATAGTTGAGAAACTCAATATGTGTTGAAAGGCAAGTTCAAAAGGTGAAAAACACACTAGAACTAATTAAAAGGGAATTATTCATTGAACATCATTTTTGGTGACTTTTAAATCAGCCTACATATATCAATGAACGATGGTGTAGTTTACCTTTAAGAT
Source organism: Chanos chanos (assembly GCF_902362185.1). Classification (NCBI taxonomy): domain Eukaryota; kingdom Metazoa; phylum Chordata; class Actinopteri; order Gonorynchiformes; family Chanidae; genus Chanos; species Chanos chanos. The sequence continues at coordinate 21,754,944 of NC_044505.1, forward strand.
TATCTTATGTGGGATAGAAAAAACAAAACTAAACAAAACAAAATAAACAAATAAAAAACATGCAAAAACAGATATAAATGCAGTTTAAGAGGTGTATGAGAATATAACAGGTACCTGCTGCTGTCTCTTGGTTGTTTTCTGTCTTTCTCTCTTTCTCTTCAGCTTCTTCCTCTTGAGGTGGCTTATCTGGTGGAAATCAATCAGGATTACTCACTGTATAATCAATTAGGACGAAAAATCCAGTCTCTACTATGTCAGATGTCAGCATGGTTTTTGTGTGGAAAGTTCTGTCAGTTATGACATTTTACAAACTGTGATGTAACTATATGACCTGTTATGACAATCTGTAGTATCATCATGGTTGTGATGTTTTTGTTGTTGTTGCTGCTGCTGCTGTTTTTTTTTGTTTGTTTGTTTGTTTGTTTTTAACATTTGACTGTCTTCCTCCAAAAACAACACAAACAAATACAAAGAAAGAAATGAATTAATACCACACATGAAATAATTCCCTTACAAATAGTTTACTTGGAGTCTACTGAAATAAGACAACACAGTTATCCAAAATGCAAACAAAAAACACAAAACAATTTTCAAAAAAATATTTCTGTTGAAGTTTCTCTGTCAACACTATTCACTATTTTCACAATACTGATGTGTATGTAACAGTTGTGTACTTTTTTTTTTAATCCATACATATTGAATATCCACATTTGGACAAATCCACTGTTCAGACTGCTGATTCACAACCCTGTGTGCTGTAATGAGATGGCATAAGGTCCAACTCTTGAGTGAGTGAAAGATGTGTTTTTACCATTGTGAGTGTTAGGAGTGGAGTCTCTTATTTCATGTCCAGATCCCAAACTGCTGCTCTGTGGCATTTCATGGCTGCCATCCCCTTGTGATTGATGTCAATGTAAGAAATCATAGAATTATAGTTATAAAATGTCATGGATATGAGTCTGATTGAATAAGAGCAGTGTTTGAATACAGAAAAACAAATTCACTTTGCCAGGTTACTTACTGTGCTGAAATGGAGTACTCTCTTCCTCTGCAGAGAAACAATGTTCATATTTTGAAATTCAGATGTATACTTTGTCCGGATGAATTTATGAATTAAAAATACCATAAGTTACACATTAAAAAAGCTTCTGTTAGTAAAGTATGCTCAGTTTCAGCTAGAGAATTGTAACTTTCTTTATTAATATGTTTGAGTATAAAACTTACTCTACCTGCTTTTCCTTCATTTAGGTTTGATTCACTGCATGATAAAAAACCTATCAAGAAAAAGTGTGTTAAAATTCTAATTATAATTTTGTTTTGTGCAAAACTACTGAGTGGATGACGGTCCTGTACCTTTTTTACGCAGAAGAAAAAACCCAATGAGTGGAATGATAATCAGGAGTGAAATGACCACAGTGATGATGAGAGCTGTTGATGAACCTACAGACAAATAACCAATATAAATCAGTAGATATGCTGATGCTAGCAAGGAACGGAAAAAAAAAAAAAAACATTTTATGTTCTGTTTTGACAGGCCAACTATTCCTCACCTTTCCATCATTCACACATGAAACTCTGTTGACAGTTTCTGTGATACTGATGGAAAAGTTTCCAGTAAATAGAGTCTCACCTTTAGGAGTAAGTGACACTTTCAGTCTTCGCTCTCTCTTCTCCTGATCAGATAAACTGACAGAGCAGGAGATCCACTCTGACTCAGAGGGAGAGAAGAGCAGCCAAGAACTCACACTCACCAGATCATCACTATCTGATACACAGAGAGAGAAGGGGGGGGGGGGGGACAACACAATTTCCTCATTTTTATTTCCAAGCACTTTTGATAGGCTTTCTTTCAGACGTTTTTGTATCTGTTTACCAAATTATGCTTATTGTGTTGATATAAGAGTCACCTTTTTTGTGTATAACATTACTGTTGTTTTTGATCTCTTTCTCTTCTCTGTCTCTCCAGGTTACTGTGGGCTGTGGTGACCAACCATCTGACACACAGGTCACATTCACCTGTTCTCCTCCTGTTTCAGTGTAAGAGAGGACTGGAGGAGAACCCAGGACTGAAAGAGAGAAATAAGAAGAGGTTGATTCCATTCTTTTCTATGGTGTTTTACCTTTGCACATTTTAATGTTGACTTAAGGGTGGAGTCTCTGTCACATTGTGTTAACACTGAGATAAAGCATATGGAAAGAGAAATGCTTTTAAAGACTGAAGTGAACAGTTCATTAATCATTACAAAACCCAAAGAAGAACACTGAATGTCTGGTAAGACAGTTTATATTGAATGAAAATGGCAGAGGGTTTAGTCATTACGTAAAGTAGTGCTGTAAGTCATTAGATAAAAGATCATTTGCATTTTGAGTGGAAATGACATCTTTACATCATTCCTTACTCCTTATACCATATTCCTTCCATTATTCAGAAAAATGTATTTGCAATTATGATTGCAGAGAACCTTCTACTCACCATTTACTGTGAGTGATGTAGTGGCTGTTTCAAACCATGTTCCACTGCTGACATAACACTCATATTCTCCTCTGTCTGACAGTGTGATGTTCTCCAGTTTCAGAGACACATTCCCCTCCTCCAGACTCCCTATCAGAGACACTCTGTCCCTGTACTGAGGGTCTACAGGACTCTCCTGGATCCTCTTATCCTCATATAAGACAATTGGGGTGTAAAATAGATTGGGCCTGTGCCAGCGTACCTCCAGCTCCACAACACTGAATTTAGGAGAGACACCACAGGGCAAGACCACAGAGGATCCAAGCAGGGCTGAGACTGGACCATCAGAGACCATTAAAGAGAATGTATCTGGAGCTGAGAAAGGAGACAGATCTGGGGTCATAGGGGATTCTGACATGAAATTGTGGGTCTGTGACTATGGAGTTCATTACAAAGTTAGTCTGGATATAAAAGCTCACAGATTGAACTATACTGCACTGTGAGATTTAGCCCTGTGTTTGTTTATCACATAATGACTGACCTTTGTAACAAAACGCTCAACAGAGGCCAGCAGTGATAGTGAATGTTTTTCTTTAGAGAGACAGAGAGGCAATCTACTTAATGTTTACTGGGTTGACAATATGAATTTTATGCTAACAAGTATTTATGGAATTCATAATAAAATTATGTTTATTATTCTCTTAGGTTTTCAGTGTTTATTATTTTAACAGTGATTACAAGAGATTGTTACCACTGGATCTGAATATATTCTGAATACTGAAATGCACCCCATATTTTCATTCATTCATTCATTCATTCATTTTCTAAGCCGCTTATCCTAATTAGGGTCGTGGGGGGTGCTGGAGCCTATCCCAGCGCTTACTGGGTGAAAGGCAGGGAAACATCCTGGACAGGTCACCAGTCCATTGCAGCAGCCCAATATTTATGATCCCCAAATATGCTCAAAAATATGCTCCCCAATATTTAAATAAATTAAATGCACTGTAACCAGGGTGACAAAAGCACTAGAAATTTAGCTGTTCTTAATGACTGTCAATGAACAAGAAAAGTGGAAAACGTCTGGGATGAGCAGAGCAATACATGGATTTAACCGACTGTCTGTATTACTCCAGACTGTACCAGCAGTCTACAAACCTGATGATAATAATGCTAATGACACAGTGAAAAACCTCATGATTACTACCTCCCCACAGGGCCTAAAATGTACTAAAACTTTTGAGTGAAATATGCTTAGATGAAGAAAGTTGAATATGAACAGTAAAGAACCTGTTCAGTATTATTTAAGAAAACAATTGAAAACTGTTGATCTGGAACGTTACTGAAATGTTTATTTGAACATCTTCAAATATCGATAAAGTTGTTGCAGCAAAACCCTCTTACCTGTCGCATGACAGAGAGTAACAGATGCAATCAGCAACATCAGTGAAATTGGCAGAATTTTCCCTGAAACGAAAATTTACATTAGACTCAGTAGTAACACTGCCATCATCAAATATATCGGCTCACTAATTCTGATTCAAAACTTAATCAGCGCAGGGAAAAGAATAAGACTACGTTTTGGTTCGTAATGCAAACATTCGTGAGTGATATATGCGGCAGACAGTGTTGTTGTTTTTTTGTGTGTTTTTTTGTTTTTCTCCCTAGCTGATTGTATCCAGTCATTAGACGACACTGAGTAACTTGATTACATCTACTGTGATGCTGACATGTTATTACAGTATTAAATATTACAGTAGCCTATTTAATGATAGATAGATAGATAGATAGATAGATAGATAGATAGATAGATAGATATTACTGACTACAGTATACTAAAAGTACTGTTTTTTGTAAAATGTATTGCGGTAATTACGATTCTGTAACATTAAAAAATATCGATAGTCAAACCAGCCTCAACGAGATAACCTAAAATAAAATAAATTTTAATTTGTTCCACTTCTACATCTGCAACTGGATTTTCTGTTAATCAACTTATATTTGTACGCTTTCACAAAAAGTCCAAAAAATTCTTCTTAGCCTACCAGCATAGAATTTTTAGTACGTGGTTGTAGGCTATTTCGGTGTGACCGTAACGTTAACAATCCTAAAATGGCCGATTCATGTCAATTGCTCTAGCATTGTACGGGCTGTGAGAAGTATGTTTTAAGTAACATATAACCATAATCACCATAATCGTCGTTCGAAACCTTTGTAACACATGTAGAACAGTCCGGCCTAGCTGAAAGCGCCGTGTATCAAAATACATTAAAACTTCACATTAAGCAATGACAACTCACCTTGATGACGTTCACCTGTATTAATGCGAGAGTCCATTCCAACCTTTGTCTTCGCTTTAAAATACACACCAACTATAAACATACGAAGACAGTTGATCACTTTTGGAACATCCCATTCATACGCAGTGGAAACTAATTAGTATACATAGTAAATAAAATATTACAGGCAACACTGCGTGAAAAGAGGTGTATTCGGCCTGGAATACTCCTGTATATTCCCGGATACTCCACAGATTATCGGCTGTATCTGGCAGTTTGCAGCTCTGTTATGCGGCATGGAATACTCCTGAATATGTACCGTGTTTTGGGGTCTGCCTAGAGCCCTTAGTTGCCATGGTGAATAATCCCTTGGGGGTGCTTGGAAGGGAACATTTGCACTTCACACCTTGGGCCACCAGGTATCCTGCAATTGGTCAAAAGTCTTTCTTTGGATTGGTGGAGCAATGTCTTGCCCCTCCTCTAAAACCCTTCCCCATTGGACCATTGTGGGTCCCCAGACATGAATTCATATGGTTTATATAATAATTATTATGATTATTATTATTATTAATATTATTATTGGTGGTGGTGTTGTTTTATGAACATAGGTAGATTGTATAGATAGTCTGGCAAACAAATGAATTACACAAATTTTATTATAAATAAAGCAAATACAGTATAATATAAGGCATATAAATTGACAATTTTATACATATATATATAAAATCAATGTACAATATATAACAGAATAGAATACATTAGAACAGAATATACTGTAATATCATAGTATATAATACAAATGCTTTTTGGGAGCATAAATGAAACTCTAAATGTTGAGCATTCCCAAGAACAACCCAGCTTCCGTGGTCTCTATTCTGTAGCACCCCACACAGTGCAGACAACTCTGTGCTAGGCGGGAGGACCCACGCTGGCCTTCCATCCAAGATGGCGGCGTCCCCTTCAGAAATTATATCTACTGATGCGGTCCTCCATATGGCAGCCTCTCCCTCAGTTTAAAGAACACTAGCTCTGGCCTTGAGCAGATGCAAAACACAGTGAAAACAGAAATTAGATCACTGAAAATAGCAAATGGAGAAAAAGTCTAAGAACTACTAGGGAAATTATGTTTTGACTTACTCTTCTCCTCCTTTGCCTCGTTCGAGTGGCGATCCTGCCCCCCTCTTTGTTCTCTGGATTCACCCGGTAACTCTTTCGAATAGTCTCAATCGGTCTCTCAGGATGCTAGAGAGAAAAAAAACGGAGAAGAAAGGAAGATTGAATAAAAGTTCGTTGAGAATTCCAAGCACTGCTATGAAACAATCGCGACTATATAGTCTACCAACAAAACACGCTGTCCTACCTTGTCCGTGGATCATATCTGTGCGTGTTGTTTTCAGCATTATGCATTATCCGCACAGCTTCCTGTAGAAGCAAAATTAATACAAGAGTTAAATTCAACCACATTAAGGGATAAAGCAGATAAAGAAATGTGAACGTATCAGAATGCGCGGCAGTCAAAGACGAAAGCCAGAAGGCTACAGAAATAAACTTACCGAAACAGTTATTCCCCGCTCGTCTTCTTTTCTCGGGCAAACTCCTCTTGCGCCTCTTTGATGGGACTCCATCCTGTGACAGGATTCCTGTCCAACCGCCGAATAACATTCTCCATGAACGTTTACTGCTGTTCAGACATCTTCTTAAAAATGCATTTAACGGGGACACCAGTTGTTTGTTTTCGTTCGGACTCGGCGTTGGAAAAATTGGATATTCCCGACGCACGAGTAGCCTCTCCACTCCGCTGTCCGTTCGAAAACTCAAGTGTTCTTTTGCAAGCCATCTTCAAAATGCACACTATCGACAGAATACGGAGTACAACTTCTGTAATCCTTCAGTGACTCGCTTCTCCTTACCTTACTACAGGTAACCCCTTCCCCAAAGCAAATTTCGCGCTGCAGTTGCACACAATGCTATTGGTTACTGTCACCCTACGCCATGCACGCACAGAAAACTGATTGGACAGGACTCAACCTTAGATTCTAAGTGGGTGGTTTGAAAACGGGGCGCGTCCTCGTACTGCGGAGAAACATTCCGAACAAGCAAGCGAGAATCAACAACAAAAACTCCTATGCCCTGTAAACTTTTTTTTTTTTAAAGTCCTGTATCCTTTGTCCCCCATCCCTCATACTGAGATAAGGTCCCGCATTTTCGCTGGTCGTCTGGTTTTTAACTGTCAGAAATAAAAAATATATGGATCCATTATTTTACCCGCCCGCACATGAGCATAGTTTCTAATCTATTTAATAGCGCTATGTCAAAAGCAGTAAAAATGCAATATAGGCGAGTTTTTTTAAAAGCCTTGCTTTCACCAAATGGCTGAGAGGAGAGCGTTGAGGGCGGTCATCAAGAGTCTGTGGCGGCCGTCAATCAAACTGTGCAGCTGTGGGGCCGACGAATTTCTTTGCTACGTCACAAAAACCAAACTTAGTAAAACTTTACAGATATGAAGATAAACGCTGTCAGCCGACGTCATGGTCAAAAAGAAAGGAAAAAGTTCTTTTATCCCTTCTGACCATGCTTCTCATCCAATAGAGATTTTGGCTTGATATAAAGATTTGCATTGAAATTGTTTTATTTTGTGTAATATTTTATTTTGAGCCTTATTTATTCTTATAGTTGGATTTGGTCAGGGGTTTAACTTGAAAGACTTGAGCTGTATGATGCCTGCTGCTTTGCTTAAGTACAGTTGCCTTTGATGGGCCTGTAATGGCCAATGCATGTTGGATGTCTATCAATACAAGTGTATACAAGTGTTTCCTATACAGTTAGACTGACATTATATCTAAGTTTTACATCATCTCTCAGCATTAGTAACATGTCCCATATTGTCCCACACAAACTTACTATTTGTCCCCCATTTGGTCTGTTTGCATCTGGTCACCCTGTACCTTTGACCCCAAGTAAAGGACAGTTGCATAACCATCAAATATGTAATTAATGAACATTTAGACTTTTTTTAAATTATGTTTTCAGTGTGTTTTTGTATGCTCCATTTGAAGTGTCCATTGTAATTTAGCTGCATGACAGAGCAATGACATTAAAGGCTATATGGGCCTACCACTGCTATATTATACACCATGCAACACCTAAGAAGTTTGTGTGGTTATCAAAATATCGGCTAAATATTACATATAGGCTAACTGATAGAAAGTTACAGTGAGGAAGGGGGGCAGGCTTCTATACCCAGTCCCACCTAGACCACTGACTGTTATTAGCATTTGAAAGGCCAAGCCATCAGCTAACGACTGTGGTCACGCGGATGCCCGAAAACTGCCATCTAACAGCTGTATTCGGACATTTGTGGGAGTTTTCAGGTCCGCATGACAAAGTTCTGCGGGCATCCGAATACCTCCGGAAAACAGCAGGTTTAGCGGAAGTTTACTTTGTCCGGATATTTCCGAATACACCACTTTTCACGCAGTGCAAGGCGCGGTGACCTTGTCCTTTTTCACAAGTTGGCGATTCAGTAACACTTTCGCTTTTGATTTTGTGCGAGGATACAGCGCTTAGCTTTAATACTAAAAACCTGTTTAAGGAGTCAGCATCCCTCACATACATGACATTTAAAATATTCGGTCATTTCTCATGGCGATCCTCTGCAGAAGCAATCGTAACAGAAGACAAAAAAAATCCACAACCATGGAGACACTCCACGCGGCAGGATTCCTTTCTTAGCCAGATAGCTTCAATCACTGTCCAGTAGGAAAACAAGGAAGTGCGGTATTGAACAACCTTGAATTTTTAATACGATTGTCTAGCGCGCCATGAAATCGGTCTTATGCATTAACATCTACAGCAAAGTGCAAAGTTTCCTTTCCTCTGTTATTTCATGGCATGGCAAAAACCCAAAACGACAAAAATCAATCTGTCCCATAAAAAAAATCAACATGACAAAATTACATAAAAAATTACATAGTTCTTGAATAATTTTATCGTATATTGTTTTATTTATCCTCTATTACTCACACAAACACGCGCGCACGCACATGTATATATATATATATATATATATATATATATATATATTTATTTATACATACATACATACATACATATATATATATATATATATATATATATACGTGTGTGTGTGTGTGTGTGTGTGTGTGCGTGTGTGTATTTGTAAGGAATTAAATAATACTGGTTGGCTCGCATGCCGTCCTGCTAAAAAAAAAAAAAAAAGGTTAGAGAACCGGGCTTGTGACTGGAGGGTTGGCGGTTCGATTCCCAGGCCCAACACCCACAGCTGTGTGCCCTTGAGTAAGGCACTTAACCCCAATGCTCCCCGGGCGCTCCCCCGGGAGCAAGGGAGGCTGCCCACTGCTCCTGCGTCTGATGTGTGTGTTCACTACTGGTGTGTTGGATGGGTTAAATGCAGAGGACAAATTCACTGCTCACTGTTCACAGTGTGTGTGTGCAACCACAGAAGCTTAAACTTAAACTTAACGTAATACATGCAGAGAGAGGCAAGAGGGCTTCCACTTGAACTTGTTTTGAAAAATCCGTCTTAATTCACTTGTCATCAAAATTTATTCAATTTAAGTGAACTGCTGACTGCTAATAGTCACTCCATAGCTGCTCTTTTCTCAGAACTTTGCTTGAGTGGGTTTCATGAATATTTCTGATGATTTAACAATTCTCATTCAAACTAAAACTATTCATGGTTGAGTGCCTGACCTCTCAAAAGTGTCTGACAACATCTGTTGTCTTGAGTGTTCTCATTTAGGACTAGCTGATGCAGTCTGACCTCCGTAACATAAGCAATTATAAGTAGCTGTCCAAGAGCATGTAGATATCTGAAGTACCCCACAAGAAATTGCCTGGTCACATTAATGGAAGTACACCATATTTACCATTGGGGGGCGCCTGTACAACTATTTTGACTTGAGTAAACAATCCATGACGTTGGCCAAAGGTAAATATTGTCTTAAGGGTAACACTACACATGTCCGTTCTCAGGCATATTGGAGATAAACAATGCAAATGTAAAGACTGATTCTGTTTATGGATTTTTATGCTGAGCCTCACTGAAACATCTTTCAGAGTTTTGTGGAGTGGGGAAAAAAATGACATTGCTTACCTTGATGAAGAATCTTCTATCCCGTTGGTGTAACTGGGACATGAAACCATCATAAATAATGGTATGGTATGACTGAAATAGTGAGATTTAAAAAAAAGGAAAAGACATCATTTTCTCTCCACTTCCTTCAAAGTGTTAAGAGGTATGCTACTGTATGTAATGGAAAATGCAAACACATGTCTGAAATGATAACAGACCTACAGCACCATCAGTAATAAGACTACATCTTTTTATAGAAGCTGTGTCTATGGGTACAGCCTTGTTTTTTTTTGTCTGAGACAGGGAGAGAGAAACAAAACAAAAGAGGACAGTACCAAATGTTTATGAGCACATACTTTAAATATACCTATATACTCCATTACTATTACATTTCAGTTATAAAGACCAGTTATAAAGGTGAGTTATAAAGACCAGTTATAATGGCCAGTTATAAAGGCCAGTTATAAAGGTCAGTTATAAAGACCAGTTATAAAGGTCAGTTCTTGACTACTTCCTAAACTGGTGTAAGAAGTCAAACCTTCTCCTAAAAAGCACTAAAACAAAGGAAATGTCCAACGATTTTAGAAAGCTGCAATCCAAGCCCTGCCTTTATCAATGGGGAGCCAATACAACTTATTACAAATTACAAATACCTTGGCATTGCGCTCGATCATATGCTTAAATGGGACCTGTGGACTGACTTCATAAACACTAAAACACAACAACGAATGTTCTATTTAAAGAAATTGTTATCCTTTCATGTCCACAACAAAATGCTTCAAATGTTTTCCTGTGCTTTTACTGAAAGTGTTTTAAGCCTTCTGCATCATGTGCTACTGAGGCCCAGAAAAAGACAGTCAGAGAAATGGTAACAATGGCCAGTAAACTTTTAGGGATTATATTACCAAGTATGCAATGCATTTACAGAGACAGAATGATGAATAAGGCAAACAACACTGTGGGTGACAAGAGGCACCCCCTTGCCTCTTCATTTAAAGTGCTGCCATCTGGGCAATGATATTGCACCCTCTATTCACAAAAAAATAGATCCAAATTTAGATTTGTTTCCAGAAGCCTTTAAGCTTTTAAATAGGTAATGCATATAATAATAAGCAGTATTATTATGGTCTAGCCAGCCTGGTCTACTGCAAGGTGCGTGCTATGTGTATAGGCATGTATATGGTGACCCTGTGACATTATGATGAAATGTCTTGTGATTGTGCTGCAAAACTTGTGATTGTGCTTGTTCCCATGGGGACAAATAAAGTATCTATCTATCTATCTATCTATCTATCTATCTATCTATCTATCTGTCTGTCTGTCTGTCTGTCTGTCTGTCTATCTATCTATCTATCTATCTATCTATCTATCTATCTATCTATCTATCTATCTATGGTCCTATGTTTAATATCTGGGTGTGAGAAATCGATGACTTGTTATTTAATCTGTAAACCCTGTTAAAGCTATGAGAAAGTTGTTGGTTTACTGCTGCTCCTTCGTTTTGTTTTGTTTTGTTTTGGGGTTTTTCCCCTGTGTTTCAATACAGCTGTGTGGAGCACACAGATGTTCTCCCTCCACAAGAAATACCCTAACATTTTAAATCTTTTTATATGTATATACTGAAAGTGAAAGTACTAAATCGTCTTCAAAATGGTGCTGATGCTGCTGTGGGATACACACACACTGTTATGACCCAGTGTAAATCATTTTCGTGTGAACAGTCTGGGTAGTTGTAGGGGGTGTGAAGCCAGTTTTGTTTGTTCTTCTTTTCTCCAGTTTTTTAGTTAGGGAGTTAGGGAAGAGTTCTGTATTTTCTTTTTCTTTTATTTTTGGGAAGTAGTTTATTTAGTTTGTAAATTATAGATTGTTTTGGTTGTTGTTTTGGCCGTTCACCCCCGACGCTCTTCACTACCACTTTTGTAAATAAATCACTTTTTGCACTGTATTCGCTGGCACGGGTCATCACAGGGAATAGGGAAAGGGGAGTCACTTTTGTGTTATGCTCAGTAACCCCTAGGCTGGGCATAAAACACACACACATATATATATCACATATCCCCACCACAACAGCCAAAAACCTAGGCGTAACCCTCGACAACCAGCTAACCTACTCCGGTCACATCGCAGAAATCACTCGATCCTGCAGATTCTCCCTATACAATATCAGGAGAATCCGCCCATTCCTCACACAGCAGTCGACCCAGCTCCTGGTCCAAGCGCTTGTCATCTCCCACCTGGACTACTGCAACGTCCTACTGGTGGTGTCCCCTCACAGTGTGAAGTTTCTAGGAGCATCTTGGCTTGGTTCACTTATTGTTTGCAGTGCGCGTGCATGAGGCGTGGGACCTGGACACCTCTCCCAATTAGTCTGCCTCCCCCAAGGTAAGCCTTAACTCTGCTGTCAATGCCCTCTCTTTTACTCTAGTTGCAAGGGTGGGTAACTGTTTGTATGATGCGTGTGATGGTGGAAGTCTGACTGTGTGATAGTGCTGTGATGGTGTGCTAGTGGAAGTATTTCATATTCTTGTATTGCTACACTTTTAAAGGCTATTTCGGTAATAAAGAATTCCTAATTATGGTCCCACCTTGTAACCTGCGGTGTTGACTGTATCTGCAATAAGTATCATTTGCTATCACATTGAAATTGTTGCCAGAATACTTTTGCGTGATTCCAGCTTTGCAGTGATTCCACTACCTCCTTGGTCAATAAAATTCAATTTTACATCTGAAACCACGTCTCTGGCTTCCTGTTATTAAGGAACCTGTGTTCTATGTGCTAGTACTGGGTTGAAATTCTCTGGGTGAAATTCCCAGGGTGCCGTAGTTGGCTACAATTTAAACATTATTTTTTTTATTATTATTATTTGACTTGGTGAACTTTAAGCCCTTACTCTTGCCACACACGTTTATATAACACAGTAGCATGAGCTAGAGAGAGTGCATGGAGGGTCAATTAACTGAGCTTCATTGTAACAGAGAAGTGTTACTACTGTACTCCTTTCAACAACTAAAAAAAATAGATTTCGGAGATTTTGGACATTGCACTTTTCAGTAAGCTCTCTACCTGCATCCTCTGGTCTCTTGTGACGGAGTAGTAGCAACATTCTCCATTCCATATTCTGACGTCCCCAGATAAACAACAGCGGAGACACCTTTTTACTGGTTGCTTTAAGTTATGAAGTAAACTCAAAAAAGCGGCCACAACTCACCTTGGTAATGGAGCACGGGGGCTCAGAATTCTTACCTACAATCCTGCACACATACATACCTCTTTAAAACAAATGTAAAGTTACAGAAGAAATCACTGAAAGACAAGGTGTTGCAAACTTTAGATGAGTTTGTAATGAATGCCTATTGCACCGCTGATATGTCAGTAGTGCATCCAAGCACACAATTTTACTAAGCATATAGGATAGAATGTCTCTGCTATTTGAGGCTTGTCTTTATGTTGAGGGTTGTCCATGTGTTGATTCTATTTCCAATTCATGTTATTTGTTAAATATATAATTTATTATTTTGTTATTTTTTTATTAGGAATGTGATTTAGTGCATGTGTTAAGTTATGTGCTCTCATCAGTTATAATATTTGGTATATTGCACTGTATATATTATCTGTTAGGTTGTAAAGTATAATTTGTTAATTATTTGTTTCCATTGTTAAATGGTTTACAACCATGCTTTTTGTTGTACGCATGTATTATGTGTAATACGTTTTATTTGTGACGTCGACTATAAAAGTGGAACGGCTACTGATAACTGTTTAGTGCTGCATGTAAGAGAGAGAGAGAGAGAGAGAATAAAATCGACTGCATCCAAAGATATCTTCTGTGTGATCCTTTATTGATATGGAGAACAGAATTGAAATCTCAACAACATGACACCATCGAGACCTAGTCTTCCAACACCAAGACTCTGTCTGGGTGCCTCTGATGACCTCCTCTCTGCTTGTGCTGTGTAATTTATCTTTTGTTCAATAAAGACAAAAGGCATAAAAGCATTCTGATTCAAACTCACAGCGGCAGTAATAGCCCCATCTGGCCTGTCAAGAAAGCAGATGGAAGCTGGCGCCTCACAGTTGATTACCGGGAAGCCAATAAGCATGAGGTGCAAAAGCTTGCTAATGATACTCTCGTTGCACTAGGTGAGGTCTCTTTCGCCCTACAGTCTCACCGTTTGATGATACTGCAGAACCGTATGGCTCTAGACTATCTTCTTTCTGCCCAGGGTGGTGCATGCTCAGTCATAGGTCCAGAGTGCTGTACTGATGTAGTTGACCCCTCTCAGAATTTATCACAAATTATGGGTGACATTTCTGATCTGGTTCTACGGGTTCAGCATGTCCAGGGCGACGACAGTGGCTGGTTTAGTGGTTTATTTGGAGGCCTCTGGCCTATGGCCCAGCAGGCACTATATGTTCTGACAGTGGTGATAGGGGCAGCTTTGTTTGTGTATTTTATCCTGAGACTCATGTGTTGTGGTATCAAGGCTGTTACTACTTCGGAACGATTGCAGCCAAAACATCGGCGTGCCAAGAGGCCGTTAATGCCTTTTTGAAGGTGACGTTTATTCTAAATGCATGGTACGCGGATTGATTTGTTAGACCTCCTTATTCAAGGATGTAGATGGATAATGGCCTGATCACCCATTATACGAAAGAGGGTTTGATATATGGTTTGCTTAGCGCATGTTTAGCACATATTCACATATTTAGCTTATGCATGTATGTATTAATTTGTATTAATCATTACGCTTCTTAATGATTAAGAGGGGGGAGATGTGGGGCCTAGCTAAACACGTTGACCACCACCCGACCTTTCTGGTCTCTTTTGGGGTGAACATAGGGGTCACACACGATTGCAAGCTCACAGGTACATATATTTTGTAAGGTGACAGGGATGCACCCTGTTCCTTTTACTTCGTTCACGCTCATGCCTCAGAGGTTCTTTATCTACAGGCGCCAAGGTCAAAGGCCCCTGTGTGCATGGGTATATCTGTGTGTGTGTGTGAGTTTGTGATTCAGTCTTCCACCATCAAGACTCAGTCTTCCACCATCAAGACTCAGTCTTACACCATCGAGACCTAGTCTTCCAACACCAAGACTCTGTCTGGGTGCCTCTGATGACCTCCTCTCTGCTTGTGCTGTGTAATTTATCTTTTGTTCAATAAAGACAAAAGAGCCACCTCAAGTCGTCGTCGTGCCTATTTATTATTTTTAACATTTTGAAAAACATCGATGCCCAACAAATGACCAGATTTAATGTTGTGTTCATTAGACAAGCACTTTAAAATTTTATTTTGGGCATAACTGATATTCTGATACATTTGAATGTAATAGATTATAGCTGTAATAAATCACCATATGAAGTTACTCACTACTTGAATAGTCATTTTATGAGACTCTTTTTTACTCATACTCAAGTCGTTATTTTGATTAATAATTTTACCTCTACTTGAGTCATCACTATTATAAAGTAATAAGACTTGTACTTGAGTGCAGTGCTGCTTACTCTACCCACCCCTGGTAGGCTGCTGTCTAAACACATCATCTGACAGAATTGTTTAGCCTTGCAACAAATTGGGCTCTTATACCTGGATTTTCCTGTTTTTATCACCACCTCCTAATCTGTTCCTATATTCTTACCTTGTCAACTAAAAAGTTAAGGTTTGGCCTATTATTATTATTACCGCCAAAAAAGAAACGCTGGATCTTTTTCACCAAGTCTGTCAACGGTATCTAGGTAAATTTGTTGATAAGCACTTATATCATATTATAAATGCTCATATATCCAAATCAGTACTCAGAAGATGTAGAACTAATTTATAAATATCAGAGGATGCTGCTGAACTCATTTACGTGTAACATTTTGACATGAGTCAAGCGTTTTATCGAGTGTAGATTTGCAACCAAACTACTGAAACAGAAAACATGGAAAATGCCTATTACATGTCTACTGCTCTAGAGTTATCGAAACTTCAAGAGACTTGTTCTAATTAAAATATGACCATAGTTACCATAACATTGTTGTCAAATAATACTCAATAGTCACATGTTTTGTAATATGCCATACTAGAAATCAAAAACTAAAGAGCGTAGTCTATATGGCTTCAAGACTCATTTCGAGGTCATTTCGAGCAAACGTTAGGAATTTGGTTAAGTAGCCCTTGCTTTTGATGTCCTGTGGATGGTTTGCCGCAGTTTGATGGAGCAGTCAGCTCAGATGTTACCTCCGCAAAGATATTCATGCAACTCTCTACATCTTAGCCTATGTGATTTTAAATCTAAATCTAAAGTGAGCAGTCGTTCATAAACCCGTCTCAGATTTCAGTATTTGGTCTTAGGGTGAAGGAATCATTTTCAAGAATAAATGGAATCTTTCTACACTAATGTGACACGGACATCTGAACGTATTCATCGTGGAGCGCCTTACTCCTCACAATCTAACTTTAAGATGAACTAAACACTCTAACCCAGCTGGCAAGTGACCGACCTTCAACGTTGAAATGTGGCTGCAATAATGTCAGTTGTTGTTTCAGTGTTGAAAAAACATTGAAACAACATTTAATGCTAATGGTTGTAGAAATATGAACAAAATACTTATAAATCAACGCTGAAATTTCAACGCTGAGAGGTACATTGATTCGACAAAATGTCTTCAACAACAAGCAAAAGAAAATTGTAACATCTCCTTCATATTTATTCAGGAAACAGCCATAATATCTTTTTCCAGGGAGTCTCATTTGATCACATTAAACTTACTACTGAGTTATTTAGATTTGTTTATTTTTGCATTTGTAGTATAGGCATTGTAGTATTCCAAGTAGCAACTTGCATTACATATAACAACTACACTGAAAACATATGACATGTAGCCCTCAGTAAATTCCTGATTCAGACTGTATTGTCGTGTTGATCCAATTTCAAACTACATTATAATATTGTACCGTCGGAGAGCGGTCATTGGCTCCGCACCTTTTGCGCTGTTGGGCAAGTTTCACTGTTTGTTTTTGTGACAACGTGTTTGAAATAGATGTATGTTGGCGGATGTTTACTGGTCTTGTTTGGGATAGCTGTTTCTATGAGTTAAGTTTTTATTTTACAGATAGTAATTTTGGACATCGGCATTTGGTATCAGTATTAAATGACTCGGATCGGGATCTGGGGCAAAAAAAAACTTGATCGGGACATCCCTAGTAATTACAGTATTCTCATGGGATCATTTTCTCTGGTTCCAGGACTGATCAGAGGAATCAGGGATTTTTTTGGTACCACATTATTAAAAGTGTAGAGATGTGATTGTGTTGCTATATCATAAAAGGACAGTGTGTGTTTGTCACAGTCTAAGAACACTCCTAGTGTAGTGAATATATCACTGACTTGTATTGGTCTTATTGGGTCAGTGTTGATGTAGACACCCTGCTCTTCTTCATAAGACAGAACCCAGAAACCATTCTCTGGGGTTAATGGGACCTTATAAGATCTCTCAGCACTGTCACAGGCCACACCCACATACCATGAGAGTTTGGCTTTAGGTTTCTCCCACACCTTAATTTGCCAGAAATGTTTTCCTGAGTTCAGTTGTTCTTTACATAGAGCAAATGCTCTCATTTCTTCACGCTTTTGATTTGGACTTGCTGATGAAGGAGTGAAATGAGTGAACTCCACTGTACTTCCGTAGTGTCCTATTCTCATAAACGTCGGAGTCTTTTCTTTATCCAGAGTGATGTTCACTGTAGGAAGAAAATAAAGGATTTCATTGTCTGAAGGTAACTGCGTGACATATTGTGAGAATAAATATGTGAATTATTGTGTAAAGTACTGTCGCTCTTGCATCGGAACAACAGAATTCATGGTTTACCTTTAAACTGTCTCACCCCCCCCAACTCTGCAGGTCCTGTAATGAGAAAAGACTCAGATCAGTTATGGTGTGTGTGTGTGTGTGTGTGTCTGTGTCTGTTTTAAAAGAGAAAATAGTTGCAGTTTAAAAAACATCACAGACACCAGTCAACTTGAATAAGAACACTTTCAACATTAAGAAACCAAGGTGTAAATACAGATGATTAAATTCATTCAAATGTAGGAGGTTGACTAATATAGCATAACACTGACAACATAAAGAACTAACATCTGCTGAAGGGGAATCTAGAAATGTGAAAAATACACTGAAAATACTAAAAGGGATCCTTTTTTTTATTTTGGAGATTATTTTGCTTAGGTTAGTTTATTTAATAGAATACTGAAATAACTGAAACAATAAACAACCTTTTCCTTAGATGGAATAAGGTCCTACTCTTGAGTGAGTGAAAGATGGTTTTTTACCATTGTGAGTGTTAGGAGTGGAGTCTCTTATTTCATGTCCAGATCCCAAACTGCTGCTCTGTGGCATTTCATGGCTGCCATCTCCTTGTGGTTGATGTCAATGTAAGAAATCATAGAATTATAGTTATAAAATGTCACGGATATGAGTCTGATTGAATAAGAGCAGTGTTTGAATACAGAAGAACAAATTCACTTTGCCAGGTTACTTACTGTGCTGAAGTGGAGTACCCTCTTCCTCTGTAGAGAAACAATGTTCATATTTTGAAATTCAGATATATACTTTGTCCGGATGAGTTTATGAATTAAAAATACCATAAGTTACACATTAAAAAGCTTCTGTTAGCAAAGTATGCTCAGTTTCAGCTAGAGAATTGTAACTTTCTGTATTAAAACGTTTGAGTATAAAACTTAGAAACTCTACCTGCTTTTCCTTCATTTAGGTTTGATTCACCGCATGATAAAAAACCTGTCAAGAAAAAGTGTTAAAATACTAATTATAACTTTGTTTTGTTTTTGTTTTGTGAGTGGATGACGGTCCTGTACCTTTTTTACGCAGAAGAAAAAACCCAATGAGTGGAATGATGATCAGTAGTGAAATGACCACAGTGATGATGAGAGCTGTTGATGAACCTACAGACAAATAACCAACACAAATCAATAGATATGCTGACACTAGCAAGGAAAGGAAAAAAAAACATTTTATGCTCTGTTTTGACAGGCCAACTATTCCTCACCTTTCCATCATTCACACATGAAACTCTGTTGACAGTTTCTGTAATACTGATGGAAAAGTTTCCAGTAAATAGAGTCTCACCTTTAGGAGTAAGTGACACTTTCACTCTTCGCTCTCTCTTCTCCTGATCAGATAAACTGACAGAGCAGGAGATCCACTCTGACTCAGAGGGAGAGAAGAGCAGCCAAGAACTCACACTCACCAGATCATCACTATCTGATACAGAGAGAGAAGGGGGGGGGGGACAATACACTTTTGATAGGCTTTCTTTCAGAGGTTTTTGTATCTGTTTACCAAATTATGCTTATTGTGTTGATATAAGAGTCACCTTTTTTGTGTATGACATTACTGTTGTGTTTGATCTCTTTCCCTTCTCTGTCTCTCCAGGTTACTGTGGGCTGTGGTGACCAACCATCTGACACACAGGTAACATTCACCTGTTCTCCCCCTATTTCAGTGAATGAGAGGACTGGAACAGAGCCCAGGACTGAGAGAAAGAGAGAAATAAGAAGAGGTTGATTCCATTCTTTTCTATGGTGTTTTACCTTTGCACATTTTAATGTTGACTTAAAGGTGGAGCCTCTGACACAATGAGTTAACACTGAGCTAAAGCATATGGAAATAGAAATGCTTTTAAAGACTGAACTGAACAGTTCATTAATCATTACAAAACCCAAAGAAGAACACTGAATGTCTGGTAAGACCGTTTATATTGCATGGAAATGGCAGAGGGATTAGTCATTACATAAAGTAGTGCTGTAAGTCATTAGATAAAAGATCATTTGCATTTTGAGTGGAAATGACATCTTTACATTATCCCTTACTCCTTATACCATATTCCTCCCATTAGTCAGAAAAATGTATTTGCAATTTTGATTGCAGAGAACTTTCCACTCACCATTTACTGTTAGTGATGTAGTGGCTGTTTCAAACCACTTTGCAGTGTTGACATAACACACATATTCTCCTCTGTCTGACAGTGTGATGTTCTCCAGTTTCAGAGACACATTCCCCTCCTCCAGACTCCCTATCAGAGACACTCTGCCCCTGCACTGAGAGTCTATAGGACTCTCCTGGATCCTCTTATCCTCATATAAGACAACTGGGGTATCAAATTGTTTGGGCCTGTACCAGCGCACCTCCATTTCCACAACACTGAATTTAGGAGACACACTACAGGGCAAGACCACAGAGGATCCAAGCTGGGCTGAGACTGGACCATCAGAGACCATTAAAGAGAATGTATCTGGAGCTGAGAAAGGAGACAGATATGGGGTCATAGGGAATTCTGACATGAAACTGTGGGTCTCTGACTATGGAGTTCATTACAAAGTTGGTCTGGAGATAGAAGCTCACATATTGAACTGTACTGCACTATAAGATCTAGGCCTGTGTTTGTTTATCACATAATGACTGACCTTTGTAACAAAAGACTCAACAGAAGCCAGCAGTGATAGTGAATGTTTTTCTTTAGAGAGACAGAGATGGAATCTACTTAATGTTTACTGGGTTGACAATATGAATTTAATGGAATTCATAATAAAATTGTGTTTATTATTTTCTTAGCTTTTCAATGATTATTTTTTTAACAGTGATTACAAGAGATCGTTACCACTGGATCTGGATATATTCTGAATACTTAAATGCACCCCATATTTTTTCATTCATTCTTTTTCTAAGCCGTTTATCCTAATTAGGGTCACAGGGGGTGCTGGAGCCTATCCCAGCGCTTACTGGGTGAAAGGCAGGGAAACACCCTGCACAGGTCACCAATCCATTGCAGCAGCCCAATATTTATGATCCCCAAATATGCTCAAAAATATGCTCCCCAATATTTAAATAAACTAAATGCACTGTAATCAGGGTGACAAAAGCACTGGAAATTTAGCTGTTCTTAATGACTGTCAGTGAACAAGAAAAGTGGAAAACATCTGGGATGAGCAGAGCAATACATGGATTTAACCGACTGTCTGTATTACTCCAGACTGTACCAGCTGTTTACAAACCTGATAATAATAAAGCTAGTGACACAGTGAAAAACCTCATGATTACTACCTCCCCACAGGGCCTAAAATTTACTACAGCGTTTGAGTGAAATATGCTTAGATGAAGAAAGTTGGATATGAACAGTAAAGAACCTGGTCTTCAGTATTATTTAAGAAAACAGACAACTTTAATGTGAAAAGGGTGTAAGGGTGTAATAACATGCTGATATTAAACACAACTGGTGAAAAACCACAATGAGAATAAGACAACAGAGTGTTTCCATTAAAATGCCATTCATTCACACTGCTATTGATCTGGAATGTTACTGAAATGTTTATTTGAACAGCCTCAAATATCGATAAAGTCGTTGCAGCAAAACCCTCTTACCTGTCGCATGACAGAGAGTAACAGATGCAATCAGCAACATCAGTGAAATTGGTAGAATTTTCCCTGAAACGAAAAGTTACATTAGACTCAGTAGTAACACTGCCATCATCAAATATATCAGTTCGCTAATTCTGATTCAAAACTTAATCAGTGCAGGAAAAGAAAAAGACTACATTTTGGTTCTTGATGTACACATTCGTAAGTGATAGATGCGGCAGACAGTGTTGGTTTTTTTGTTTGTTTCTTTATGTTTTCCCTAGCTGATTGTATCCAGTCATTAGACGACACTGAGTAACTTGATAACATCTACTGTGATGCTGACATGTTATTACAGTATTAAATATTACAGTATTTAATGATAGATAGATAGATAGATAGATAGATAGATAGATAGATAGATAGATAGATAGATAGATAGATACTGCTGACTACTGTATACTAAAATTACTGTTTTTGTAAAATGTATTGCGGTAATTACGATTCTGTAACATTAAAAATATCTATAGTTAAACCAGCCTCAATTAGATAACCTAAAATAAAATAAATTTTAATTTGTTCCACTACTGCATCTTCAGCTGAATTTTCTGTTAATCAACTTAAATTTGTACGCTTTCACAAAAAGTCCAACAAATTCTTCTTCGCCTACCAGCATAGGATTTTTAGTACGTGGTTGTAGGCTATTTCAGTGTGACGACTGTAACGTTAACAATCCTAAAATGGCCGATTCATGTCAATTGCTCCAGAATTGTATGGGCTGTGAGAAGTATGTTTCAAGTAACGTATAACCATAATCACCATAATCGTCGTTTGAAACCTTTGTCACACATGTAGCATAGTCCGGCCTGGCTGAAAGTGCCGTTTGTCAAAATACATTAAAATTTCACATTAAGCAATGACAACTCACCTTGACGTTCACCTGTACTAATGCGAGAGTCCATTCCAACCTTTGTCTTCGCTTTAAAATGCACACCAACTACAAACATACGAAAAAAAGTTGATCACTTTTGGAACATCCCATTCATACGCAGTGAAAATTAATTAATATTAATGGTAAATAAAACATTACAGGCAAAGGCGCGGTGACCCTGTCCTTTTTCACAAGTTGGCGATTCAGTAACACTTTCGCTTTTGATTTTGTGCGAGGATACGGCGGTTAGCTCTAATACCAATATCCTGTTTAAGGAGTCAGAGTCCTTCACACAAATGACATTTAAATATTCGGTAATTTCTCATGGCGATGCTCTGCAGAAGCAATCGTAAGAGAAGACAAAAAAAATCCACAACTATTGAGACACTCCACGCGGCAGGATTTCTTTCTTGGCTAGATAGCTTCAATCACTGTCCAGTAGGAAAACAAGGAAGTGCGGCATTAAATCACCTTGAATTTTGAATACAGTTGTCTAGCGCGCCATAAAGTCGGTCTTATGCATTAACGTTCATCTACAGCAAAGTGCAAAGTTTCCTTTCTTCTGTTATTTCATGGCATGGCAGAGACCCAAAACGATAAAATCAATCTATTTCATAAAAAAAAATTACATACAAAATTACATTGTTCTTGAATAATTTTATTGTATATTGTTTTATTTATCCTCTATTACTCACACACACAAACACGCGCGCACGTACGTGTATATAAATAAATATATATATATACACACATATATATATCTATATATATATATAGATATATATATATATCTATATCTATATATATATATTCACATATACATACATACATACATACACACACACACACACACACACACACATATATATATATATATATATATATATATATATATATATATACGTGTGTGTGTGTGTGTGTGTATTTGTAAGGCATTAAATAATACTGGTTGGCTCACATGCCGTCCTGTTTAAAAAAAAAAAAAAGCTTAGAGAACCGGGCTTGTGACTGGAGGGTTGCTAGTTCGATTCCCAGGCCAAACATCCACGGCTGTGTGCCCTTGAGCAAGGCACTTAACCCCAATGCTCCCCGGGCGCTCCCCGGGGAGCAAGGCAGGCTGCCCACTGCTCCTGCGTCTACTGGTGTGTTGGATGGGTTAAATGCAGAGGACAAATTCATTGCTCGCTGTTCACAGTGTGTGTGTGCAATCACAGAAGCTTAAACTTAAACTTAACGTAATACATGCAGAGAGAGGCGAGAGGGCTTCCACTTGAACTTGTTTTGAAAAATCCATCTTAATTCACTTGTCATAAAAATTGCATTTTAAGTGAACTGCTGACTGCTAATAGTCACTCCATAGCTGCTCTTTTCTCAGAACTTTGCTTGAATGGTTTTTCCTGAATATTTCTGATGATTTAACAATTGTCATTCAAACTAAAACTATCCATGGTTGAGTGCCTGACCTCTCAAAAGTGTCTGACAACATCTGTTGTCTTGAGTGTTCTCATTTAGGACTTGCTGATGCAGTCTGACCTCCGTAACATAAGCAATTATAAGTAGCTGTCCAAGAGCATGCAGATATCTGAAGTACCCCACAAGAAATTGCCTGGTCACATTAATGGAAGTACACCATATTTACCATTGGGGGGCGCCTGTACAACTATTTTGACTTGAGTAAACAATCCATGACGTTGGCCAAAGGTAAATATTGTCTAAAGGGTAACACTACACATGTCTGTTCTCAGGCATATTGGAGATAAATAATGCAAATGTAAAGACTGATTCTGTGTATGGATTTTTATGCTGAGCCTCACTGAAACATCTTTCTGAGTTTTGTGAAGTGAAACCATCATAAATAATGTTATGTTATGACTAAAATAGTGAGATTTAAAGAAAAAAAGAAAAAGACATATTTTTCTCTCCACTTCATTCAAAGTTTTAAGAGGTATGCTACTGTATGTAATGAAAAATGCAAACACATGTCTTAAATGATAACAGACCTACAGCACCATCAGTAATAAGACTACATCTTTTTATATAAGCTGTGTCTATGGGTACAGTCTTGCTTTTTTGTCTGAGACAGGGAGAGAGAGACAAAGCAAAAGAGGACAGTACCAAATGTTTATGAGCACATACTTTACATATACCTATATACCCCATTACTATTACATTTCAGTTATAAGGACCAGTTACAAAGGCCAGTTATAAAGGCCAGTTATAATGGCCAGTTATAAAGACCAGTTATAATGACCAGTTATAAAGGCCAGTTCTTGACTACTTCCTAAACTGGCGAGGTATGTGTATAGGCATGTGTATGGTGACCCTGTGATGTTATGATGAAATGTCTTGTGATTGTGCTGCAAACCAGTTTCCCATGGGGACAAATGAAGTATCTATCTATCTATCTATCTATCTATCTATCTATCTATCTATCTATCTATCTATCTATCTATCTATCTATCTATCTATCTATCTATCTGTCTATCTATCTATCTATCTATCTATCTATCTATCTATCTATCTATCTATGGTCCTATGTTTAATATCTAGGTGTGAGAAATCTATGACTTTTTATTTAATCTGTAAGCCCTGTTAAAGCTATGATAAAGTTGTTTGTTTACTGCTGCTCCTTCGTTTTGTTTTGTTTTGTTTTGGGGGTTTTTTCCCTGTGTTTCAATACAGCTGTGTGGAGCACACAGATGTTCTACCGCCGCAAGAAATACCCCAACATTTTAAATCTTTTTATATGTATATACTGAAAGTGAAAGTACTATATCGTCTTCAGAATGGTGCTGATGCTGCTGTGGGATACACACACACTGTTATGACCCAGTGTAAATCATTTTCGTTTGAACAGTCCGGGTAGTTGTGGGGGGTGTGAAGCCAGTTTTGTTTGTTCTTCTTTTCTCCCGTTTTTTCGTTAGGGAGTTAGGGAAGAGTTCTGTATTTTCTTTTTCTTTTATTTTTGGGAGGTAGTTTATTTAGTTGTAAATTTTAGATTGTTTTGGTAGTTGTTTTGGCCATGCTCACCCCCGACGCTCTTCACTACCACCTTTGTAAATAAATCACTTTTTGCACTGTATTCGCTGGCCTGGGTCATCACTGGGAATAGGGAAAGGGGAGTCACTTTTATGTTATGCGTTATGCTCGGTAACCCCTAGGCTGGGCATAAAACACACACACACATACATATATATATATCACATATCCCCACCACAGCAGCCAAAAACCTAGGCGTAACCCTCAACAGCCAGCTAACCTACTCCGGTCACATCGCGGCAGTCACTCAATCCTGCAGATTCTCCCTATACAATATCAGAAGAATCCGCCCATTCCTCACACAACAGTCGACCCAGCTCCTGGTCCAAGCGCTTGTCATCTCCCGCCTGGACTACTGCAACGTCCTACTGGTGGTGTCCCCTCACAGTGTGAAGTTTCCAGGAGCACCTTGGTTTGATTCACTTATTGTTTGCAGTGCGTGTGCATGAGACGTGGGACCTGGACACCTCTCCCAATTAGTCTGCCTCCCCCAAGGTAAGCCTTAGCTCTGCTGTCAATGCCCTCTCTTTCACTCTAGTTGCAAAGGTGGGTAACTGTTTGTATGATGCGTGTGATAGTGGAAGTCTGACTGTGTGATAGTGCTGTGATGGTGTGCTAGTGGAAGTATTTCATATTCTTGTATTGCTACACTTTTAAAGGCTATTTCGGTAATAAAGAATTCCTAATTATGGTCCCACCTTGTAACCTGCGGTGTTGACTGTATCTGCAATAAGTATCATTTGCTATCACATTGAAATTGTTGCCAGAATACTTTTGCGTGATTCCAGCTTTGCAGTGATTCCACTACCTCCTTGGTCAATAAAATTCAATTTTACATCTGAAACCACGTCTCTGGCTTCCTGTTATTAAGGAACCTGTGTTCTATGTGCTAGTACTGGGTTGAAATTCTCTGGGTGAAATTCCCAGGGTGCCGTAGTTCGCTACAATTTAAACATTATTTTTTTTATTATTATTATTTGACTTGGTGAACTTTAAGCCCTTACTCTTGCCACACACGTTTATATAACACAGTAGCATGAGCTAGAGAGAGTGCATGGACGGTCAATTAACTGAGCTTCATTGTAACAGAGAAGTGTTACTACTGTACTCCTTTCAACAACTAAAAAAAATAGATTTCGGAGATTTTGGACATTGCACTTTTCAGTAAGCTCTCTACCTGCATCCTCTGGTCTCTTGTGACGGAGTAGTAGCAACATTCTCCATTCCATATTCTGACGTCCCCAGATAAACAACAGCGGAGACACCTTTTTACTGGTTGCTTTAAGTTATGAAGTAAACTCAAAAAAGCGGCCACAACTCATCCCTTGGTAATGGAGCATGGGGGCTCAGAATTCTTACCAACAATCCTGCACACGTACATACCTTTTTAAAACAAATGTAAAGTTACAGAAGAAATCACTGAAAGACAAGGTGTTGCAAACTTTAGATGAGTTTGTAATGAATGCCTATTGCACCGCTGATATGTCAGTAGTGCATCCAAGCACACAATTTTACTAAGCATATAGGATAGAATGTCTCTGCTATTTGAGGCTTGTCTTTATGTTGAGGGTTGTCCATGTGTTGATTCTATTTCCAATTCATGTTATTTGTTAAATATATAATTTATTATTTTGTTATTTTTTTATTAGGAATGTGATTTAGTGCATGTGTTAAGTTATGTGCTCTCATCAGTTATAATATTTGGTATAATGCACTGTATATATTATCTGTTAGGTTGTAAAGTATAATTTGTTAATTATTTGTTTCCATTGTTAAATGGTTTACAACCATGCTTTTTGTTGTACGCATGTATTATGTGTAATACGTTTTATTTGTGACGTCGACTATAAAAGTGGAACGGCTACTGATAACTGTTTAGTGCTGCATGTAAGAGAGAGAGAGAGAGAGAGAATAAAATCGACTGCATCCAAAGATATCTTCTGTGTGATCCTTTATTGATATGGAGAACAGAATTGAAATCTCAACAACATGACACCATCGAGACCTAGTCTTCCAACACCAAGACTCTGTCTGGGTGCCTCTGATGACCTCCTCTCTGCTTGTGCTGTGTAATTTATCTTTTGTTCAATAAAGACAAAAGGCATAAAGGCATTCTGATTCAAACTCACAGCAGCAGTAATAGCCCCATCTGGCCTGTCAAGAAAGCAGATGGAAGCTGGCGCCTCACAGTTGATTACCGGGAAGCCAATAAGCATGAGGTGCAAAAGCTTGCTAATGATACTCTCGTTGCACTAGGTGAGGTCTCTTTCGCCCTACAGTCTCACCGTTTGATGATACTGCAGAACCGTATGGCTCTTCTTTCTGCCCAGGGTGGTGCATGCTCAGTCATAGGTCCAGAGTGCTGTACTGATGTAGTTGACCCCTCTCAGAATTTATCACAAATTATGGGTGACATTTCTGATCTGGTTCTACGGGTTCAGCATGTCCAGGGCGACGACAGTGGCTGGTTTAGTGGTTTATTTGGAGGCCTCTGGCCTATGGCCCAGCAGGCACTATATGTTCTGACAGTGGTGATAGGGGCAGCTTTGTTTGTGTATTTTATCCTGAGACTCATGTGTTGTGGTATCAAGGCTGTTACTACTTCGGAACGATTGCAGCCAAAACATCGGCGTGCCAAGAGGCCGTTAATGCCTTTTTGAAGGTGACGTTTATTCTAAATGCATGGTACGCGGATTGATTTGTTAGACCTCCTTATTCAAGGATGTAGATGGATAATGGCCTGATCACCCATTATACGAAAGAGGGTTTGATATATGGTTTGCTTAGCGCATGTTTAGCACATATTCACATATTTAGCTTATGCATGTATGTATTAATTTGTATTAATCATTACGCTTCTTAATGATTAAGAGGGGGGAGATGTGGGGCCTAGCTAAACACGTTGACCACCACCCGACCTTTCTGGTCTCTTTTGGGGTGAACATAGGGGTCACACGAGATTGCAAGCTCACAGGTACATATATTTTGTAAGGTGACAGGGATGCACCCTGTTCCTTTTACTTCGTTCACGCTCATGCCTCAGAGGTTCTTTATCTACAGGCGCCAAGGTCAAAGGCCCCTGTGTGCATGGGTATATCTGTGTGTGTGTGTGAGTTTGTGATTCAGTCTTCCACCATCAAGACTCAGTCTTCCACCATCAAGACTCAGTCTTACACCATCGAGACCTAGTCTTCCAACACCAAGACTCTGTCTGGGTGCCTCTGATGACCTCCTCTCTGCTTGTGCTGTGTAATTTATCTTTTGTTCAATAAAGACAAAAGAGCCACCTCAAGTCGTGCCTATTTATTATTTTTAACATTTTGAAAAACATCGATGCCCAACAAATGACCAGATTTAATGTTGTGTTCATTAGACAAGCACTTTAAAATTTTATTTTGGGCATAACTGATATTCTGATACATTTGAATGTAATAGATTATAGCTGTAATAAATCACCATATGAAGTTACTCACTACTTGAATAGTCATTTTATGAGACTCTTTTTTACTCATACTCAAGTCGTTATTTTGATTAATAATTTTACCTCTACTTGAGTCATCACTATTATAAAGTAATAAGACTTGTACTTGAGTGCAGTGCTGCTTACTCTACCCACCCCTGGTAGGTTGTTGTCTAAACACATCATCTGACAGAATTGTTTAGCCTTGCAACAAATTGGGCTCTTATACCTGGATTTTCCTGTTTTTATCACCACCTCCTAATCTGTTCCTATATTCTTACCTTGTCAACTAAAAAGTTAAGGTTTGGCCTATTATTATTATTACCGCCAAAAAAGAAACGCTGGATCTTTTTCACCAAGTCTGTCAACAGTATCTAGGTAAATTTGTCGATAAGCACTTATATCATACTATAAATGCTCATATATCCAACTCAGTTCTCAGCAGATGTAGAACTAATTTATAATTCTCAGAGGAAGCTGCTGAACTCATTTACGTGTAACATTTTAACTTGAGTCAAGCATTTTATCAAGCGTAGATTTGCAACCAAAGTACTGAAACAGAAAACATGGAAAATGCCTATTACATGTCTACTGATCTAGAGTTATAGAAACTTCAAGAGACTTGTTTTAATTAAAATATGACCATAGTTACCATAACATTGTTGTCAAATAATACTCAATAGTCACATGTTTTGTAATATGCCATACTAGAAATCAAAACCTAAAGAGCGTAGCCTATATGGTTTCAAGACTCATTTCGAGGTCATTTCGGGCAAACATTAGGAATTTGGTTAAGTAGCCCTTGCTTTTGATTTCGTATGGATGGTTTGCTGCAGTTTGATGGGGTAACTAGATGTATCTAGATGTTACCTCCTCAAAGATATTCATGCAACTCTCTACATCTCTGCCTAAAGTGATTTTAAATCTAAATCTAAAGTGAGCAGTCGTTCATAAACCCGTCTCAGATTTCAGTATTTGGTCTCAGGGTGAAGGAATCATTTTCAAGAATAAATGGAATCTTTCTACACTAATGTGACACGGACATCTGAACATATTCATCGTGGAGCGCCTAACTCCTCACAATCTAACTGTAAGATGAACTAAACACTCTAACCCAGCTGGCAAGTGACCGACCTTCAACGTTGAAATGTGGCTGCAATAATGTCAGTTGTTGTTTCAGTGTTGAAAAAACATTGAAACAACATTTAATGCTAATGGTTGTAGAAATATGAACAAAATACTTATAAATCAACGCTGAAATTTCAACGCTGAGAGGTACATTGATTCAACAAAATGTCTTCAATAACAAGCAAAAGAAAATTGTAACATCTCCTTCATATTTATTCAGGAAAGTGCCATAATATCTTTTTCCAGGGAGTCTCATTTGATCACATTAAACTTACTACTGAGTTATTTAGATTTGTTTATTTTTGCATTTGTAGTATAGGCATTGTAGTATTCCAAGTAGCAACTTGCATTACATATAACAACTACACTGAAAACATATGACATGTAGCCCTCAGTAAATTCCTGATTCTGACTGTATTGTTGTGTTGATCCAATTTCAAACTACATTATAATATTGTACCGTCGGAGAGCGGTCATTGGCTCCGCACCTTTTGCGCTGTTGGGCAAGTTTCACTGTTTGTTTTTGTGACAACGTGTTTGAAATAGATGTATGTTGGCGGATGTTTACTGGTCTTGTTTGGGATAGCTGTTTCTATGAGTTAAGTTTTTATTTTACAGATAGTAATTTTGGACATCGGCATTTGGTATCAGTATTAAATGACTCGGATCGGGATCTGGGGCAAAAAAAAACTTGATCGGGACATCCCTAGTAATTACAGTATTCTCATGGGATAATTTTCTCTGGTTCCAGGACTGATCAGAGGAATCAGGGATTTTTTTGGTACCACATTATTAAAAGTGTAGAGATGTGATTGTGTTGCTATATCATAAAAGGACAGTGTGTGTTTGTCACAGTCTAAGAACACTCCTAGTAGTGTGAATACATCACTGACTTGTACTGGTCTTATTGGGTCAGTGTTGATGTAGACACCCAGCTCTTCTTCATATGACAGAACCCAGAAACCATTCTCTGGGGTTAATGGGACCTTATAAGATCTCTCAGCACTGTCGCAGGCCACACCCACATACCATGAGAGTTTGACTATAGATTTCTCCGACACCTTAATTTCCCAGTAATGTTTTCCTGAGCTAAGTTGTTCTTTACATAGAGCAAATGCTCTCATTTCTTCATGCGTTTGATTTGGACTTGCTGATGAAGGAGTGAAATGAGTGAACTCCACTCTACTTCCGTAGTGTCCTATTCTCATAAACGTCGGAGTCTTTTCTTTATCCAGAGTGATGTTCACTGTAGGAAGAAAACAAAGGATTTCATTGGTAACTGCGTGACATATTGTGAGAATAAATATGTGAATTACTGTGTAAAGTACTGTCGCTCTTGCATCAGAACAACAAAATTCATGGTTTACCTCTAAACTGTCTCACCCCCCCCAACTCTGCAGGTCCTGTAATGAGAAAAGACTAAGATCAGTTATGGTGTGTGTGTGTGTGTGTGTCTGTTTTAAAAGAGTAAATAGTTGCAGTTTTAAAAACAACACAGACACCAGTCAACTTGAATAAGAACACTTTCAACATTAAGAAACCAAGGTGTAAATACAGATGATTAAATTCATTCAAATGGAGGATGTTGACTAATATAGCAGAACACTGACAACATAAAGAACTAACATCTGCTGAAGGGGAAGCTAGAAATGTGAAAAATACATGGAAAATACTCAAAGGGATCCTTTTATGATTTTGGAGATTGTTTTGCTTAGGTTAGTTTATTTAATAGAATATTGAAATAACTGAAACAATAAACATCTGATGGAAGATTAGAAGATCAAAAGGATGGAAATCTGAAAATACTAATATTGAATATCATTTTTAATGAATAAAATCAGTCTTTATGCATAAGTGATGGTCCAGATTACCTTTAAAATTATCCTACATGTAAGAAAAATAAACATAAATGCAGACTGATAATCAAAGCTGACTGATAATATAGCAGGTACCTGGCGGTTCCTCTTGGTCGTTCTCTGTCTTTCCTGCTTTCTGTTTATCTGTTTCCTCTTTATGTAGTTCATCTGGAAATCAATCACTACACATTAGATAATCCCTTATGACAAAGAGTCCTGTTTCCACTATGACAGATGACAGGGAGGTTGATGTGTGAGAATTCTGTCAGTTATGATATTTTACAAACTGTGATGTAATTATGGGACCTCTCATGACACTCTGTCATATCATCATATTTGTAGATGTTTTTTTACCCTGTGACTGACTGTCCGACCTGAGCCAAAGATGAGATGTGGAAAAGCTTAGGAGACATGTTGTTTGTTTGAGTGCTATCACAAGCTGAAAACATGCTGTGTCACTGGATTTTGTTTTCAACAGAATTTACTGAACAAAGACCACACAGTTCTCTGGATTGTAAAACATTAAGAAGCACTTTTAAAGGAATATTTCTGTTATGTTCCTCTATTAGCACCAGATTTGTTTTACTATTACTGCATGTACAATTCAGTTTCATCTTTTCTTTTTTTTTTTTTTTTTTTGACCATTACCGTACTGTAATAGTTGAGAAACTCACAGAAATCAGGCTAACTGAACAGATCATTTTCCATTCTGAGAGATCAGTGCATAAACACATTCTGAGAGATCAGTGCATAAACTCACCCTGACAAGTTCATTCATTTAACAGAACACTGGGAATTTAAGGAGCAAATATGTGTTGAAAGGCAAGTTCAAAAGGTGAAAAAAGCACTAGAACTAATTAAAAGGGAATAATTCATTGAACATCATT
Source organism: Chanos chanos (assembly GCF_902362185.1). Taxonomy (NCBI): domain Eukaryota; kingdom Metazoa; phylum Chordata; class Actinopteri; order Gonorynchiformes; family Chanidae; genus Chanos; species Chanos chanos. The sequence continues at coordinate 21,787,488 of NC_044505.1, forward strand.
TTTGGTGACTTTTAAATCAGCCTACATATATCAATGAACGATGGTGTAGTTTACCTTTAAGATTATCTTATGTGGGATAGAAAAAATAAACATGCAAAAACAGATTTAAATGCAGATTAAGAGGTGTATGAGAATATAGCAGGTACCTGCTGCTGTCTCTTGGTTGTTCTCTGTCTTTCTCTCTTTCTCTTGATCTTCTTCCTCTTGAGGTGGCTTATCTGGTGGAAATCAATCAGGATTACTCACTGTATAATCAGTTATGATGAAAAATCCAGTTTCTACTATGTCAGATGTCAGCATGGTTTTTGTGTGGAAAGTTCTGTCAGTTATGACATTTTACAAACTGTGATGTAACTATATGACCTGTTATGACAATCTGTAGTATCATCATGGGTGTGATGTTTTTGTTGTTGCTGCTGCTGCTGTTTTTTGTTTGTTTGTTTGTTTGTTTTTTAACATTTGACTGTCTTCCTCCAAAAACAACACAAACAAATACAAAGAAAGAAATTAATTGATACCACACATGAAATAATTCCCTTACAAATAGTTTACTTGGAGTCTACTGAAATAAGACAACACAGTTATCCAAAATGCAAACAAAAAAACACAAAACAGTTTTCAAAAGAATATCTCTGTTGAAGTTTCTCTGTCAACACTATTCACTATTTTCACAATACTGATGTGTATGTAACAGTTGTGTACTTTTTTTTAATCCATACATACTGAATATCCACATTTGGACAAATCCACTGTCCAGACTGCTGCTTCACAACCCTGTGTGCTGTAATGAGATGGAATAAGGTCCAACTCTTGAGTGAGTGAAAGATGTGTTTTTACCATTGTGAGTGTTAGGAGTGGAGTCTCTTATTTCATGTCCAGATCCCAAACTGCTGCTCTGTGGCATTTCATGGCTGCCATCTCCTTTTGGTTGATATCGATGTAAGAAATCATATCATTATAGTTATAAAATGTCACGGATATGAGTCTGATTGAATAAGAGCAGTGTTTGAATACAGAAGAACAAATTTACTTTGCCAGGTTACTTACTGTGCTGAAGTAGAGTACCCTCTTCCTCTGTAGAGAAACAATGTTCATGTTGTGAAATTCAGATATATACTTTGTCCGGATGAGTTTATGAATTAAAAATACCATAAGTTACACATTAAAAAGCTTCTGTTAGTAAAGTATGCTCAGTTTCAGCTAGAGAATTGTAACTTTATTAATATGTTTGAGTATAAAACTTAGAAACTCTACCTGCTTTTCTTTCATTTAGGTTTGATTCACTGCATGATAAAAAACCTATCAAGAAAAAGTGTGTTAAAATTCTAATTATAATTTTGTTTTGTGCAAAACTACTGAGTGGATGACGGTCCTGTACCTTTTTTACGCAGAAGAAAAAACCCAATGAGTGAAATGATGATCAGTAGTGAAATGACCACAGTAATGATGAGAGCTGTTGTTGAACCTACAGACAAATAAGCAACATAAATCAGTAGATATGCTGACGCTAGCAAGGAAAGGAAAAAAAAAAAAAAACATTTTATCTTCTGTTTTGACAGGCCAACTATTCCTCACCTTTCCATCATTCACACATGAAACTCTGTTGACAGTTTCTGTAATACTGATGGAAAAGTTTCCAATAAATAGACTCTCACCTTTAGGAGTAAGTGACACTTTCTGTCTTCGCTCTCTCTTCTCCTGATCAGATAAAGTGACAGAGCAGGAGATCCACTCTGACTCAGAGGGAGAGAAGAGCAGCCAAGAACTCACACTCACCAGATCATCACTATCTGATACAGAGAGAGAGAGAGAAGGGGAGAGAGAGAGAGAGAAGGTGGAGAGAGAGAGAGAGTTAGCACATACACATCTTTACCTCCCTATAACAACTGTCTTTTGAAGTAACATGATTGTTTCTGTTTGTCGCTGTTAATTGTGTTGATGTATGAGTTACCATTCTCATATGTCACATTACTGTTGTGTTTGATCTCTTTCCCTTCTCTGTCTCTCCAGGTTACTGTGGGCTGTGGTGACCAACCATCTGACACACAGGTCACATTCACCTGTTCTCCTCCTGTTTCAGTCAATGAAAGGACTGGAACAGAACCTAGTGCTGGAGAGTGATAAAAAGAGGTCGTTCCTCTACCGCTGAACAGTTTAATGTTGACTTAACAGTGAAACCTCTGACACACTGAACTGACACTGAGCCAATGATCTAAAACATGGATGTGTAAAAATACTCTTAAAGATTGAACTGATCAGTGGAGTCCCATTCCCAAAACCACAGGGAAAACAGTGAGTGTCTGTGAGAGACATTCAAAACAGCAGAGAGTGTCTTAGAGAAAACATAAATAGCAATTTCCTTTTTGAATTAAAATGTCATTTTTTGTTGAACACATTCCTTCAATTGTGCAGATAAATTTATTTGCAATTGTGTTTGCAGTGACGTCTATTCACCATTTACTGTTAGTGATGTAGTGGCTATTTCATACCACTTTATGCTGTTCACATAACATTCATATTCTCCTCTGTCTGACAGTGTGATGTTCTCCAGTTTCAGAGACACATTCCCCTCCTCCAGACTCCCTTTAAGAGACACTCTGCCCCTGTACTGAGGGTCTGCAGGACTCTCCTGGATCTTCTGATCACTGTACAACAGAATTGGGTTCCTGAATTTATTGTGCCTGTACCATCGCACCTCCAGCTCCACAACACTGAATTTAGGAGAGACACCACAGGGCAAGACCACAGAGGATCCAAGCAGGGCTGAGACTGGACCATCAGAAACCAGCAACGAAAAGTTCACTGGAGCTGGGAAAGGAGACAGATATGAGGTCATGAGGAAGTCTGACACAAAGTCTGTTTGAGAATGGCTTCTCAAACCAGTGATAAGTGTTTGAAACAGGGATTACCAAGACAAGTCCAACAACCAAAACAAACAAGCCCCCCCCCCCTCCACCACCAAAAAAACCCCCCAAAAAAATCCCCCAAAAAGAAGAAAAGAATAAAAATTATCAATGAAAAACAAAAGTCACAACTCAATTATTAAATCAACGGAACTACACTTTAACTCAAGTGCCTTAAATAATTCTACTCAATACTGAGGTACTGGTGGCAGCATGACCAAAACACTACACACTGGACTGATCTGTACTATTCATGTGTCATACAAAATATACAGTTATAAATAGACACAATAATACTTTTCAAATATCAATTTAATTATTTCATTCAAACCATTTTCAACTTCCCCCTCTATTCACCATACTTAGTTTATTCTTGAGTATAACGTCATACCAAAACAACTACAACCTAAACAAAATTACATTTGGATCTTTTCCTTATCTTATGACCAATGACTGAACCTACACTCCAAGTCTTTAACTAGCATTACATTGTTGTTTCATAATAGTATATTTTAACATGATCAAAAGTCCCAAGACTGAACTTTCTTTATGCTCAGCTGGCCACTGCAAACACAGAAAATGTATTACTTCATTTAGATTATTCACGCATTTGGTTGCAGATGCTGCCATGTTTGTGTGTGTTTGTGTGTGTGTGTGTGTATGTGTGTGTGTGTTTGCCCCCGTTTGTCAGCATGTTGCTGTGGGTTAGGGTTGGGGTTACAGTTAGCACAAATAAATGTCTTTTTAATCCAAGTATCAATTCATTCATTAAAACCGGGAGCTGACAGTAGCTCTGTCAGTACTTCTGCCAGGACTGGGGAATGGCGTCAACAACATGAAGTTGTTAATAGATGTTAATAAGAATTCATGGCATTCATGATAAAAAATGTATTCACTAGTCACTTAGCCTTTCAGTAAGACTTTTCAAGTAAATACAAAAAGATTGTGGATCTGGATATATGTTTATCATTTAACTTCACCTCCCCAATATTTGCATGAATAAAGTGCAATGCAATAAGGGTGAGAAAGATCATTCAATAAGTTGGATAAATATATCTAATGGGTGCCATTGAAAAAGTGTCTCGGAATAGCAATCCATGGATTTTCAAGACAGTCGAAGTCTGACTTTCTCTTTTATTCTCGAAGATGTCAGCAGTTTATAAACCTTATGATTACCGTGCCAGATATGGAATGCAAAGTCAATCTAATGAAACTGACTTCTTCACAAAAGTGGAATATGCCTGATTACAAAAAAAAAGTGGAACATGCATAAACAGCTGCACTTCCTGTTCAGTCTGAAAACAGGAAACTTTGAAAAGGGTGTAAGGTGATACACACACACTGCAATGGCACTCAGCCTTTTGGGACATACTGATGTTACACACAACTGCTGAACAAACCACAGTAAGAACAAGATAAAGGAAAGTCATCCACACTCTGGTCTCATGAAATCTGTTCATTCACACTGGAGCTCATCGGGACAATTCTACCTCTGGGTAGACTGTTCAGATTATCAGCATTTCACTGAAAAGTTTAGTTCTACATCTTAATATATTGAGTTGTCACAGAAAACCCCTCTTACCTGTTGCATGGCATAATGAAACAGACACAATCCACCACACCAATGTAATGGGCCAATGAGTACCTGAAAGAAAAATTTATGATAAACTCAGGATTAATTTTAATGATTCTGAAACAGTACTAATAATAATCAATGAAAAATAAAGCCACAACTCAAACATAAAACCTATTAACTTCATAATATTACTCCCTAATTCAGGTGCCTTGAGCAATTTTACCTAATACTGAGGACTGGTTTCAGCAGATACTTTTGACTGTTTACCTGTCACCAAACAACTAAACACTGGAATGATCTGGGACTTTTTAAGCCCTATGGACAAATCACTCTTGACAGAAATAAATTCCTAACAAAATACAATAACTAACATGGTTATACAATTCTTATTTCATACAAAATAGACAGTTATAAATAGATACATTAATACTTTTCAAATACCCATTTAATTATTACTGTCAAATAATTTTCAACTCCACCATCTATTCATAATATCAAGTTAGTTTTTGTGTATAACGTCACACCAAAAAACTACAACTGCCGAAACATTACATTTGGGTTTTTTCCTCACATGATGACCAATGGCTGCACCTACACTGTAAGTTTGTGTTCCATATTACATTATTGTTTCATAACAGTATATATTAACGTGAGCAGCGAACTGGGCTCGTGACCAGAGGGTTGCTGGTTTGATTCTCAGAACCAACATCCATGGCTGTGTGCCCTTGAGCAAGGCACCTAATTCCAATGCTCCCCAGGTGCAAGGAATGCTGCTCACTGCTCCTGCGTCTGGTGTGTGTGTGTGTGTGTTTGCTACAGGTGTGTTGGATGGGTTAAATGCAGAGGACAAATTCACGGTTCACTGTGTGTGTGTGTGTGTGTGTGTGTGTGTGTGTGTGTGTGTGTGTGTGTGTGTGTGTGTGTTTATGGAGATTTACATCAAAAGTCTCAAGACTAAACTTTCTGTATGCTCAATCGGCCACTGCAAACACAGAAAATTTATCACGATATTTATGTTATTCATGCCATCAGTTACATGAGCCACCACTGCTTGTGTGTTTGTCTCCTTTTGTCCACATGTTGCCATGGGTTAGGATTAGGGTTACCACAAATAACGGTCTTTTTAATCCAAGTATCAAGTCATGCACTAAGACCCAGAATGGACAGTAGCTCTATTACAGTCTGTGACTGTGAAGGTCATAGTGAGGTTGGTCTGGACATAAAAGGTCACACAGCACTGTAAGATCTAGGCCTGTATTGGCTTATCACATACTGACTGACGGAACGGACAACTCCCAGAACAAAAAACAGCACTAACAACACAGGTGTTTCTTTGGCAACAGGAAGAGGCAATCTATGAAATGGTTGCTGGTGTCAACATGAATTTCATCTTAATAAGAATTCATGATAGCATCAATAATAAGAACGTATTTATTATTCACTTAGCCTTTCAGTGTGTATGATTTTTATAGTAATTATAGTAATTTTTATAGTAAAAAAGGTCACCAGGGGACAAGGTAAACTTTTTACACATAAATGCACCTCACCAGTATTTGCATGAACAAAGTGCAATACAATACGGGTAACAAAGAGCATTGGATAAACTATATGTTGGATAAAGATATCTAATGGCTGCCTTTGAAAAAGGGTCAAACATCTGGGAAAAGTAATGCAGGGATTTTCAAGACAGTGGCATTCTGACTTTCTGTTTCACTGCAGACAGTGTCATCAGTTTATAAACCTCATAATTATCGTACCAGCTATGAAATGAAAAATCGATCTAATGAAGCCTAAGTACTTGACTAGATTGCAACAAACAGTTAAACTTGCTGTTCAGGTCTGTTTAAGAAAACAGGAAACTTTGAAGTGGGTGTCAGGTAACACACACTGGAATGGCATTCAACCTTTTCAGACATGCCGATGTTACACACAACTGGTGAAAAAACCACAGTGAGAATAAAACAAAAGAAAGTCAGCCAAACTGATCTCATGAAATCCCATTCATTCACTCGATGGTTCATCTGGAAAATTCTATCTCTGGGTAGATTGCTCAGATTATCAGCATTTCACTGAAATGTTTAGTTCTACATTTTCATATATTTATAGAGTTGTTATACAAAAACCCTCTTACCTATTGCATGGCAGAAATAAACAGACACAATCCACCTCAACAAAGCAACTAGAAGATGTGTTCCTAAAAGAAAAATTTATGATAAACTCAGTATAAATTTGAAGGATTTTGAGTTCTCTCAACCCTCTAATGCTGCTGTAGGCTGTAGCTCCCAAATTCAAATACTGTAGAAAGACAATACAAGAGGGCACAGCTTGTGTAAGAAACACTCCCTTTTATTTAAGAGAGATACACAATTAAAAACTGATGTTAAAACAGAGAAGTCAAACTGGTTGCCTGTAGTCCAAACTGTATGAGTAGAGGACTTATGATACAATGCTCTCAACATAGAGGCGAACACCTGCTAGGCAGGAACAAGACCTTAAAGCTACACACATGGACAGTCCCCTATGTAGCTAGGAGAGCATGTACCCAGTGCTACCCAAACTGAAAAAACTGCCCCTTTGGAGAGCCATCGTCATCATCATCATCATCATCATCATCATCATCATCATCCTTCACTGCAAGGAAGAGAATGCATGCCTAATGGAAGACCCAACATCCTGATGATGTCGTCAACCTGGTTGCCTGTACCAACAGTACAAGCAAGGCACTGAAAACATGGATGAGCCATAACACTATAGAAACCAAACAGTTCTGGATCCAGAGGAGTGACAGTTCACAAGGTCCTAGGATTCAAAACATTAAGACAACCACAGAAGGCCTGTCAAAACAGAGGAAATGTCAATAACACCAGCTGACACTGAAGTAAAGATTAGCAAGATGGCAGCTGAACTGAATGGAATACAGGCCTACTGGGTGAAACACCAGCCAAGCAGCTCAAATAGCTTCTTCAATATCCAAACAAGACATCGGCCTGGTTACTACAAGGGAAGACAAAGAGAAGGGTACAACTCACAGCAACTACCAGCCAAATCAACAATATAGAAGTTGCTCTCTGAAGTAAAAGCTGAGAGCATGATTAGGCACTTATAGGATAAGAACCTTCACACTTGTGAGCAGAATAGAGCAAGACCCAGACACAGAGGGATGATGAGATGAGATGAGCTTTCAATGGACAGAACCTAAGCTGCCAATGCCCTGTCACAGATGACCCGCATGACAATGGCAAAAGAAAGATAAAATGGAGGATATCATCAGGACAAGATCCTGTGTTGGCAGCAAATGCCAGGTAGAGGAACAAGCCAATGTGTTAAAAAGGCATGCAGATGGATTAGGGAAGCTGGTCTCAAGACATCAACAAAAGCTGCCATCATTGTGGTACAAGACCATGCAATGAACTCTAGGTGCCTTAAAGCAAAGTTACTGAGGGTTACCAATTACCCAAAGTGTAGACTGTGCAAGGAACAGGATGAAACTGTCACCCATCTACTGACGAGATGCTCAAAGATTGCCGAAACCAAAGCACTTGAAAAGTCACAATAGCATTATAGCAATAATGTATAGGACCAGTGACAGGGTGAGAGGTATGACAGGGTGAAAATCCTGTGATATATGAAAAACAGGACTGACAGGGAGATCCCTGGATACCAGCCAGACATCACAGTGTTCAGTAAAGAAACCAGAAGAGTAATGATCAAAGCAATGACATGTCACTTCTAGATGACAAGAATGTCTCCTAGTTAACAATCTTACAATGGATGATACAAAGTCCATTCCTCCAGGACTTTACAGGCTGAGAGATGGATACTTCAGATAACATCTAACCAAAATTACTATAATCGTTTTCTCAATAATAATGACTCCGTAAACGTTTGTACATTTAGCAACCCGGACCGTTTTTATCAAGACACATTAAAATTTCACATTAAGCAATGACAGCTCACCTTGATGGCGTTCACCTGCATTATGGCGTCCGTGAGAGTCCATTACAAAGTTGTCTTCGCTTTAAAATGTCTGTTGCACATGAACGACGAACATACAAAGCTGATAACATTTGGTATATCGCATTCGTAAGCAGTGAAAACTACTTAATATCCACATGAAATGAAAATTGAAGCTGAAAGAGTGTTGACTGTGTCCTGTTTTGCAAGTTGGTGATTCAGCGACGCTTTCGCTTTCAATTTTGTGTGAATAATTGACGGCGCGAGGACACAGCGGTTACGTTTAACACACTCACTCACACACACACACGCGCACACACACACTGCGCTGGTTCTGTTTTAATATAAAACATCCAAGAGAGACTACTTTCTCAAGACGATATTCTGCAGTAGCAATTTCTTTGTTTTTAAAACTGCTTCATCGAAAACATTGATCAGAAGATAACATGGACGCTGGATACTGAACAGCCTTGAACTGTGAATAAAGTTGTCTAACACAAAGGGTCTAAAGGTTTTTGCTTTCGCATCCGTCAACAGCAAAGTCCCCCTTTCTGTTTCATGGCAACATGGTAGAAATTTAAACCCAAAAGCGGTATAATTACAGAGCTGTTAATAAAAGATGTCTTAACATTCATTCCTGATTAGGCTAGCGGGGGTGCTGGAGCCTATCCCAGCGCTCATAGGGCGAAAAGCGGGGAAACACCCTGGACAGGTCGCCAGTCCATCGCAGCATGTCTTAACAAAAAAAATAAAAAATCCTTCTCTTCCATCGGAAAAGATTGTCCGTTTATACGACAAAAAGACTAATGAAATTTTACATTAAATACTAAAAGATAATTGTCTTGTATAATCTTTCATTAATCATATATTGTGAATTTGCCCTCCAGCTCGTTCTGGGTCCCAGATCGAGAGGCGACAGTTGGGTCTCACTTGTGGCATAAATGTCCAAAACTATTTATGGTTGAGTGCTTGGCCACTCACAAGTGTCCTACAACTTCTGCTGTCTGAAATGTTTTCATTTAGGACCGTTTGATATCGTGTGAATACATTTCTTATGTTGAAGAAGGGTATTTCCTCTGTCGGTGAAATTGTATAGTATATGTTTTTTTGTTTGTTTGTTTGTTTTTCATACATTTTTTCCCCGTCTTCTTTTCTTTTGTTCAGTTTGCTCAGTTCAGAAATAATTATGCTAGATGTACATACATGAGTGTATTAGTGTGTGTGTGTCAAGCATTTGTGTACATGTCTTTCTGTGTATGTGCTTTTGTATGTTTGTGTGTGCATCTATGTGATGGAATATTCAAACACATATTTGAGATGATAAATAAGATCCACAATACCATCAGAAATATTAACAGGCCTATTTTATTTCAGCTATATCTATCCATTGTCACGCTGGTGGTGTGGTGCAGGACCCAAGTGCAGAGACACGATGATTGAAGGTGACAAAAGGAGGACTTCACTTAAAATGAAGATCAAAATACAGGTGCAAAAAGGAAATAAACCAATAACAAAAGGTGCAGCATAACAGTGTGCACTAAAACACAAACAACGATAGACAATGGACAAGGCAAACACTAGGACTTAAATACAGAGGGAAACTAAACAGGGCAAAACAGGATTGGGTAAAATTAACAAGTTTAATAATTAGACAAACGGGAACAGGTGGGGGGTGGAGACAGACAGAGAACAGGCGCAAAAAGACATGCCAAACTAAAAGTCCAAAATGGAGGTGCAGGTTGTGACATCCATACAGTTTAACTTCTTTTTCTGAAACAGGGAGAGTGTTAAAATCAACGGCAACCCAAACGCAGGACACGGACTCTGAGTTAGAATGAAAGACAAACGGTTTATTGTTAGTTTCCATGGGGAGTGAAGCTGGTTGGAGGTGTGGATTTCGGCAGGAGGAGGCAGAGGGCAGAGGGAAGCTGGTGGCTGGTGAGGCAGGGCGGAGCAGGGGTGAAGACAGGGTTGTGAGCTTGGCTGGATGAATGATTGACAGGCTGGGAGATGAGCAGAAAAACAAAGCAGGCAAGAGAGTGATCCTGGGAGACAAGGATTAGTTACAGCAAATCAACAAGAACACGAGAGCAAGTTTAGAATACACAACTCTAATTGGCCTAGGGAACATGCTCTACCACACGGGCTGAAACAAGGGCCTGGCGGTGAGTGGATGAGGAACCAGGGTTGATATACTGCAGAGCTGATGAGTAGATGGATTGCAGGTCTGCAGGCTGATCCGGGAGAGGGAGAGGAGTGCCACGCCCACAGCACAGACACACAAACACAGAGAGAGAGAGACAGACAGGGGGAGCACAGGAGACACAGGGGAGAGGGAGACACTAGACACACAAGGAATAGACTAGAGGAACAGACACAAACATGACAGAGAGAGAGGCAATATAAAGTAATATCCTTAAACAAAGGAGGATGGTTTGTGACAAATGTTTATGACTGTAGGTGGTCCTCTGGAGAAATGACAGAATTATATGTGCCTACACTACATGATCCATAACTACTGATTGCAATGAGACTTTTCTTCACACATTGATTTTGAAGCTGTGAATTTTCAATTTGTGAAAAATGATGTTGTGTCTGCTTCAACTATTATACAAGCCCTGTTGAAGTTATTCAATTTTTTTCTTTATTTCTGCACATGATGCATGAATACAGCTGTAGGGAGTGATCAGAGGGCTGTGCTATGAAGTGAGGTAACTGGCTTATCCAGGTAACTTCCGGGTAAATTAACTCAGAGTGAGTAATAAACCCTCTAATAGAAGAGCCCTTTGGCTTTGTTTTGCTAGGAGAATGAAGCCATAGGGCTCTTCTATTATGAGGTTTATTACAACTGTGAGGCTTTTAGACCAGCTTCTCCTGATGATTAGTGACACCTGATGTTCATTCTCTTACTCAGTCTGCTGTGTGTAAATAGGACCCTCTTTCAGTCAACCCTCTTTGTCACATGTTGAGTGTTCCCATACACACTGAGCCTTTTCTCTTTGTGGTTCATTTCTGTGTATGATCCTGATGTGAATGGACTACAGTCTGTAACTGTATATCTATATAAGTGCACCTGTAAGAGACTTACTGGTCATTAAGTGGCCAGTAAGTGTGGGTCCAAGGTACAGTGTTTCTGATGATGTGAACAGTGAGTGTATATATTGTTCTCTCTTACCTAAGCCATCCATTGCACTAGAGTCTCAGCCATTAGAAACATTACATGTGAGCACTAATGCTTCTCTCTCACCATCTACACACCCCGGGCCTCTTGTCTTGACCCTCAGACACATATGAAGAGGGAGTGTCCTGCCAGACACAGTTTAACAAACCATCTACCAATAGGATCTATTCCTGGAGTCCTGGAGTGACATCACTGACCTGCTAGTCAGACAAATTGCCCCACTGCTTTCCCTCCCTCTCCTCCTTTGATTGATCATCTGCTGAGATAATCCTGATAAACACTAGTCTACACTGACTCCACAATGTCCTAAGATGTATTTCATTCTTCCTAGACAGTATTGTTAATTATCTATCTTTTATTTCTTCTGTATCCTCACTTTATATAATTACTACCATTCTCTGACTCTGCACTGACCTCACATCTCATTTCTCCTCATGGTTTTTCCCTATTTCAATCAAAGTGAGTTTGTGCTGTTACTGTAACCTTTGACTGCACTTTGACAGCTTCAGTAATAAGAATTACAGTTTACAATGGTCAGATAAAATGTCAAAATAGCATTAATACAGTCCAGAATAAATAAATGTAAAAGGCAATAAGTACATTAAAAATGATTAACACAAATATGCCACAGTTTATTAACCCGTAAAAAATTCAGTGCCAATATTAAAGTGATAGAATATTAAAAAGCCACATACTCCCAAAGTAATTTATTCAGAAAGAATATTAGGACTATTAATAGTGCAGTGCTGATAAACTGTTATTTAGGTACAGCCCCTTCACCTGTACTTTTTCAAAGACATTCAACTCTGTGTTGCAACGGATTGGGCAAAATTCCGTAGCTGCATTTAATGCATTCACATAACATTAACACAGACAAAAAAGCCTAATGACTAAATACAGTATCTTATTTTTAACATATTTCCATCTTATAAGTGTCTCTGTCTCCAGGGCTGATGAGAGGAATCAGTGATTTGTTTGGTATCACATTATTAAAAGTACAGAGATGTGATTTTGCACTGATATCATAAAAGGACAGTGTGTGTTTGTCACAGTCTAAGAACACTCCTAGTGTAGTGAATGTATCACTGACTTGTATTGGTCTTATTGGGTCAGTGTTGATGTAGACACCCTGCTCTTCTTCATATGACAGAACCCAGAATCTATTCTCTAGGGTTAATGGGACCTTATAAGATCTCTCAGCACTGTCACAGGCCACACCCACATACCATGAGAGTTTGACTTTAGTTTTTGCCCACACTTTAATTTCCCAGTAATGTTTTCCTGAGCTCAGATGTTCTTTACATAGAACAAATGTTCTCATTTCTTCACTCTTTTGACTTGGACTTGCTGATGAATGACCGTAAGGAGAGAACTGCACTCCAGTTCCCTGGTGTGTTATTTTCATAAAAGACGGAGTCTCTTCTTCATCCAGAGTGATTTTCTCTTTAGGGGGAGAATAATTTATCTCGTTATTTAAAGGTTACTGTGTAAATTACAGATTGTCTGTCATAGGATTAACTGAACTCATGGATTACTTTTAATCTGTTTCATCTCCTCCCACTCTGCAGGACCTGTAATGAGACAAAGATTCAGATCAGGTATGATGTGTGTCTTTGTTTTGATAAAAAGCATATGTTCAGTGTAGCAGATAACAGTGCACATTCCCGTTTCAGATCTCCAGGGATTTGTAGATTCCTGGCTCTCAAAGAATTTTAAGAGAGTTATTTCTGTGTGAGCACCACAAACAAAGATATAATGTATATCATATATTCTTTTGTGTGATCTGTGATCATTATGAATATGAAACACTGAAAAACTGGCCACACTGAAGGGTCTGTGTAGTGGGGTTACAGGCAGACTGAGAATACTGTGAGTACCTATTTCTGTCTCTCTCACTTGGTCATCTGTCACTTCTGTAAGGGTTGTATCTGTTGGCAAATAAATCAGAAATTCACAGTGTTTAACCTCCTATGGCAAAGAGGTTTACACTATGACACATGGCAGAGAGGTTGTGGTGTGAGAAGTTCTGTCCTTTAGACCTTTTTAAAAACTGTGATGTTACTATGTGGCTTCTTATGACATTGTCATATCATGTTTGTGGCTGTTTTTTACCCTTTGACTGACACCTCCACTTTCTGCTGAAATTTGAGACCTAACAAAACATACATCATGCCAGTCCAAAGGGAATTCATTCCCCATATAAAATGCTTCCCATGTGAATGATTATGTAAATTGTGAAATATCCAGTGGATTAAAAAACCCCACAGTGTTAGAGTTTGTAAACGCCACGTCACTCCAATTGAATAAAAAAATAAGAGACACATCAGTGTGGAAAAACAGACATGTTCTACTTGATTTATGTGAGAGAAACTTGCACTACTGTGCACTATATGTCAAAGTGACCTGTAACTGTGAGTCCACGTGACCTTAGAGTTTAAAAATGTATGAACTATTTGGCTTTCAATAATGAATTGATTATTAGTAATGACCTAGGGGAGGGAAAGAAATCAGTTTCACTGAAACGGGAACTTCAGTCAGGACATCTAGACTTTAAATTAATAAATACTAATGAAGAGGAAGAACCTCTGCAAGCCACTTATACTCTGTGTTATTTAACTGGTTCTTACATCAGTCTGTTTATTTCAGTGGATGGTGACCCAGTTCACCTTAACCTACACTGGTAGTAAAATAAAAACACTGCAGATTTAAGGCTGTCTGAGAACACTGTGAGTACCTGCTGTCTGCTGTTTCTCCTCTTTGCCTTTGTCCGTTGTTGGTGTTTGATCTGTTAGCAAAAAACAGCAATACACAATGTTTAATGTTTTATGACAAAGAGTTCAGATTTCATTATAACAGCTGTGTATATTATATTTGCACACTGTGCTTTCATGGCTTTTTAACAGTTACACACTCACACAGTGTATTTTCTATTTGTCAGAGAGAAAGTTACACACAAAGGATAAGGACACCAGAGGGGGAAAAGTTTGAAAAGGCATAATGGACAAAATTTAAATGATTTCATTTAAATTGATTTAAAATTACACCCCCCCCCCCCCCCCAAAAAAACCCCAAAACAAAACCAAAAAAAAAATCTAAATTATTCCCTTTTAAGTATCTTGTGTTATGTTAGGTTTCTTTTCTGTTAAGCCTGGTGTTCATCTGCTTTCTGTTCATCAAACCTGGTTTTCTCTTTGTATAAATACCCCTGCTTTTCTGTTCATTCACTGTGAAGTCTTCTCTTAAAATTTAGCTGTGTTATCCTGTGAAAGCATAGATACCCATCTTCCTCACTTGCTTTCAAGCATCTTTGTTCCCTGGTCCTTCTATCAACTAATTCTCACTGATCAATGTCCAGCGCCAAAAAAAGAAAAAAAAATACTTAAATTGTTTTTCTCGTAATCACTGTTCAAGACTTAAGTCAAAAAAGCCACCGAATTTATTTTTGGCTTGAACAGGAGTATCAGTTGTGACAGTTTCTCCATTGCCAACTCTACTGCAAGCACAAACTCGGAACAGGTACATATTGTCTCTCTGCATTCCACTAACATGTTTTAATGCATCTTGAGCTTTACGAGACAAGATATTAATTGTGTTAATATCCATGTTTGTTTTCTCATCTCACAGTAACTAGTAACTATATGTGTTGTTCACATGGCAACGAGATCACCAGTGCATATGACAATTCAACATTTATCACAAAAATGTAACATTGTCAGTAATGAGGGCACAATGTCTGTACAAGAGGGCACAATGTCTGTGTTTAAATAGGAACTTGAGTCAGGACAATGTAGACTTCATTGTTTTCATTGGTGGAATAACTTACTTGCTGGTGAGGACACATGTACTGGCTCAGCAATGTGTGCTGCTTCACCTGGGCCACATTTATTGTAGGCATAAACACTAAAGAAATATTTCTCGCCCTCAGTGACATCTCTGTCTGTGAATTCTAGGCCCTGGACTCCTGACATGACCTGAAAACCCCTTTGGGGCTTTGTTTGTTTGTTTGTTTGTTTGTTTAGAGGACTCACAATGTGGATCGTCTGCCAAAAGAGGCCCAATCTGCTCAGTTGGATCTGAAAGTCCAGCTGCATTTTCTGCCAGCACTCTGTACTGATATTTCTGTCCAAACTTCAGTCCAGACACCTGCATTACAGAAACAAAAACATCATAATTACTCTTTTATTAAAATGGAAAATGAAAAAAAATTCACAAAAACATGTCACTTTAATATGTTCTAGCATTGAAATCTAAGAGCTACGGAAATACCTTGTAGTGAAAATGTAGGCAGAGTCTGGGATTGCATCTTGTCCACTTGTCTGTGCCATCTTCACATCTCTCAATGATGTAACCTGTGATCATGCTGCCCCCATTGCTAAGGGGGGTCTTCCATGACAGCTCAACAGATTCTTTGGTCTGATTTGAGTAGGTCAAGTTTAGAGGTGGACTTGGCCTCTCTGTAACACAGATACATATTACTCAATGCATGTTCTCATGTGGTCTCTACAGGTACGACATAGCCTATAGTTATAGTAAGGCCTACCATTGCCTTTTATTTAAAAAGACACAATCATTACTGCTTTTGTTTTTTTTTACTTACCTATAGGATCCATTATTTTCACTGGATCAGTAGCAGCACTTGGCTTGCCAGTTCCTGCCTTATTCTCTGCGCTGACACGGAAGTTGTATTCTCTATTTCCAACAACATCCTTGAGAGTGGCTGTACGATCTTCTGCTCTGGTTTTCATGGCCACCTTCCACCTCATCAAGATCCTGTCACGGAGCTCAATGATGTAGGATGTGATCTCAGAGCCTCCATCAGACGATGGGGGCTCCCAAGAGACAGTAGCACCAAACCTATTTACAACTCCAACCATGACATTCTGAGGTGCATCAGGAACATCTTGAAAAATACAGAGGAAACAACATGTAAGAATTTATTATGACCATATATACAGTACACACACACACACACATATATATTTCTATATATGTATGTATGTATGTATGTGTGTGTGGGTATATATAAAATATTTTCTCCATTCATTAATCTCAATTTTTCTGCATTCATAATTCTCACTGATCAATGTCAAGCACAGAGAAAAAACCCTTAAACTGCCTTTCTCGTAATCACTGTTCAAGACTTAAGTCAAAAAAGCCACCGAATTTATTTTTGGCTTGAACAGGAGTAGAAGTTGTGACGGTTTCTCCATTGCCAACTCTACTGCAAGCACAAACTCGGAACAGGTACATATTGTCTCTCTGCAATCCACTAACATGTTTTAATACATCTCCAGTTTTACAAGACAAGTTGACCTTATTAATTGTGTTCATATCCATGTTTGTTTTCTTATCTCAAAGTAACCAGTAACTATATGTGTTGCTCCTATGGAATGGTTGAGATCACCAGTGCATATGACAATTCAACATTTATCACAAAAATGTAACATTGTCAGTAATGAGGGCACAATGTCTGTACAAGAGGGCACAATGTCTGTGTTTAAATAGGAACTTGAGTCAGGACAATGTAGGCTTCATTGTTTTCATTGTTGGAATAACTTACTTGCTGGTGAGGACACATGTACTGCCTCAGCAATATATGCTGGTTCACCTGGACCACATTTATTACAGGCAGAAACACTAAAGAAATACTCCTTGCCCTCAGTGACATCTCTGTCTGTGAATTCTAGGCCCTGGACTCTTGACATGACCTGAAAAAAGCATTTATATAATTAATGCCTGTTGAAAACAGAACAAATAATTATTGTGTGTCATAAATGAAGCATAGCACTAACCTTGACCCAGGTTTTACTGGATACTTCTCTCTTTTCAATAGTGTAACCAGTTACAGGGCTTCCTCCATCATGCTCTGGTGCCTCCCATATGAGCCGCACATGACGCCCAGTGACCTCTGCAACTCTGAAGTCTCTGGGTGCACTTGGATGGGCTAAATAAGTTAAAGAGGATCAAGACACATATTTAGTTGCCACCTTGAAGTTGTCTAAAATAAGCCAATAGTCTACTTTGTCCTATGTCACAAACAAGTTACATACCGATGACATTGACTTCAATTTCTCCTGATACTGTAGATACATCATTCTCTAAATGCAACATGTATGTGCCTTTGTCTGTACACACACATGGGGTGATGACTAGCTTTGTATAGGTAGCCCCAGTGGTCACAGACACCCGATCACCAGCAGTAAGCTCTTTATCACCAAAAGTCCACTTGGCTCTAGGCACTGGATATCCAGTGATAGGGACGTGAAGGGTAAGAGGATGAGGGACAGTGACCTCCAGAACATCTCTGAATCCACTCAGGTCCATTGTAGGTGCAACTAAAAGATATACAGATATCAGAGTAGGAAAACACATGGGGTGTTGTTTGCTTGTTTTTTTTTTTTTGTTATTGTTGTTTTTTTTTTTTAGTTTGCTTTGTTTGTGGTTTGCTTTGTTTGGGGTTTTGTTGTTCTCATGTTCTCATGTGGTCTCTACAGGTATGGCATAGCCTACAGTTATAGTAAGGCCTACCATATTCTTTTATTTAAAAAAAAAAAAAAAGAAACACAATTGCTGTTTTTTTTTTTTGTTTGTTTGGTTATTTGTTTGTTTGTTTTTTGCTAAACTATAGGAGCTACTATTTTCACCACATCAGTAGCAGCACTTGGCTGATGAGCAAAACATCTCCCTTCACTGACTCCCTGTATCTGCCCACATTAAGTTTAAGTCCCTGTATCTGCCCACATTAAGTTTAAGTCCCTGTATCTGCCCACGTTAAGTTTAAGTCCCTGTATCTGCCCGCATTAAGTTTAAGTCCCTGTATCTGCACACATTAAGTTTAAGTCCCTGATGCTGGCTTTCCAATCAGCCAATGGAACCTCTCCCCCATACATCAGGTCACTTATTAGAACCTGTCCCATCCTGCCCAGTACAATCCTCTCATAAGTGTTCACCTGCTATCTGTTCATCAAACCTGTTCTTTCTGCAAACCTGGTCTATTTATTTCAATTAATCAGGATCCAGTTTACCAGTAAAAAAAATTAAAAAACACTTCACAAAAAGTATAAGGATGGGAGAGGGAAGAAAGTGTCGATTATTTTCCCCTTCTTAACATTTTTGTATTTCTGTAAAACATCAATTCAATCCAAAGAAAAATCAGACAAAGAAAAGTCTATGAGATGTACTGTTTCTTTGAGATCTTTCACCAGCTAAACCCTTATTGTCACCTGAAGGACCCGAGTGTCTTTTCAACAAATTCTAGTGAAACAACATTTTTGTGGAATATAAACCACTAATAGAAGTTCTAAAGAAATATTTCTTTAAACCTTTCTCATCTGATGTATGTATGTCACAGTTTTACACTTTAGTGTTAAGAGTTCAAACAAGATAAAGTGTGTGAAAGATGGTGTATTACTGTTTTCTGTGACAGAAGTGGAGACTTTTGTTGTGGATTTTAAGTCCAAAGTGCTTTTTTGTGGCATTATATTACTGTCATCTCCTGTTGTCAGGGCATTGCCTGTAGCATATGCTGGAGGAGACATCTGATTCAAGAACTGAAAGCCTAATTATTGATTGTGTAGATGTCATCTTTATCCTTCAGATTTGTGAACCTGAGCACAGTGTCCAAAGAAAAATATTTAATTAAGACAGTTGCCTGTCCTTACATCTTCCCTACTAGCTCCTCTTATGAATCATTTGTAGCTACAGTAGAAGCCAAAGTATTACCACACTATTGTCCATTCCAGTTTTTCAAATTATTCAACATATTCTGGGGGTACAACTTACTCAGGAGGGGGGCATCCTCTTCATCTGTACAGAAAGTACATTCATGGTGTTAAAATCAGAAAATTGATTTATTTTGATGAGTTTATGGGTTACACTTTTAAATATTGCTGTAACTATGGTTTTCTCTAGTTCACATGGGCAGTTTTAAATGTTTCAAACACATTTCAATACAAAAACTGTAAAGTAAAGCAACTCTACCTGTTTCTCCTGTGGTTTTCTTTGATTCGGTGAATGATATTAAACCTATTAAGAGAGAGTTTGTTAGAATAGTGACTATAATCTTGTGTTTTATGAAACTGTTAAGTGTTTGTGAGTCCAGTACCTTTTTTACGCAGCCAGAGAAACCCAACGATGGAAATTATTACCAGCAGTGAAATGACCACGGTAACGATGACAGCTATTAATCCACCTACATACACAAACAAAACAAATGAATAGATATTCCAACATTAACTTAGCACTGAAGTATCTTGTTCAGAAAAAAAAATAAAAAATTTTGGGCTATCTATTTATTATCTTTACTGTGTTCAGATATGTAGCTCTGGTAAGTGTTTCCGTAGTACTGATGGAAAAGGTTTAAACAGGAAGAGTCTCACCTTCAAGACCGTGTGACAACCTCACTCTGCTCTCTCTCTTCTCCTGATCAGATAAACTGACAGAGCAGGAGATCCACTCTGACTCAGAGGGAGAGAAGAGCAGCCAAGACCTCACACTTACCAGATCCTCACTATCTGATAGAGAGAGAGAGAGAGAGAGGGAGAGAGAGGGAGAGAGCACATACACTTCTTTATCTCCTTATAACAATTGTCTTTTGAAGTAACATAACTGTGTCTGATTGTCAGTGTTGACTGGGTTGAAGTAAGAGTTACCTCTGTCATACATCACACTGCTGTTGTTTTTGATCTCTTTCCCTTCTCTGTCTCTCCAGGTTACTGTGGGCTGTGGTGACCAACCATCTGACACACAGGTAGCATTCACCTGTTCTCCTCCTGTTTCAGTGACTGAGAGGACTGGAACAGAGCCCAGTGCTGGGGAAAGTGATAAAAAGAGTTTGTTTCCATTCTTTTATTTGGACTTTTATTTGACCTCTGAACAGTTTAATGTTGACTTAATGGTGAAACCTCTGACACACTGAACTGACACTGAGCTAAACTAATGATCTAAAACATGTATGTGTAAAAATACTTTTAAAGATTGAGCTGATCAGTGGACTCTCATTTCCAAAACCACAGGGAAAAACAGTGAGTGTCTGTGAGAGACATTCAAAACAGCAGAGCGTGTCTTAGAGTAAACATAAATAGCAATTTCCTTTTTGAATTAAAATGTTATTTTTTGTTGAACATATTCTTTCAATTGTGCGGAGAAATTTATTTTCAATTATGTTTGCACTCACCATTTACTGTAAGTGATGTAGTGGCTATTTCATACCACTTTATGCTGTTCACATAACACTGATATTCTCCTCTGTCTGACAGTGTGATGTTCTCCAGTTTCAGAGACACATTCCCCTCTTCCAGACTCCCTTTCAGAGACACTCTGTCCCTGTACTGAGGGTCTACAGGACTCTCCTGGATCTTCTGATCATTGTAGAACAGAATTGGGTTCTTGAATTTATTGTGCCTGTACCAGCGCACCTCCAGATCCACAACACTGAATTTAGGAGAGACACCACAGGGCAAGACCACAGAGGATCCAAGCAGGGCTGAGACTGGACCATCAGAGACCAGCAAAGAAAACTTCACTGGAGCTGGGAAAGGAGACAGATATGAGGTCATGAGGAAGTCTGACATGAAGTCTGTTTGAGAATGGCCTCTCAAAGCAGTGATAAGTGTCTGAAACAGGCATTACCAAGACAAGTCCAACAGCCAGAACAAACCACCCCACCCCCCCACCAAAAAAGAAAAAAAAATCCCCCAAAAAGAAGAAAAGAAGAAAAATTATCAATGAAAAACAAAAGTCACAACTCCATTATTAAATCAACGGAACTACACCTTAACTCAAGTGCCTTAAATAATTCTACTCAATCCTGAGGTACTGGTGTCAGCAGGTGCTTCTGACTGCTCACCTATGACCAAAACATTACACACTAGACTGACCTGTACAATTCTTGTACAAAATATACAGTTATAAATAGACACAATAAAACTTCTCAAATATTCATTTAATTATTGCATTCAAACCATTTTCTTCTTTCCCCTCTATTCAACATATTTAGCTTATTCTTGGGTATAACGTCATACCAAAACAACTACAACCTAAATAAAATTACATTTGGGTCTTTTCCCTACCTGATGACCAATGACTGAACCTACACTCTAAGTTTTTAATTAGTATTACATTGTTGTTTCATCGTAGTATATTTTAACATGATCAAAAGTCCCAAGACTGAACTTTCTTTATGCTCAGCTGGCCACCACAAACACAGAAAATGTATTACTTCATTTAGATTATTCACGCATTTGGTTGCAGATGCTGCCATGTGTGTGTGTGTATGTGTGTGTGTTTGCCCCCGTTTGTCAGCATATTGCTGTGGGTTAGGGTTGGGGTTACAGTTAGCACAAATAAATATCTTTTTAATCCAAGTATCAATTCATTCATTAAAACCGGGAGCTGGCAGTAGCTCTGTCAGTACTTCTGCCAGGACTGGGGAATCTGGCCGCCCTGCTGGCCATTCTGTGTATTGTTATGCTTTGTGCTTTTGTTAGTGTTTGACTTTGCCATGTGCTTCTGTTTGTCCCTGTGTACTCCTGTCTCCACACCCCACCTGATCCCTATTATTACCTGGTTTGTTTCCTCCAATAGTCTGTCTATGCTGTTAACTGTTATGTGCATTTAAGTCCTGTGTTTGTACCTGTTCCTTGTCAGATTGTGACCTTTTGTTCTTTCTGCCAGTCCGTGTCAGTTTTGCCTTCTGTGAGTTGTAAGTTTGACCATGTTTTCCTGGACCTGTTTTTGCTTAACATTTTGGATTTGGTTGCCCTGTGGATCTCTGGCTTTGACCTTGTTTGTACCCTGTTTTTGACCAACCTTTTGCCTAATGATTTGGATTTGTTTGCTCTCTGGATTTCTGGATCAGACCTTGGACTGGACACTGTTTTGAGATTTCCTCCTGATTTTTTTTGAATAAAGAATTTAAACCTAATTCTACCCAGTGGGTCTGAAATTGGGTCTAGGTCTGTCAAAACCTCACAATCTCTGTTAGTCTGTGACTATGAAGTTCATAGTGAAATTGGTCTGGAGATAACAGCTCACAGACTGGATTACACTACACTGTGAGATCAAGACCTGTGTTGGCTAATGACATACTGACTGACCATGGTAAAAAAAAAAAAATAGAATATATAATAAAAACCAATACTGTTAGCACAGGTTTTTTTTTTTAGGTTAGGGACAGGCAATCAGTGAAACGGTTGCTGGCGTCAACAACATGAATTTTATGTTAATAGTCACTTAGCCTTTCAGTAAGATTTTTCAAGTTAAAAAAAAATTGTCCCCAGTGGATCTGGATATATTTTTATCACTTAACTTCACCTCCTCAATATTTGCATGAATAAAGAGCAATGCAATAAGGGTGAGAAAGATCATTCAATAAAATATGTGCTGGATAAATGTATCTAATGGCTGCTATTGAAAAGGTGTCTCGGAATAGCAATACATTGATTTTCAAGATGGTGGCATTCTGACTTTCTTTTTTATTCTAGATGATGTCAGCAGTTAAATTGACCCTATAATTACAGTGCCAGCTATGGAATGAAAAGTCAATCTAATGAAACCTAACTACTTGCACAAAAAATGACACAAAAGTGGAATATGCCTGATTACAAAAAAACAGCAGAACATGCACAAACAGTTGCACTTCCCCTTCAGTCTGAAAACAGGAAACTTTGAAAAGGGTGTAAGGTGATACACACTGCAATAGCATTCAGCCTTTTGGGACGTACTGATGTTACACACAACTGGTGAACAAACCACAGTGAGAACAAGATAAAGGAAAGTTATCCACACTCTGGTCTCATGAAATCTGTTCATTCACACTGGAGCTGATCGGGACAATTCTACCTCTGGGTAGACTGTTCAGATTATCAGAATGTCACTGAAATGTTTAGTTCTACATCTTCATATATTGACAGAGTTGTCACAGAAAAACCCTCTTACCTGTTGCATGGCATAATGAAACAGACACAATCCACCACACCAATGTAATGGGCTGATGAGTCCCTGAAAGAAAAAGTTACAATAAACTCAGGATTAACATGAATCATGTGAGTTCTCTCAACCCTCTAATGCTGCTATAGGCTGGAGTTCCCAAATTCAAATACTGTAGAAAGACAATACAGGAGTTAACAACTGGTGTTAAACAAAAAAGCATGGGGCGGTCGCAAAAAAGAAAAATAAAATGTGAATGGTGACATTTGCACGATCTGTTTTCAAACGTTCATTTGCATGTCACGTCAAAATGGTATCATTTCACCGAGTGCGTCAGTCTGCCTTGTCGGAGTGGGCGGCCTGCTTCTAGTTTGTGCACTGGGTAGGCTGCTGCCTGGGAAGGTCTCCCACTCAGAAGTGGGGAGGGGGGCGGGGATAGCTTGACTTCAGGTCTCCCAACTGGAAGCCCAAGGTAGGTGGAGCAGGGGAATCTGTCAAATAGCGCACCTCTAACTTTGTACAGTACTAACGCAATTAGTCAAATCAGTCACACTACGAAATGCTACCAAATAAAGCACAATTCATTCATAATACTGTGAATACATAGTTTCACAGACATATTGTTGCATTTGGTTTACGCGATATCCTTATATAATACCAGTCCGCACCTGGGCGCCGGAAGCGGGTCTTTTATTTATTCATGTTAATCAACACCGTCCACGTTATGCCAAAAGACAGAGAGAAGTTAAGCATGGCAGCGGTGACCTAGCTTGCTTCTGCAGTCTCACTGATTTGTGCAGGTAGACATATATTTATGTTGGGGGGGTTACCTGCCTTTCTTTAGCTGATCCATATAAACTCTGGATGAGAATAAGCAGTAACACGTTCTCGCTCGTAAGCGAGGGAGCCCATAGCCAGCCCAATCCACATTATTTTAGGATTAATGTTTGACTACCGGTTATGATGTCACTCTGCACCACCAGCCAGTCTTACGTCTAGATCACAAGGTATTTCTCTGGAACTGGGAAAGAAGAAGGACAGGGAACAGGGAAGTCTGAAATGAAAATGTGGGTATGTGTGAGGCCTCCCAAACCAGGCTCACCAAGTGATAAGTCCAAAAACCAAAACAAAACCAAAAAAAAAAGAAACAGTAATAATAATAATCAATGAAAAACAAAGCCACAACTCAATCATAAAACCTATTGACTTCATAATATTACTCCCTAATTCAAGTGCTTTGAACAATTTTACCCAATAATGAGGACTGGTTTCAGCAGATGCTTTTGACTTCTCACCTGTCACCAAACAACTAAATACTGGAATGATCTGGGACTTTAAGTTCTATGGACAAATAATAATAATAATAATAATAATAATAATAATAATAATAATAATAATAATAATAAGTTTATTTAGAGCCCAATATCACTATTTATAGTCTCAAAGGGCTTTACATGTCTATAACAAAGTCAATTCAAAATTATATTATGCATAAGTTTGAGAAAATAGATAAGTCTTTAGTCTCATTTTAAAGGCATTGAGAGAGTTTGCCTCTTGACAGAAATTAATTCCTAACAAAATACAACAACTAATATGGTTATACAATTCTTATTTCATACAAAATAGACAATTATAAATAGATACATTAATACTTTTCAAATACCAATTTAATTATTACTGTCAAATAATTTTCAACTCCATCCTCTATCCATAATATTAAGTTCGTTTTTGTGTATAACGTCACACCAAAAACTACAACTACCGAAACATTACATTTGGGTTTTATTCTCACATGACGACTAACAGCTGCACCTACACTGTAAGTTTGTGCTCCACATTACATTATTGTTTTACAACAGCATATTCAACATGAGCAGCTGTGGCCTAAAGGCTTGTGACTGGAGGGTTGCTGGTTCAATTCCTGGAACCATTGGTTGTGTGCCCTTGAACTGCACAGTTGAGCTACACACAACTGTGTGCCCTTGAGCAAGGCACTTAACCCCTGTTGCACAGAATACTGTTTGCTGTGTGTGTGTGATCACAGACATTTACATTACATCAAAATTCTCAAGACTAAACTTTCTTTATGCTCAGTTGGCCACTGCGAACACAGAAAATGTATTACTATATTTATGTTATTCATGCCGTCAGTTACAGAAGGCATACAGTCTGTGACTGAACCCGATGTCATAATGAAGTTGGTCTGGACATAAAAGGTCACACAACACTGTAAGATCTAGGCCTGTATTGGCTTAACACATACTGACTAACTTTTAGAACAGACAACTCCCAAAATAAAAAACAACACAGGTGTTTCTTTGGCAACAGGGAGAGGCAGTCTATGAAATGGTTGCTGGTGTCAACATGAATTTCATGTTAATAAGAATTCATGATGGCATTAATAATAAGAATGTATTTATTACTATTTTAGCCTTTCAGTGTGTATGATTTTTATAGTAATTATAGTAATTCTTATAGCAAAAATAAAAGGTCACCAGGGGATGAGGTAAACTTTTTACACGTAAATGCACCTCACCAATATTTGCATGAACAAAGTGCAATACAATATGGGTAACAAAGAGCATTGGATAAAATATATGTTGGATAAATATATCTAATGGCTGCCATTGAAAAAGGGTCAAACATCTGGGAAAAGTAATGCAGGGATTTTCAAGACAGTGGCATTCTGACTTTTTATTTCACTGCAGACAGTGTCAGCGGTTTATAAACCTCATCGTTATTGTACCAGCGATGAAATGAAAAATCGATCTAATGAAACCTAAGTAATTGACTAGATTGCAACAAACAGTTCACCTTGCTCTTCAGGTCTGTTTAAGAAAACAGGAAACTTTGAAGAGGGTGTCAGGTGACACACACTGGAATGGCATTCAACCTTTTCAGACACACTGATGTTACAAACAACTGGCGAAAAAAACCACAGTGAGAATAAAACAAAAGAAAGTCATCCAAACTGATCTCATGAAATCCCATTCATTCACTCGATGGTTCATCTGGAAAATTCTATCTCTGGCTAGATTGTTCAGATTCTCAGCATTTCACGGAAATTTTTAGCTCTACATTTTCCTAAACTCATAGAGTTGTTATAGAGAAACCCTCTTACCTATTGCATGGCAGAAATAAACAGACACAATTCACCTCAACAAAGCAACTAGCAGATGTGTTCCTAGAAAAACAAATTATGATAAACTCAGTATAAATTTGAAGGATTTGAGTTCTCTCAACCCTCTAATGCTGCTGTAGGCTGGGGATCCCAAATTCAAATACTGTAGAAAGACAATACAAGAGTGCACAGCTGGCATAACAAACACTCCCTTTTATTTAAGACAGATACACAATTAAAAACAGAAAAACAGAAAAGTCAGACTGGTGGACTGTAGTCCAAACTGTGTGAGTAGAGGACTTATGATACAATGCTCTCAACACAGAGGCAAACACCTGCTAGGCAAGCACAAGACCTCAAAGCTACACACATGGACAGTACCCTATGGAGCTAGGAGAGCATGTACCCAGTGCTACCCAAACTGAAAGACTGCCCCTTTGGAGAGCCATCATCATCATCATCATCATCATCATCATCATCATCATCATCATCATCCCTCACTGCAAGGAAGAGAATGCATGCCTAATGGAAGACCCAATATCTTGATGATGTCTTCAACCTGGTTGCCTGTACCAACAGTACAAGCAAGGCACAAAAGACATGGATGAGCCATAACACTATAGAAACCAAACAGTTCTGGATCCAGAGGAGTGACAATTCACAAGGTCCTAGGATTCAAAACATTAAGACAACCACGGAAGGCCTGTCAAAACAGGAGGAAATGTCAATAACACCGGCTGACACTGAAGTAAAAATTAGCAAGATAGCAGCTGAACTGGATGGAATACAGGCCTACTGGGTGAAACACCAGCCAAGCAGCCCAAATAGCTTCTTCAATATCCAAACAAGACATCGTCCTGGCTACTACAAGGGAAGACAAAGAGAAGGGTACAACTCACAGCAACTACCAGCCAAATCAACAATATAGAAGTTGCTCTCTGAAGTAAAAGCTGAGAGCATGATTAGGCACTTATAGGGTAAGAACCTTCACACTTGTGAGCAGAATAGAGCAAGACCCAGACACAGAGGGATGATGAGATGAGATGAGCTTGCAATGGACAGAACTTAAACTGCCAAAGCCCTGTCACAGATGACCCACGTGACAATGGCAAAAGAAAGATAAAATGGAGGATCTCATCAGGACAAGATCCTGTGTTGGCAGCAAATGCCAGGTAGAGGAACAAGCCAATGTATTGAAAAGGCATGCAGATGGATGAGGGAAGGTGGTCTCAAGACATCAACAGAAACTCTGTCATCATTGTGGTACAAGACCAAGCAGTGAACTCTAGATGCCTTAAAGCAAAGATACTGAGGGTTACCAATTACCCAAAGTGTAGACTGTGCAAGGAACAGGATGAAACTGTCACCCATCTACTGACTAGATGCTCAAAGATTGCCGAAACCAAAGCACTTGAAAAGTCACAATAGCATTATAGCACTAATGTATAGGACCAGTGACAGGGTGAGAGGTATGACAGGGTGAAAATCCTGTGATACATGAAAAACAGGACTGACAGGAAGATCCCTGGATACCAGCCAGACATCAGTGTTCAGTAAAGAAACCAGAAGAGTAATGATCAAAGTAATGACATGTCACTTCTAGCTGACAAGAATGTCTCCTAGTTAACAATCTTACAATGGATGATACAAAGTCCATTCCTCCAGGACTTTAAAGGCTGAGAGATGGATACTTCAGATAACATCTAACCAAAATTACTATAATCATTTTCTCAATAATAATGACTCCATAAACGTTTGTACATTTAGCAACCCGGACCGTTTTTATCAAGACACATTAAAATTTCACATTAAGCAATGACAGCTCACCTTGATGGCGTTCACCTGCATTATGGCGTCCGTGAGAGTCCATTACAAAGTTGTCTTCGCTTTAAAATGTTTGTTGCACATGAACGACGAACATACAAAGCTGATAACATTTGGTATATCGCATTCGTAAGCAGTGAAAACTACTTAATATCCACATGAAATGAAAATTAAAGCTGAAAGAGTGTTGACTGTGTCCTGTTTTGCAAGTTGGTGATTCAGCGACGCTTTCGCTTTCAATTTCGTGTGAATAATTGACGGCGCGAGGACACAGCGGTTACGTTTAACACACTCACTCACTCACTCACTCACACACGCACACACACACTGCGCTGGTTCTGTTTTAATATAAAACATCCAAGAGAGACTACTTTCTCAAGACGATATTCTGCAGTAGCAATTTCCTTGTTTTTCAAATTGCTTCAGCGAAAACATTGATCAGAAGATAACATGGACGCTGGATACTGAGCAGCCTTGAACTGTGAATAAAGTTGTCTAACACAAAGGGTCTAAAGGTTTTTGCTTTCGCATCCGTCAACAGCAAAGTCCCCTTTTCTGTTTCATGGCAACATGGTAGAAATTTAAACCCAAAAGCGGTATGATTACAGAGCTTTTAATAAAAGATGTCTTAACATTCACTCCTGATTAGGGTAGCGGCAGGTGCTGGAGCCTGTCCCAGTGCTGGAAACACCCTGGACAGGTCGCCAGTCCATCGCAGCATGTCTTAACATAAAATCCTTCTCTTCCATCGGAAAAGATTGTCCGTTTATATGACAAAAAGACTAATGAAATTTTACATTAAATAATAAAAGATAATTGTCTTGTATAATCTTTCAATAACAATATATTATGAACTTGCCCTCCAGCTCGTTCTGGGTCCCAGATCGAGAGGCGACAGTTGGGTCTTACTTGTGGCATAAATGTCCAAAACTATTTATGGTTGAGTGCTTGGCCACTCACAAGTGTCATACAACTTCTGCTGTCTGAAATGTTTTCATTTAGGACCGTCTGTTATCGTATGACCTCTGCATCACATGTAACATGTAAGCAGCTCTACGGGAACCTGCTGAGACGTGAATTACCCAGTAACAAATGAACTGGTAAGAGCCTAGTTATTGACCTTTAGAGAGCGCTGTTTAGCCCGTACAATAAATAGATACAGGCATAATATGAAGCGAGTAGAAACCCATGATAAAGGTCAAAAACAGCTCTAATGTTCAGGGTAACACTGCACCTGCATGTGTTTCACTTACAGGCTTACTGGAGGGAAATAATGTAAGAGTGAACATTGGTAATGTTTGTGACTTTTTACGCTGAACTAGAGAAATCTTCTCATGACATATATGGGATGGAAAAAGAAAATACATTTCTTACGTTGAAGAAGGATATTTCCTCTGTCGGTGAAATTGTATAGTATATGTTTGTTTGTTTGTTTGTTTGTTTTTCATACATTTTTCCCCCGTCTTCTTTTCCTCTGTTCAGTTTGCTCAGTTCAGAAATAATTATGCTAGATGTACATACATGAGTGTATTAGTATGTGTGTGTCGAGCATTTGTGTACATGTCTTTCTGTGTATGTGCTTTTGTATGTTTGTGTGTGCATCTATGTGATGGAATATTCAAACACATATTTGAGATGATAAATAGGATCCACAATACCATCAGAAATATTAACAGGCCTATTTTATTTCAGCTATATCTATCCATTGTCACGCTGGTGGTGTGGTGCAGGACCCAAGTGCAGAGACACGATGATTGAAGGTGACAAAAGGAGGACTTTACTTAAAATGAAGATCAAAATACAGGTGCAAAAAGGAAATAAACCAATAACAAAAGGTGCAGCATAACAGTGTGCACTAAAACACAAACAACGATAGACAAGGCAAACACTAGGGCATAAATACAGAGGGAAACTAAACAGGGCAAAACAGGATTGGGTAAAATTAACAAGGTTAATAATTAGACAAACGGGAACAGGTGGGGGGTGGAGACAGACAAAGAACAGGCGCACAAAGACATGCCAAACTAAAAGTCCAAAATGGAGGTGCAGGTTGTGACATCCATACAGTTTAACTTCTTTTTCTGAAACAGGGAAAGTGTTACAATCAACGGCAACCCAAACGCAGGACACGGACTTAGAGTTAGAATGAAAGACAAATGGTTTATTGTTAGTTTCCATGGGGAGTGAAGCTGGTTGGAGGTGTGGATTTCGGCAGGGGAAGGCAGAGGGCAGAGGGAAGCTGGTGGCTGGTGAGGCAGGGCAGAGCAGGGGTGAAGACAGGGTTGTGAGCTTGGCTGGATGAATGATTGACAGGCTGGGAGATGAGCAGAAAAACAAAGCAGGCAAGAGAGTGATCCTGGGAGACAAGGATTAGTTACAGCAAATCAACAACAACACGAGAGCAAGTTTAGAATACACAACTCTAAGTGGCCTGGGGAATGTGCTCTCTACCACACGGGCTGAAACAAGGGCCTGGTGGTGAGTGGATGAGGAACCAGGGTTGATATACTGCAGAGCTGATGAGTAGATGGATTGCAGGTCTGCAGGCTGATCCGGGAGAGGGAGAGGAGCGCCACGCCCACAGCACAGACACACAAACACAGAGAGAAGGAGACAGACAGGGGGAGCACAGGAGACACAGGGGAGAGGGAGACACTAGACACACAGGGAACAGACTAGAGGCACGTCTCTAACTGTGACAGAGAGAGAGGCATTACAGGGTCATGTCACAAAACAAAGGAAGATGGTTTGTGACAAATGTTTATGACTGTAGGTGGTCCTCTGGAGAAATGACAGATTTATATGTGCCTACACTGCATGATCCATAACTACTGATTGCAATGAGACTTTTCTTCACACATTGATTTTGAAGCTGTGAATTTTCAATTTGTGAAAAATGATGTTGTGTCTGCTTCAACTATTATACAAGCCCTGTTGAAGTTATTCAATTTTTTTCTTTATTTCTGCACATGATGCATGAATACAGCTGTAGGGAGTGATCAGAGGGCTGTACCATGAAGTGAGGTAACTGGCTTATCCAGGTAACTTCTGGGTAAATTAACTCAGAGTGAGTAATAAACCCTCTAATAGAAGAGCCCTTTGGCTTTGTTTTGCTAGGAGAATGAAGCCATAGGGCTCTTCTATTATGAGGTTTATTACAACTGTGAGGCTTTTAGACCAGCTTCTCCTGATGATTAGTGACACCTGATGTTCATTCTCTTACTTACTAGTCTGCTGTGTGTAAATAGGACCCTCTTTCAGTCAACCCTCTTTGTCACATGTTGAGTGTTCCCATACACACTGAGCCTTTTCTCTTTGTGATTCATTTCTGTGTATGATCCTGATGTGAATGGACTACAGTCTGTAACTGTATATCTATATAAGTGCACCTGTAAGACACTTACTGGTCATTAAGTGGCCAGTAAGTGTGGGTCGAAGGTACAGTAGATGTTTCTGATGATGTGAGCAGTGAGTGTATATATGTTCTCTCTTACCTAAGCCATCCATTGCACTAGAGTCTCAGCCATTAGAAACATTACATCTGAGAGCTAATGCTTCTCTCTCACCATCTACACACCCTGGACCTCTTGTCTTGACCCTCAGACACATATGAAGGGTGTCCTGCCAGACACAGTTTGACAAACCATTGACCAATAGGATCTATTCCTGGAGTCCTGGAGTGACATCACTGACCTGCTAGTCAGACAAATTGCCCCACTGCTTTCCCCCTCTCCTCCCTTGACTGAAAAACTGCTGAGATAATCCTGATAAACACTGGTCTACACTGACTCCACAATGACCTAAGATGTATTTCATTCTTCCTGGACAGTTTGGTTAATTATCTATCCTTTATTTCTTCTGTATCCTCACTTTATATCATTACTACCATACTCTGACTCTGCACTGACCTCACATCTCATTTCTCCTCATGGTTTTTCCCTATTTCAATCAAAGTGAGTTTGTGCTGTTACTATAAGCTTTGACTGCATGTTGACAGTTTCAGTGATACGAATTACAGTTTACAATGGTCAGATAAAATGACAAAATAGCATTAATACAGTCCAGAATAAATAAATGTAAAAGGCAATAAGTACATTAAAAATGATGAACACAGTTTATTTACCTGTAAAAATTCAGTGCCAATATTAAAGTGATAGAATATTAAAAAGCCACATACTCGCAAAGTAATTTATTCAGAAAGAATATTAGGACTATTAGTGGTGCAGTGCTGATAAACTGCTATTTAGGTACAGCCCCTTCACCTGTACTTTTTCAAAGACATTTAACTTTGTGTTTCAACGGTTTGGGCAAAATTCCGTAGCTGCATTTAATGTATCCACATAACATTAACACAGACAAAAAGGTCTTATGACTAAATACAGTATCTTATATTTAACATATTTCCATCTTATAACTGTCTCTGGTTCCAGGGCTGATAAGAGGAATCAGTGATTTGTTTGGTATCACATTATTAAAAGTACAGAGATGAAATTTTGCACTGACATCATAAAAGGACAGTGTGTGTTTGTCACAGTCTAAGAACACTCCTAGTGTAGTGAATCTATCACTGACTTGTATTGGTCTTATTGGGTGAGTGTTGATGTAGACACCCAGCTCTTCTTCATATGACAGAACCCAGAAACCATTCTCTGGGGTTAATGGGACCTTATAAGATCTCTCAGCACTGTCACAGGCCACGCCCACATACCATGAGTGTTTGACTTTAGTTTTCACCCACACCCTAATTTCCCAGTAATGTTTTCCTGAGCTCAGATGTTCTTTACATAGAACAAATGTTCTCATTTCTTCACTCTTTTGACTTGGACTTGCTGATGAATGACCGTAAGGAGAGAACTGCACTCCAGTTCCCTGGTGTGTTATTTTCATAAAAGACGGAGTCTCTGCTTCATCCAGAGTGATTTTCTCTTTAGGGGGAGAATGAAGGATCTCGTTATTTAAAGGTTACTGTGTAAATTACAGATTGTCTGTCATGGGATTAACTGAACTCATGGATTACTTTTAATCTGTTTCATCTCCTCCCACTCTGCAGGACCTGTAATGAGACAAAAATTCAGATCAGTTATGATATGTGTCTTTGTTTTGATAAAAAGCGTATGTTCAGTGTGGCAGATAACAGTGCACATTCTTGTTTCAGATCTCCTAGGATTTGTAGATTCCTGGCTCTCAAAGAATTTTAAGAGAGTTACTTCTGTGTAAGCACCACAAACAAAGATATAATGTATATCATATATTCTTTTGTGTGATCTGTGATCATTATGAATATGAAACACTGAAAAACTGTCGACACTGGCCACACTAAAGGGTCTGTGTAGTGGGGTTACAGGTAGACTGAGAATACTGTGAGTACCTATTTCTGTCTCTCTCACTTGGTCATCTGTCACTTCTGTAAGGGTTGTATCTGTTGGCAAATAAATCAGAAATTCACAGTGTTTAACCTCGTATTATAAAGAGTCTGGTTTACACTATGACACATGGCAGAGAGGTTGTTGTGTGAGAAGTTCTGTCATTTAGACCTTTTTAAAAACTGTGATGTACCTATGTACCTTCTTATGACATTGTCATATCATGTTTGTGGGTGTCTTTTACCCTTTGACTGACACCTCCACTTTCCGCTGAAATTTGAGACCTAACAAAACATACATCATGCCAGACCAAAGGGAATTCATTCCCCATATAAAATGCTTCCCATGTGAATGATTATGTAAGTTGTGAAATATCCAGTGGATAAAAAACCCCACAGTGTTAGAGTTTGTAAATGCCACGTCACTCCAATTGAATAAGAAAATAAAAGACACATCAGTGTAGACATGCAGAAGTGTTCTACTTCATTTATGTGAGAGAAACTTGCACCACTGTGCACTATATGTCAAAGTGACCTGTAACTGTGAGTCCACGTGACCTTTTAGAGTTTAAAAATGTATGAACTATTTGGCTTTCAATAATGAATTGATTATTAGTAATGACCTAGGGGAGGGAAAGAAATCAGTTTCACTGAAACGGGAACTTCAGTCAGGACATCTAGACTTTAAATTAATAAATACTAATGAAGAGGAAGAACCTCTGCAAGCCACTTATACTCTGTGTTATTTAACTGGTTCTTACATCAGTCTGTTTATTTCAGTGGATGGTGACCTAGTTCACCTTAACCTACAGTGGTAGTAAAATAAAAACAGTGCAGATTTAAAGCTGTCTGAGAACACTGTGAGTACCTGCTGCCTGCTGTTTCTCCTCTTTGCCTTTGTCTGTTGTTGGTGTTTGATCTGTTAGCAAAAAAACAGCAATACACAATGTTTAATGTTTTATGAAAAAGAGTCCAGATTCCATTGTAACAGTAGGGAGAGAGGTTATTTTGTGAGAAGCGATCGCTGTTTTACAGCTGTGTATATTATATTTGCACACTGTGCTTTCATAGCTTTTTAACAGTTACGCACTTACATGTCAAAAACCCACATTTCATTTTGTTCAACAAGATAATCAGACCATATCTGTCATATCTGCAGGCAGCCGAACTCCTGGTGCAGTCATCTCCAAACTTAATTATTGTAACTCACTTCTGCTATGTCTACTGGCATGTGTTACCAGGCCCCTCCAGATGACTCAAAATGCTGCTGCACTCCTGGTCTTCAATCAACTACAACAGGCACATGTCACACCTCTCTTCAGCTCCCTCCATTGCCCCCTTGTATCTGTCCATACATAAGGTCCCTTATTAGGACTTGTTTCATCCTGTCCGCTACACTCTTCAAAGGAACAGCACTTGGCAATTCCACCACCAAGCAGCAGGAAGTCACCAACTGGACTCTTTGCATGAGTGGTTCCTCAACAGTGGAACAAACTGACCAAATCCATGCAGTCTGCCGACTCCCTCAAAATCTTCATGAAGTGCCTAAAGACTCACCCCTTACATGAAACCCTTACCTCCACATGCCACAAACTAATGTACCCTTCTATACTTGACCCCTACCTACTACCTTAACAATTATCTTCTAATGCACTGCTCATCACTCTATAATGTATACTACATGGCACTTCCTTACTATTACCATAAATTTATGCCTATGATTCTTTTTTACAATGTAGATTAATCTACATTGTAAAAATCTACGTAATTGTGATACTTGGCACATGATAGTTTATATGGTGGGGGCTCTTTAACCAGGCTTACTCAGTTATTTTCCTTTAGTATACTTGCATGCATACCGAGCCTGATAATGACCTTGAGCAATGAAAGGTAGCACTTATGTAACAATCAGCTCCTGTAAATGTAATCTGAATGATGTTTGTACAAATGGCTATTTAGCAATGAAAGGCTCTCCAATGAACTTTGAGATCATCTTGTCTAGTACAAAAACAAATTGTGTATATTTCAAGCTGCCAGAGAATATTGAGAATACATGTTGCTGTCGCTGTCCCTTTTGTTACCTGTCTCATCTGTAAGCAAACAGTCAGCAATGCACAGTTTCATACACAGATTTGTTTGTAATCTTGCTTTATATGAAACTATTGAGTGATTGTGAATGCTGCGTCCTTTCTACACAAACCAAAGAAGGAAAAAAAAAAAGACAAAAACAATTATCTACAGTGAAATGACCACAGTAAACGATGCAAGCTGCTTCTTCAACAGAATAATTGAGAGTATGCAGTGCAATCCAGAGAAAAGCTTAAGGAACCATTTGTAGGGGAACAATCAGCTACACACAGTGCTTCATTTCTTGGGTTGGGTTCCACAGCTGAACCCGACCTGTTGTTCTCTGATGAACCTGAATGTTTTTGTATAACAGATTCTAGTGAAAAACGACAGTGCATATATCTAGAATGTAAAACATTAATCAATACTTTTAAAGGAATGTTTTGGTAGAACTGTCCATCAACACTAAACTTTGTAAACTGTTTGTAGGGTTTTTACCATTTAGCTGGCAGGGTTTGTCCAAAGCATCTTTGAAGACTTCATATCCTGAGGACACAGGAAACCAAACAAAATGTCACAAAAAGGGCAAAGAAAATAATTCTTCACAGAAAATTATTCTCCATCATCGTGTTTGTGGGTATTTTTTTACCGTCCTTCTGGTTGTCTTCATTTTCAGGAGGATCTGGAGACAAAACAAAAAGGCTTTTAATCTCTGAAACAGGATTTTGATCTTCACTTTCTGAAGAAAATCGAGACCAAACAAAATAGAAGAAAATTTGAAAACATCCAGTGGATAAAAAGCATAGTTGTTGAGCTTATAAATCTCACGGACTCCTTTTTAATAGAGTAAGAGCATTTCAAAAAGTGTGGATCAGTGTGTTCTCCCTTTAACATTAGAGAATAGAGATTATTAACATTGCAGACTGAAAGCTGTCTGCAATTATATGAATGCCTTCTGATGGCTGTGTCTCTTGTTAATCTCTATCCTGTGTGGACGTTTCATCTGTTGGCAAATTATCAGCAATTCACAGTGTTTAATTTCTAATGATCAAAAGTCTAGTTTACACTATGACAGAAGATAGAGAGGCTGCTGTGTGAGATGTTCTGTTCATTATGACATTTTACAAACTGTGATGTAACTATTTGGTGTCTTATGACTTATCATGTTTGTGGGTGTTTTGTACCCTTTGACTGACTGTCTCGATTCAGAGTAGTACTGACATCTCCACTTTCTTGAGACTCTGGAAACCAAACAAAACAGACAAAATAGCCCCCACAAAGGAATTAATTTCCCATATCAAATCATCTCTGAGAATATCCAGTTTAATCCAAAGAAAATCTTTCACTAATGTGTGCTTGCTGAGCGGGAAGTCCCACTTTGAAATATTGTCTACTTCAGCTCAATGTTTTCAAAATATAATCTTCATCTTAAATCGTGTCAAACTGTAGTTCGTTAGGGCAACACTTCTAGCACATAGTCTGAGGTTGGCAGTCACCACATTAACATCTGTATCAATGTTTATGTACATATGTTTCATAGTCTGCCAGCAAAAACAACAAACAGTAAGTCCCAAGTTCTTACTGTATTTGATCAAGCTACTCCCATTACACTCTGGGCTGTATTCAGGGAAAATGAGTGAATGATTATGACCTTTGTCTATATTAGATGTGGAGTCTCCTGTTTTGAGCTTAGAGCCCCGGCTTTCTGCTTGTGCAATTTCACGGTTCTCTTCTCTTAAGGGTTTGGGACTGTTGGCTTCCGTGGCAGCTGCTGATATTTGTTAAAAGAAAAATAACAATTAAAAAAAACACACACACACACACACACACACACACACACACAGAAAGTGAATTGATCAGCAGTAAACAGGCAAAGAGTAATTACATTTAGTAGCAGCGTAAGTTATAAAAAACTTAGACACCATTAAATACAGCTTTTTGTAGTAGATTACTACAGAATGCTCTCATTGTGTCTTTGGACAGAAAAAAAAAGCTGGAAAATAAAAAATGTTGGATATAATCTGAACACTTTCCACATAAATCTTAGTAAATCAATGAATGGTTGTCCACTTCACCTTTAGGATTACCGTTTGGGGGGTAAAAACACATAACATGTGCAGATTGTCAGAGAATACTGTGAGTACCTATTTCTATTGTCACTTGCTTTCCTGCTTCTTCTGTGGGTATTAGATCTATTGGCAAGTCAACAATAAGATGTTTTTAATGTCTTGTAACAAAGACTCTTGCAGTTACGACATTTTGCAAACTGTAATGTAACTATATGACCAGGGGTGGGCAGTAACGAAGTATATTTACTTGAGTACTGTACTTAAGTACATTTTTCGAGTATCTGTACTTTACTTGAGTGTTATTTTTTTTTGGAAACTTATGACTTTTACTCCACTACATTTAAAATACAAATATTGCACTTTTCACTCCATTACATTTCTATGAAGGTTCTCATTACTCCTTACTTTAACGCATAGCTTTGAAGTCAGCGGACGAATTTTCTTTTCTAAAATGCGATAGGCCATATTGTGTTCATCACAGGGGAAAAACCAATCACAGTAAACTACTCCAATGCTGTCAGTCAAGTGCGTGCTGCATTTTTTTAACAACTGAACTTGGCGGTTTTACTGATGGCTACTACAATGGAAGATAAAGATGATAAAGATAAAGGTTCCTCACCAGAGCAGCCATGTCCATATCTTAAGTCCATGTCTGAGATTTTTTAAATCAACTGGTTCCCAAGTTAATTGCTTCCCATATGCGTTCGCGCACTGTGTTCGCCTAACACTTACAATCATTTGACTTGAAAATTGCGGTTTATATGTTTGTGAATGTGTGACAAATCTGGTGACACAGGCAGACCACAACTTCTACTGTTAACACAGTGTGTGAACACGTACGGAAACCAGTTGGCTTGAAAACCATTTGGGGCATAACACCGGGTCCTGTGTGAATCCACTGCTGACACATACTAATAGTTAGCTAACGAAAATGCAGAGTTAACGTTACTGACAAAAATCCTTTCAGAAATATATCTTTTAATCTTGTCAGGTAAACACAGTAATATGTGTAAGGTCAGCGGATTCACGTAGGACCCGGTCCCAAATTTCCATGAAAGATCCAAATCACCTTAACCCACATTGGTAGAGAAATAAAAACATTGTAGATTTAAAGCTTTCTGAGAATACAGTGAGTACCTTCTGTCTGCTCTTTCTCTTCTTTTTCTTGATCCTTTTCAGGGCTTTGATCTGTTAGCAAAAAACAGCAATACACAGCGTTTAATGTCTTATTACAAAGAGTCCAGGTTCCATAATGACAGTTGACAGACAGCGGTTGTTATTTCGTGAGAAGCTGTTGTTGTTTTACAGCTGAGTGTATAATGTTTGTGCACTGTGCTTTCATAGCTTTTCAACAGTTACAAACTTACATGTCAAAAACCTACATTTCAGGATCGCATAATCGCAGTGTATTATTTCTTAGAGAGAATGTTACACACAAAAGATAAGGACACCAGAGAGAGGAAAGTCTGAAAGCCTGTGTTCAGTTCTGTTTCTTTTCTGTTAAGCCTGGTGTTCACCTGCTCTCTGTTCATCAAACTTGGATTCTCTTTGTATAAATACCCCTGCTTTTCTGTTCATTCTTGGTGAAGTCTTGCGTTAGTTAAAATTTAGCTGTATTACCCTGTGAAAGTATAGATACCCATCTTCCTCACTTGATTTCAAGCATCTTTGTTCCCTGGTCCTTCTATCAACTGTGAAACTCTCAGTGAATCCTGCCTTGTGTTTACCTGAGTATCCTGTTGTTCTAAGAGCCTGACTGTATCCCTGACCTGCCCTGGATGAACACAACTCCTGGTATCTCTACATATATCCAGACTTCATTAGATTCACCAACATAGACAATCATATCACACTAATACAGAGTCTTCTCTCTCTGACATCAGAGGGAAGAACACATTTAATGTTATTTTGATATCCTTTGATTCATTTTTATAGCTAAATATCTGTTTATTTCAGTGAATGAGGAGCCAGTTTCCCTGTAAAAAAGAAACACTACATATAAAGGATGAGGACATGAGAGAGAAGAAAGTTTTAAATTTGCCACATGACTGTTTTCCCCTGTTCTATAAAACATCAGTTCAATCCAAAAAAAGAGTGAGACAAAAAGAAAGGTCTGTGAGATGTACTGTTTGTCTGAGATCTTTCATCAACTGAACCCATACTGTCATCTGAGGGACCTGAGAGTCTTTTTTTCAACACATTCTAGTGAAACAAGACAACACGTTTATCTGCAGTGTGAACCACCAATCAGCATTTTTAAAGAAATATTTCTTTAACAATGCGATTTCAGCAAGAAAGTTTGGAATGTTTAATGTATTCAAAATGCATTTCATTATAAAAATTATACTAAAGGCAGCTCTACCTGATTTTCCTGCATCTTTCTTTGATTGACTGAATGATTTTGAACCTATAAAGTGACTATGTGTTAAAATATTGTTTGTAATCTTGCTTTATATGAAACTATTGAGTGATTGTGAATGCTGCGTCTTTTCTACACAAACCAAAGAAGGAAAAAAAAAGGCAAAAACAATTATCTACAGTGAAATGACCACAGTAAACTATGCAAGCTGCTTCTTCAACAGAATAATTGAGAGTATGCAGTGCAATCCAGAGAAAAGCTTAAGGAACCATTTGTAGGGGAACAATCAGCTACACACAGTGCTTCATTTCTTGGGTTGGGTTCCACAGCTGAACCCGACCTGTTGTTCTCTGATGAACCTGAATGTTTTTGTATAACAGATTCTAGTGAAAAACGACAGTGCATATATCTAGAATGTAAAACATTAATCAATACTTTTAAAGGAATATTTTGGTAGAACTGTCCATCAACACTAAACTTTGTAAACTGTTTGTAGGGTTTTTACCATTTAGCTGGCAGGGTTTGTCCAAAGCATCTTTGAAGACTTCATATCCTGAGGACACAGGAAACCAAACAAAATGTCACAAAAAGGGCAAAGAGAATAATTCTTCACAGAAAATTATTCTTTAAAGACACTCCATCATCGTGTTTGTGGGTATTTTTTACCGTCCTCCTGGTTGTCTTCATTTTCAGGAGGATCTGGAGACAAAACAAAAAGGCTGTTAATCTCTGAAACAGGATTTTGATCTTCACTTTCTGAAGAAAATCGAGACCAAACAAAATAGAAGAAAATTTGAAAACATCCAGTGGATAAAAAGCATAGTTGTTGAGCTTATAAATCTCACGGACTCCTTTTTAATAGAGTAAGAGCATTTCAAAAAGTGTGGATCAGTGTGTTCTCCCTTTAACATTAGAGAATAGAGATTATTAACATTGCAGACTGAAAGCTGTCTGCAATTATATGAATGCCTTCTGATGGCTGTGTCTCTTGTTAATCTCTATCCTGTGTGGACGTTTCATCTGTTGGCAAATTATCAGCAATTCACAGTGTTTAATTTCTAATGATCAAAAGTCTAGTTTACACTATGACAGAAGATAGAGAGGCTGCTGTGTGAGATGTTCTGTTCATTATGACATTTTACAAACTGTGATGTAACTATTTGGTGTCTTATGACTTATCATGTTTGTGGGTGTTTTGTACCCTTTGACTGACTGTCTCGATTCAGAGTAGTACTGACATCTCCACTTTCTTGAGACTCTGGAAACCAAACAAAACAGACAAAATAGCCCCCACAAAGGAATTAATTTCCCATATCAAATCATCTCTGAGAATATCCAGTTTAATCCAAAGAAAATCTTTCACTAATGTGTGCTTGCTGAGCGGGAAGTCCCACTTTGAAATATTGTCTACTTCAGCTCAATGTTTTCAAAATATAATCTTCATCTTAAATCGTGTCAAACTGTAGTTCGTTAGGGCAACACTTCTAGCACATAGTCTGAGGTTGGCAGTCACCACATTAACATCTGTATCAATGTTTATGTACATATGTTTCATAGTCTGCCAGCAAAAACAACAAACAGTAAGTCCCAAGTTCTTACTGTATTTGATCAAGCTACTCCCATTACACTCTGGGCTGTATTCAGGGAAAATGAGTGAATGATTATGACCTTTGTCTATATTAGATGTGGAGTCTCCTGTTTTGAGCTTAGAGCCCCGGCTTTCTGCTTGTGCAATTTCACGGTTCTCTTCTCTTAAGGGTTTGGGACTGTTGGCTTCCGTGGCAGCTGCTGATATTTGTTAAAAGAAAAATAACAATTAAAAAAAACACACACACACACACACACACACACACACACACACACACAC
The DNA here is from genome assembly GCF_902362185.1 of Chanos chanos. Lineage (NCBI taxonomy): Eukaryota > Metazoa > Chordata > Actinopteri > Gonorynchiformes > Chanidae > Chanos > Chanos chanos. Next base: position 21,829,699 of record NC_044505.1, read on the forward strand.
ACAGAAAGTGAATTGATCAGCAGTAAACAGGCAAAGAGTAATTACATTTAGTAGCAGCGTAAGTTATAAAAAACTTAGACACCATTAAATACAGCTTTTTGTAGTAGATTACTACAGAATGCTCTCATTGTGTCTTTGGACAGAGAAAAAAAGCTGGAAAATAAAAAATGTTGGATATAATCTGAACACTTTCCACATAAATCTTAGTAAATCAATGAATGGTTGTCCACTTCACCTTTAGGATTACCGTTTGGGGGGTAAAAACACATAACATGTGCAGATTGTCAGAGAATACTGTGAGTACCTATTTCTATTGTCACTTGCTTTCCTGCTTCTTCTGTGGGTATTAGATCTATTGGCAAGTCAACAATAAGATGTTTTTAATGTCTTGTAACAAAGACTCTTGCAGTTACGACATTTTGCAAACTGTAATGTAACTATATGACCAGGGGTGGGCAGTAACGAAGTATATTTACTTGAGTACTGTACTTAAGTACATTTTTCGAGTATCTGTACTTTACTTGAGTGTTATTTTTTTTTGGAAACTTATGACTTTTACTCCACTACATTTAAAATACAAATATTGCACTTTTCACTCCATTACATTTCTATGAAGGTTCTCATTACTCCTTACTTCAACGCATAGCTTTGAAGTCAGCGGACGAATTTTCTTTTCTAAAATGCGATAGGCCATATTGTGTTCATCACAGGGGAAAAACCAATCATAGTTGTAGCACCCCTGCGGGAGGCATAAGTTTATTATTTTTGTATACTGTTGTGTACAATGCCAAGATGCAAGTGTGATTGCAATGTGTGAGTTTTTTGCAACTGTTTTCATTTCATGTATGTTCATCATAATGTCTTGATTAATGTTAGAATATTATGTTTTCATTTCATAAGTGCTGTTAAAATTTCCCACTCTTTTCATTTTAAAAGTGCGTAAAAACATGATAATGTTGTTAAAATCTGCAAGCGTTTTCAATTTATAAGAGCTCATTACGATGTTCATTTTACAGTTAAAACTAGTTCATTGGAGGACAAAATAAGGAAACAAGACATGATTGGTTAAAACTGGCCTATCGTTTGACTGCAGCAATTTACATGGGCGTGTCTGGTTAAGGTGAGAGAGAGTCTTCGAGAAGTAATTGGGGGAGAGGAGGAGAGAATGCGAGAGAAAAATGAACGTAGAGAGAATGTTTAATTGGGTTGAGTTAAACCCGAAAGTTTTCCAGAGTCAACCAGAAGTTTCAAAAGGCAAAGTACGTTTGTAGTTTTGTTTTTTTTTACCAGTGTATATTTGTTTCCGAAACAGTTTTGGAGGTGTTTTTTGCTAGGTGCTGGCGAAATTAGAAGAGTTCGAGTGCTCGCCATTTTGTGGATTACTACAGTGGACACTGAGTTTTCCCGGACTTTGTCAAGGACGACTGCCATTGAGATTTCAGCGCGGACGGAGCAGCAAAGACAGCGCAGTCAACTTCACTCTTCAGCCGTGGAGGTCTTGCTACACTTCCTTTGTGAACAGTCCAAAAGGTTCAGTGAGTACAAAATACGTGCCTTGGTCCACCATTTCGGCATGCGCGCCAACTAAGGGGTACCCCAGACTGTCTCTGTATGTCAAAACCCGGGAATTTTATTTTATTTTCATGTCACCTTGTTGGTTGTTTGTGTGAATATATGTGTGTGCATGTGTGTAACTTCTGTTGACTACTGATGCGTGAGCGGGCAAATAAATGTTCATTGGTAAGACACAGTATTTATCGTTTGTATCTTTGAGGGTGAAACTCAAAGTGGGGGCTCGTATTTTTAATAACAAATAAGCAAGGGAGGTTATCCATTCGGCATTAATTATAGCCATTTCCATAGGCTAGCCCAGGCCTCTTAGACACCCTTGGCAAGACTAACCCCTAGACATATATCCTGCCAGTGGATCCCATCTAAGCTCCTCCCTTGCGTGTGTATAGAGTGGTGGTAGGCCACAACACATATGTAACATAGTTCAACAAAATCAGCTTAGTGGGAGGGCTACACAGTAAACTACTCCAATGCTGTCAGTCAAGTGCGTGCTGCATTTTTTTAACAACTGAACTTGGCGGTTTTACTGATGGCTACTACAATGGAAGATAAAGATGATAAAGATAAAGGTTCCTCACCAGAGCAGCCATGTCCATATCTTAAGTCCATGTCTGAGATTTTTGAAATCAACTGGTTTCCAAGTTAATTGCTTCCCATATGCGTTCGCGCACTGTGTTCGCCTAACACTTACAATCATTTGACTTGAAAATTGCGGTTTATATGTTTGTGAATGTGTGACAAATCTGGTGACACAGGCAGACCACAACTTCTACTGTTAACACAGTGTGTGAACACGTACGGAAACCAGTTGGCTTGAAAACCATTTGGGGCATAACACCGGGTCCTGTGTGAATCCACTGCTGACACATACTAATAGTTAGCTAACGAAAATGCAGAGTTAACGTTACTGACAAAAATCCTTTCAGAAATATATCTTTTAATCTTGTCAGGTAAACACAGTAATATGTGTAAGGTCAGCGGATTCACGTAGGACCCGGTCCCAATAAGACGAGGGGGGCGGGAATCAAGCGCTGACGATGATCATCCAGCTGTTTCACATTTCAGACAATGCTATGTAGTAGAAGTAAAATTAAGCTAGCCTACAACATTATGACATGTTTATCCTTTTAAGGCCAATCTGAGTTAACCTGTGTAAGGAACCTGAAGGATCTCATTGACCTTCAAAAAATTGTATCTGTAACAATACAACAATGCGATGACATTAAAAAGAAAATGTACTTTTGAATACTTAAGTACTTTTAAAAGCAAGAACTCCAGTACTTTAACTCAAGTAAAAATTGAACTGAACAACCTTTACTTGTATTAGAGTAATATTTGACCAAGAGTATCTATACTTTGACTCAAGTAATGGAGTTGTTTACTGTCCACCTCTGTATATGACACACTGTTTTATCATCATGTCAGTGTTTTTACCCTTTGACTTGCTGTCTTTCACCACATCAGTACTGTCACCTCCACCCTCTGGAAAAGCTGGAGATCAAAAAAACAAACAGTATGCCACAATAAGGAAAGAATTTCCTTGTATTAAATAATTAAATAATAATACAGTGTTGGATTTCATAAACTTCACAGGTATCACTCTATCATCTACGGAGTCAGCATCTCAGAAGGCTAAGTGTAGAAATAAAGAGGAAGATTTTCACTGCACACAGGCTAATTTCTATGACAAATATTGAGAAGTGAAACCACAGTCACAGGATTATGTATACTGTGTAAGGAACCTGAAGGATCTCACTGACCTTCAAAAAGTTGTATCTGTAATAATCTTAGAGAGAGCATTACGTAAGCTGTATTTAAGTAGGAACTTGAGTCAGGTTAACTTAGACTTCATTAATAAAAATATTTATATCACACTTTTACAGTAGGATGACTTCTACCACTGCTACGCTGATGCCAGCCAGCTCCACTTGTCCTTCTTCTCAGAGTATTCCTCACACATCTCAGCATACTTCACAAATGTCACTGCTAAAATGAAGGAACACCCCCTCCAACTCAACCTGTCTGAAACTGAACTCCTGGTCACCCCAGACAGTCCCTCCATTTATCACAACATCTCCATCCAGTTCGACTCATCCTCACTCTTACTGTCTAAGTCTGCCAGACACCTAGGAGTGATGACCGAGGGCCAGCTGACCCTGACTGACCTCATTAAAGCAATCTCCTGATCCTACAGATTCACTCCATACAACATAAATTAAATCAGACCATATCTGTCAGAGCAAGCAACTGAACTCCTGTTAAGGCGCTTGTCATCTCCAAACTCGATTACTATAGACCTGTCATAGGCAATAATGGGTACAATAGTAGGTGAGATGCACAGTTGTGCTAATATCTCAAAGTGACCAGTAACTGTAAGTTCACATGAACTTGTTAAACATCACCAGTGCATGTAACAGTTTAAAAATGTATTAACTGTTTCATTTTCAAAAATGAACTGATTATTAGTAATGACCAAGAAAAGGGAAAGAAATCAGTTTTACTCAGGACAACCCAGACTTCATTAGATTGTCTGTGTTATTTAACTGATTCTTACATCACTCTGTTTATTTAAATGAACGGGGATCCAATTCAGCTTAACCCACACTGGTAGGAAAAAAACATTGCAGATTTAAAGCTGTCTAAAAATACAGTGAGTACCTGCTGTTTGCTGTTTCTCTTTTTTTCCTTTGTCCTTTTCAGGTCTCTGATCTGTTAGCAAAGAACAGCAATACACAGCATTTAATGTCTCATTACAAAGAGTCAAGGTTCCATAATGACAGCTGACAGAGAGCGGTTGTTATTTCGTGAGAAGCTGTTGTTGTTTTACAGTTGCGTGTATAATATTTGTGCACTGTGCTTTCATAGCTTTTTAACAGTTACACACTTACATGTAAAAAACCTACATTTCAGGATCACATAATCACAGTGTATTAACTGTTAGAGAGAATGTTACACACAAAAGATAAGGACACCAGAGAGAGGAAAGTCTGAAAGCTTGTGTTCAGTTCTGTTTCTTCTCTATTAAGCCTAATGTTCACTTGCTTTCTGTTCATCAAACCTGGTTTTCTCTTTGTATAAATACCCCTGCTTTTCTATTCATTCTTGGTGAAGTCTTGCATTAAAATGTAGCTGTGCTACCCTGTGAAAGTATAGTTGCCCATCTTCCTCTCCTGATTTCAAGCATCTTTGTTCCCTGGTCCCTCTATCAACTGTGAAACAGTCAGTGAATCCTGCCTTGTGTTTACCTGAGTATCCTGTTGTTCTAAGAGCCTGACTGTATCCCTGACCTGCCCTGGATGAACACAACTCCTGGTATCTCTACATATATCCAGACTTCATTAGATTCACTAATATAGACAATCACATCACACTAATACAACGTCTTCTTTCTCTGACATCAGAGGGAAGAACACATTTAATGTTATTTTGGTATCCTTTGATTGATTTTTAAGGCTAAATATCTGTTTATTTCAATGAATGAGGATCCAGTTTACCAGTAAAAAAGAAACACTACATACAAAGGATAAGGCTATGAGAGAGAAGAAAGTTTTAAATTTGCCACATGACTGTTTTCCCCTGTTCTACCAGTTCAATCCAAAAAAAGAGTGAGACAAAGAAAAGTCTGTGAGATGAACTGTTTGTCTGAGATCTTCAATCAGCAGAACCCATACTGTCATCTGTGGGACGTGAGTCTTTTTTCAACACATTCTAGTGAAATAAGACAACACGTTTATCTGCAGTCTGAACCACCAATCTGCATTTTTAAAGTAATATTTCTTTAACGATGCAATTTCAGAAAGAATGTTTGGAATGTTTGATGTATTCAAAATGCATTTAATCATAATGATTATACTAAAAGCAGCTCTACCTGATTTTCCTGCATCTTTCTTTGATTGGCTGAATGATTTTGAACCTATAAATTGACTACATGTTAAAATATTGTTTTATAATCTTGGTTTATATGAAACTATTGAGTGATTGTGAATGCTGTGTCTTTTTTACACAAACCAAAGAAGAGGAAAAAAGAGGTAAACAACTATCTACAGTGAAATGAGCACAGTAATGACACAAGCTGTTCTTTAACAGTGTAACTCTGAATATGCAGTGTAATCAAGAGAAAATCTTAAGGAACCATTTGTAGGGGAACAATCAGCTACACACAGTGTTTCATTTCTTGAATCCTTTCTTCCACCGTACCCCACAGTTCTACAGTATTCATTCTTTCATTAATTAATTCATTTAATTAATTTCATTTCGTTAATTCATTTGTGTTTGTGTCCCGTTGCCTGTACGTGTTTACATACATACCACTAATGCACATATTCCACCAAAATACTGCTTCGAGGGTGCACACTCAATGCAAGCAGCACATTACCCGGTTTCATACACACAAACATTTCCAACACACATTCACAGTCTTACAGTTTAAAACACAAGCAACTACACCTAAATGTTTCTTAGCGTCTCCACTGTCGCCGTCTTTATCGTATTACACACACACACAATTACACATTTAAATGTTTGGTCCCGTCTTTATTGTACTTAGCGCTCGGTTTAAATGTCTTTTTGTGTTTTAGGATTTTGTTTATTGTCTTGTCTCCCTCCGTTCAACCGTCTCCTCTCTCCATGTGTTTGTTAGTCTGTGCCATAGCAACTACAACTACCGGTGCAGAGGTCTCATGACAGTGTCCAGTTTCCTCTATGACACACAGCTACAAAACAACAACCACTTCTCACAAAATAACCTCTCTGCTCTCTGTCATATTTCTACACTTCATTTTCATAGCTTTTTTACAGTTACACAATTCCAGACCTACATTTCCTGTTCACATGAGAGCGTAGTATTTGTAGCGTAGTATATGTAGAATGCTAAACGCAAAAGATGAGGATGTTGGAAGGAAGAATGTCTAAAAGGCACACTAGATATAATTTGAATGATGTCATACTGATCTTTTATTACATCAGGGAGTGAGGCCCAGTTATCTTCTAAACTGATCCTATATGGGAAAGAAGACCATTTAAATGATTCTAATATCAGCCAAATTCTAAAATACATTTTGTACATGAAATTCTTTCCTTTCTGTAATTCTGCAAAACACCAGTGTAATAAAAATAAAAGTCAGACAAAGAAGAGTCTGTGAGATGTGCTGTGTTTTTGAGGCAGCTGAACCCACAGCTGAACCCCACCCAGTGTTCCCTGACCAACCTGAATGTTTTCGAACAACAGATTCTACTGAAATACCACAGTGTGTATATCTGGGATGTAAAATGTTAATCAGTGCTTTTCAAGGAATGTTTTGGTAGAACTGTCCATCAACACAAAACTTTGCAAACGGTTTGTGGGGTTTTGTTACCATCTGGCGATCTGCCTTCTCCCGAACCTTCGTTGCCGTCCTCATTTCCTGAGGACACAGGAGACCAAACAAAAGGTCACAAAAAAAAGGCAAAGGGAATAATCCCTCATATAAAGTCATCCCTTCAAGACACTCTGTCACATCATCGTGTTGGTGGGTATTTTTTACCGTCTGACTTTTTCCTCTCCCCGTTGTCTTCATTTTCAGGAGCATCTGGAGACAAAACAAAACCAAAATGCCACAAACAGAGAGAAGAAATTAATTCCCATCATGAAAGAATTCCCTAATGTCGCTCTGTGCTATCATGTCAGAGGACGTTCAGTTTGGTAACAGTTTTGCTTACCATTACACTCCTAATGTGTGTATACACACACACACACATACATACATGCATACATACACACACACACACACACACACACACACACACACACTTGTTAGGGTTGTAACGGTAAGCAAAAGTGTATTTATGCTCATTCCATGTCAAATCAGACAGAATCCAGGAAAGCAGGTTCAGCACCATATCAGATTTTGTTCAAAGTTTGTCTGTATAATGTTTGGGTCCCAGAATAAGGGTCTTGGGTCTTCATATTTTTTTCATTTTTACACTCTCAAAAACGTCTCATCTGGGAAGCCATGTTTGGGCATTAATATCTTGAAATGTATTATTCCTAGCCTCACAAAACTTTGTAGAATGGATGACAAACATGTTCTCAGTATGACTGAAGCGTTAAAAGTTTGTACTGCATGCCTGTTAATTTTCGATAATGCTCTAAGATTTGGAAAAAAGTGCAAAATTCCCAAACAAGGTTATTATATTATTATTGTATTATAACCCCGTTTTTTCCACCCAAATGGCATCAGTCACCATTCTTTCTTTAAATACAATCTTTTATTAATTTTGTGTCAATATTTGAGGTTTCTACCACTAATGGACATGAAGTTATTAAAGATACAACAAGGCATGGTATCATTTTTCGGTCATTTTCATAGGACCAAAATGGTATGTGGGGTAGCTAATAGGAACATGAAAATGTATGTGGAAATAGTTTAATGCATGGTCATTTAGTGTAAAAAGTGTCAATGTCCTTCCATACACAGTTGAAGAGACTGTCGCTGAGATGCCGAATGAAAAATTGTTCTCGGTATTAGACACCAATCATGGCTTCTGGCAAGTACAGTTGGATGAAGAGAGCTCCAAACTATGTACTTTTAACACTCTTCTTGGGAGAGACTGTTTATTGAGACTTCCATTGTTGTGTCCTCAGCTCCAGAAGTTTTGCAAAAATGCATTGTAGAAAGACTGGAAGACTTAGAGGGAGTTGTGAACATTGTGGATGACATCTTGGTGTAGGGTGAAGATGTGGAATAGCACAACAGGAGACTGAGACAGCTGCTAGACAGAATCAGCAGCATCAGTCTGAAGCTGAACTAAGAGAAATGCAAGTTCAGAATGACTGTAATCAGCTACATTGGACACGTTCTGACTGCAGATGGTTTGAGGCCAGGCCAGGAGAAGGTCAGAGCAATACAGGACATGTCAGAGCTGCACTGATGAGGTTCTTAGGCATGTTTCAGTATCTGGAAAAGTTTTTCCCAAACCTCTCAGACATGAGTGCACCTCTACGGAGGCTCCTAGGGGGTGAGGTAGCTTGGAATTGGGAGTCAGAGCAACAAAAGAGCTTTGAAAGGCTGAAATGTAGTGCCAAAGTACTACAATTTTAACAAAGAGGTAACACTGTCAGCAAGCTCAGAGGGCCTGGGAGCAGTGTCACTGCAAGAAGGACAGGCAGTGGTGCTCAGCTCAACGTATCTTACTGAGTGTCAGAACAGGTACGCTCAAATAGAAAAGCTTTTGGCGACTGTATACGGATGTCAAAAATTCCATCAGTGCATCTATGGTAAGGCCGTACAAGTGGAGTCAGATCACAAGCCCTTAGAGACAGTGTTCAAGAAATCTCTCCTAAAAGCTCCTCCAGAGGATGCTGATGAGATTGCACTCCTACAATCTGCATGCCAGCTACAAGCCTGGTAAAAAGCTGTACATCACAGACATGCTGAGCCGAGCCTACCTGAAAGAGCAACTTGGGCAACTCCTGGAAAGCAAGTTACAAGTACACCTCCAATCAGCTCATTTACCAATTTCAAAAGAGAACCTGAACACATTCAAAACTGCAACAACAGCAGAAGACGAATTGCAGATGGCCATGGAAATGGTTAAGACAGGATGGCCAGCAGAAATACAACAAGTTTCAGTGGACATAAGAAGGTACTTGACTTTCAGAGAAGAACATACTTGTTCCACCAGGCTACTCTCCAAGATCATGCAACTCGTTGTTCCACATAGCTTGAAATCAGAAATGCTTGAGAGAGCTAACAAAGTTCATCTACATGTTGTCAAATGTAAGGAGAGGGCAAGAGACGTCATGTTCTGGTCCAGCATGGCCAAGCAGATTGAAGATCTCCAGGTGTGCTGTCTGTAACACTTTGAGGCAGAGCAACACCACAGAGCCACTCATCTGCCATGACACTGCAGACAGAACACGGGTAAAAGTGGGAGTAGATTTGTTCAACTACGACCAAGCTGACTATCTACTGTGTGTAAATTACTTTTCAAAGTTTCCTGAGGTTGTCAAACTCACACAGACAACATGCAGACACGTTGTGACAGACCTTAAATCAATCTTTGCAAAACATGGGACTCCAGATGAAGTTGTCCTGGACAATGGTCTGCAATTCACAAGTGCAGAATTCAGAACGCTCACAGAGAGTTGGGAGTTTGTATGTGCCACATCCAGTCCTGGATTTCCACTGTCGAATGGACAAAGTGGAATCCAGGCAGGCAATCCAGACAGTAAAGAACTTCCTAATGAAAGCACAGGAAAACCAAAGTGATCCTTAGATTGCTCTACTGGAATGCAGAAATTCAACCCTAGATGACAGGAAATTCTCTCCTGCACAGCTGCTCACGGATTGAAGATTGAAAACAAAACTGCCAACATCAGCACAGCTGTTGAAACTGCAACTGTGTGACGATGTGCATCAAGGACCGGCAGCTGAAACAAAAATAATATTATGATCGTGGAACAAAATGTTGGAGCAGTTACCATTTCTGGTGGATGGAGAGAAGGTGAGAATAAGAGTCAAAAACAACTGGCAACCATCAATTGTGTTGAGAAGTCACAAAAAAACAGATAAGGATAAGGATGTTGAAAGGAAGAATGTTTGAAAGGCATACTGGATATCATTTGAAAGATTTCATATTGATCTTTTGTTATATCAGTGAGTGTAGCCCAATGATCCTCTAAACTGATCCTATATGGAAAAGAATACCATTTAAATGATTCTAATATCAACAAAATTCTAAAATATATTTTCTACATGAAATTCTTTCCTTTTAAATATCTTTGTAATTCAGCAAAACACCAATGCAACTAAAATAAAAGTTAGACAATGAAGATTTGGCGTGTACTGTTTGTTTTTGACGTCCTTTACCAGATGAACCCACAGCTGAACCCGACCTATTGACCCCTGACGAACCTGAGTGTTTTTGTACAACAGATTCTAGTGAAATAAGACAATGCATATGTCTGGAATGTAAAACATTAATCTGACATAATCGTTTTGGTAAAATTGTCCATCAGCACTAATCTTTGTAAATTGTTTGTGGGGTTTTTACCATTTGGCCGGCTGGCTGCTTCCTGGTCACCGGTAGCACTTTTGTTGCCTTTGATTTCAGGGGACACAGGAAACCAAACAAAATGTCACAAAAAGAGACAAAGAAAATAATTCCTCACATGAAATAATTGCTTCAAGACACTTTGTCGTATCATCGTGTTCATGGGTATTCTGGATACACATTTCCTACATGATTTTGCTTTTTAAAAAACAGGTTCTAGTGAAATAAGACAATGCATATATCTGGAATGTAAAACATTAATCTGCATATTTTAAAGGAATATTTTAGTAAAACTGTCCATTAACATTGATCTTCGTAAACTGTTTGTAGGATATTTCTCATTTGGCTGGCTGGCTGCTTGGCAAAGAATGTTGGGAGTACCTGTTGCTGCTGATGTCACTTGGCTGCCTGTTTCATCTGTAGTTGTTTCATCTGTGGGGAAACAATTACCAACATATGGTGTTTAATTTGTTGAGAAAAATAGACAAGTTTTCACAGTGACAGGTGGCAGCAATTTTGTTGTGTGAGAAGCTCTGTCAGCTGAGAGTAAACAAAAACCCCTAAAATAACATAATTAGTTATTATTGTTGTTGTTGCTGTTGTTGTTATTATTATTATTATTATTATTATTATTATTATTATTATTATTATTATTATTACCAAAACATCAATACAGTGTTGACCTAGGAAATTACTAGTCAGCAGTGCTCAAACAGGAATTTGATCAAGACAACACAGACATCATTAGATTCACCAGTAACGACATTTATATCACTCTTACAGAATCTTTACCTTCTGATATCAGAGAGAAGAACATCTAAAGACACTGAGTGGTTTTAAAACAAAATAAATCAAATTATACACAGCACATTTATTTCAGTGAATGAGGATCCAGTCTGCTTTTAAGAGAACCGGGTTTATTTTGGAGTTATATTGTTGTTGTCTCCTGTTGATTGATGTCCAAAACCAATATTGTCTGTAAGAACAAACTGCAGTGGGTTCAAGAAACTCATTCATTCATTCTCTAAGCCGATTGTCCTAATCAGGGCTGCAGGTGGTGCTGGAGCCTATCCCAGCACTCACTGGGTGAAAGTTTGGGAAACAGACAAACACATTGACACCTCGGGGCAGTTTAGTATCTGGCAGTGCCCAAAGAAAAAAACATATTTAATCAGGACGCCTGTCTGTTCTTAAATCTTCCATAAAAATAAGGAAAACATTAAGTACCTCTATGCATATAAAATACCTATATAGAAAAATAATATTATTTCATAAAACGCCTCAAAAAGAAAGCTACACAAAAAAGATCAACAAATCCACTGTTCAGTCTGCTGCTCCAGAACCCTGTGTGCTGTGATGAGGTGGGATAAGGTCAAATGAGTGAAAAATGGTTTATTTCCTTTCACTGTGTTAGGAGTGCAGTCTTTTAATGGTTGTGTCACGACTCTCGAAATAGGCTGGATTCACACGCAGATCAATCTTTACTCTTTATTTAAAGTAACAAGAATTTCCAAGACTTACAAACTCCAGAACAGAACCATGGCAGAACAAGAAAATAAACGTGACCTGGAGGAAAAATCCAAACAATGCCAACACAAAGAAACAGAGGAAACCAAGGAGTACTTATATCAAACTAAACGAGATATAACTAACTAAACACAGGTGAGAACAATGATTGAACAAAGACTAAACAGGACTGAACCATCTGTTAGCAAAACATTTGCAAATACAGTGTTTAATGTCTTATGACAAACAGTCCAGTTTCTACGATGACAGACAGCAGCGAGGTTACTTTTTGAGAAACTAACCTCTCTGCTGTCTGTCATCGTAGAAACATGTACATCGTATTTCTCTACTTCTATTTCATAGCTTTTTTAAAGGAAATGTCTTAAAGGTTAAATACCCATGGAGTTCTTCACTTCTGAATATCTGTAATTCTGTAAATAGTAAATGAACTCAAAAGAAAGAGCATTTTGAGACACATTGTCTGAGATTCTACACTAGCCGAAAGCATATTACTCTCTAAATGTCACAGGTTTCTGTGTTTACCACATTCTAGTGAAATAAGACAGCATACTGATCTGGTAAATGAGTGCTAATCTGCATTTTTAAAGGAATAGGCAAATATGGAATATGTTTGTCTATTAATACTATGAAAGAGCATTAAGTCAGCTGTAATTTATATGGAGACTTGAGACAGGACAAGTTAGCCTTGATTAGGTTCATTGACAAAGATTTTTATGTTTCCAACAATGATGTCTATAAAACGCTGATACAGACTACACTCCCTCTGATGTTCATGCAGTATGAACTTTTAATGCTTCAGTCATACTGAGAACATGTTTGTCTTCCATCCTACAACGTTTAGTGAGGCTAGTAATAATACTTTTCAAGATATTAATGCCCAAACATGGCTTACAAGATAAAGCATTTTCCGCTGACCGAAATGACCGAAAAATGCCACTATGCCTTGTTTTATTCTTAATAACTTCATGTCCATTAGTGGTAGAGACCTCAAATACTGGCACAAAATTAATAAAAGATTGTATTTGTAAAAAAATAGTGATTGATACCATTTGGGTCATACTAAGTCATACTAAGAACATGTTTGTCTTCCATTCTACAAAGTTTGGTGAGACTAGAAATAAGACTTTTCAAGATATTAATGTTCAAATATGGCCTCCAAGATAAGGTGTGTTTGAGATTGTAAAAATGAAAAAATATCAAGGGCCAAAAAAATATAAAAACATTGGAATTGAACAAAACTATTTTACAGGCCCTAGTTTTGGGACAAAAACATTATATAGACAAACTCTGAAAAAAATCTGAGACCGCCCTACAACTGCTTTCCTAGATCCTGTCTAACGTGGCACGGAATGACACACACACACACACACACACATATATATATATATAAAAAAAACCCTTGAAAATTGCTTTTCTCATCCTCACTGTTCAAGACTTAAGTCAAAAAAATCACAGAAGTTATTTTTGGCTTGAACAGGAGTATCAGTTGTGACACTTTCTCCATTGCCAACTCTACTGCAAGCACAAACTCGGAACAGGTACATATTGTCTCTCTGCAATCCACTAACATGTTTTAATACATCTTGAGTTTTACAAGACAAGTTGAGCTTATTAATTGTGTTAATATCCATGTTTGTTTTCTCATCTCAAAGTAACCAGCAACTATATGCGTTGCTCATATGGCATGGGTGAGATCACCTGTGCATATGACAATCCAACATTTATCATAAAAATGTAACGTCGTCCGTAATGACCTACGAGAGGGCACAATGTCTGTATTTAAATAGGAACTTGAGTCAGGACAATGTAGACTTCTTTGTTTTCATTGTTGGAATAACTTACTTGCTGGTGAGGACACACGTACTGCCTCAGCAATATATGCTGGTTCACCTGGGCCACATTTATTGCAGGCAGAGACCCTAAAGAAATATTCCTTGCCCTCAGTGACATTGCTGTCTGTGAATTCTAGGCCCTGGTCTCCTGACGTGATCTGAAAAAAGCATTTATATAATTAATACCTGTTGAAAACAAGAAAAATAATTATTGTTTGTCATAAATGAAGCATAGCACTAACCTTGAACCAGGTTTCGCGCGATACTTCTCTCTTTTCAATAGTGTAACCAGTTACAGGGCTTCCTCCATCATGCTCTGGTGCCTCCCATATGAGACGCACATGACGCCCAGTGACCTCTGCAACTTTGAAGTCTTTGGGTGCACTTGGATGGGCTAAATAAGTTAAAGAGGATCAAGACACTTATTTAATTACAACCTTGAAGTTGTCTAAAATAAGCCAATAGTGTACTTTGTCCTGTGTCACAAACAAGTTACACACCAATGACACTGGCTTCAATTTCTCCTGATACTGTAGTCTAGAAATAAAATATATTCAAATGCTAGAACGTATGTTCAAACTCTTCCAAAAGATTCTTACTGAAGGTATCTTTAACTAGAACTGATTTCTCGAGTTCGCAGAATTCACTGACACCGGCCGCATTCTCAGCTGCCACACAGAATACGTAGGGAGAACCCTCATTGAGTGGAGTGACTGTGTACTTGGTCTCCTTCACTGTGGTGTCCACAGTCTCCCAAGTCCTACACCACACATCTTTCTTTTCCACAACATAGTTAGTGATTGGAGATCCACCATCATTATCTGGTTCAGTCCATTTCAGATCACAATTTTTCTTGGTAACATTAACCACCTCAAGCCATCGTGGGGGTGATGGAGGATATATTAGATCAAAGAAAAATATATAGGTGAAAACTGCTTGAGAAAGAAGTACTCACAGAGTCTCTCCTTGCAGATGACAGGGTCACTGGGATCACTGGGCTGACTTTCTCCAGCGATGTTCACGGCCTTCACTCTGAAGGAGTACTCCTGCTTTTCCATCAGTCCCTTCAGTAAATGCTCTGTCTTGGATACACTGTCTGGTACACTGACCCATTCCTCAGTTCCAGTCTTAAGTAACTCAATAATATAGGAATCAATCCTGGCACCACCATCATGCTCAGGCCTTGTCCATTGCAAGAAGGCAGATGTCTTGGCAATATCCTTAATAACTGGTTTACCAGGGGACCCTGGTGGATCTGGAGGAACAATTATTATTATTATTATTATTATTATTATTATTATTATTAGTATTATTATTAGTAGTAGTAGTAGTAGTATTATTAGTAGTAGTAGTAGTAGTAGTATTATTTGATCTACAGTATTTTCTGATTTCTGATTTCTGATCAATTATGTTTTTTCTTCCAATGCACAGACAGTATCCCTAACAATCTTTGACACTGTTTATTCTGCAACATACCAATTGGATCCTTGAGTAAGACTGGGTCTGTGTCAGCACTTGGTTTTCCACATCCAGCAAGGTTCTCAGCTAATACACGGAATCTGTACCTCTTCCTTGCGGGCAGACCTTTAACCCTGATTGAAGAAAGAATACCATTTGTGTTCACATTGTAAACTAAACCAATCAAGTCATAGAGCACTGAAGCCTTAGTTTCACTCTCGGGAACCTACCTGAATGTGGTGTCTTTAATTGGGAGCTTATTACAGCGGATCCATTTGTCACTTTCTGAATCAAATCTCTCAATCCAATAGCCACTTATAGGACTACCACCATCCTCATCTGACTTACGCCATGTCAAAGTAATGGCATCTTTTGCAATATCAGAAGGCTGAACTCTAGTTGGGGCACCAGGGGGATCTGTAAAACAGAGAAAGATGAAATGTAACATGATAAAATAGCAGTTACAAGTATATGGTATTTTACAAACCATATGTCAAAATTAAAAATAGAATTGAAGTGATGCATATTTACCAAATGAATACTTGGCACAAATTGGCACATGTTCTGCAGGCATACCAATGCCATACTGGTTCTTAGCGGATACTCTGAATATATATTCCTTCATTGCAATCAAACTGTGTGCTTTAAAAGTAGTGCATGTAAATGTAGAGTATAGTTTTTGCCACTCCTCTTTGTCTGTGGGTCTCATTTCTACAATGTAGGTGGTCACTGGAGAGCCTCCATCATCTCTGGGTGCATTCCAGTCTAGACGGCAGGATTCATTGGTGATTTCAGAGATATCAATGGAAGCTGGAGGGCCAGGCTTATCTGTTGGGTGCATTGCATAGTTACATGTTAATAGCATTATTACCTCACTGGTTCAAATATGATTCAGTAATACCTACTTAATTATTCTTTAAAACTGGCATTTTGTAAAATTATATCTATATATATACACATTGTATATGTATGTAAGCTGTCTAAGAATGATGAAAATGCAAATGGGATGTACCAAGAATATTGACATAAACAGTTGCAGTAGCACGGCCCCTGGAGTTGACTGCTTCAATGGTGTAAGTAGCTGTGTCTGATCTTGTTGTTTTGTCGATTGCCAGTGTAGAACGACCAGGCTTTGTATCAATGGTAATCCTGTCATCAGGCCTGAGAACAAGATCAGCCTTTTTCCATTTTACTTCAGGCTCTGGTTTTCCAAGCACGTCAGCTGGAAGTTCAATCTTTGTACCAGCTTTAGCAGTCAAGCCACCCACCCGCTTCGCATCAAGCTTAATCTCTGGATCTTCTGTGAAATCAGATGGACAATCCGTAAGTTTATGACTAAAAAACAAATTGTACATAGCCAGGAAAATGTGTAAGAGAATGTTACCTTCAGGATCTGTAGCCTGGATCTCATCAGTGGCCTTGCATGGTGTACTTGCACCCACCTTGTTTATAGCTCTCACACGGTAGGCATACCACTGTCCCTCAGTGAGACCGGTGACCTGGTAACTGAAGTTTACGCATATATTTAAACTTCTGGTCTATATGTTTGATAGTGGCAACATGCACTTTAATAGAATTTTGAGATACGCAAAATGTTTTACAAAGTCGTAAAGTCCTTCAGAGGTCACAAAAGCCTAACTTTGTGTTGTCAAATATATCGACAATGATATTGAAAAATATCTGGAGGAACATCACTACTTACTTAAGCTCAGGTACACGGTCTCCACAGGCCTCCCATTTGCCAGTTCCCCGGGCACACTTATCGACAATATAACCTTCAATGGCAGCACCACCATCATACTTGGGAGGTTCCCAAATCAGGAAGATGCCCTTAGCAGTCTTATGTCTCCACTTCAGGTTCTCAGGTGGGTCTGGAACAGCTGCAAGGCAAAAAATCCCCATATTATCTAAATACAAACTATTTTATTCCTCATAGTTTCCTAAGGCTGAACACACTGCAAACAATGTTTTCATTGTTGGAATAATGCCTCCATCATGCTCTGGTGCCTCCCACATGAGATGCCCAGTGACCTCTGCAACTTTGAAGTCTTTGAGTGCACTTGGATAGGCTAAATAAGTTAAAGAGGATCAAGACACATAAAGGCCTGGGGAGCAGGAAAACATGGACCAGTGTTATGTAATTACGATTAAAAAAAATAAAAAGGTAACTGTATTTCTGTTACAGTGACAGGACAAAAAAGATAATCAGATTAGTAAAACACATTTAGTAAAAATGGGGATTACTAGCAGGACTACAACTTTAAAACTAGAGATGTATTTCCGCCAGAAAATGTAATTGTGCCAGAGAATCAGTTTTTGAATGAGATTTCATAACTGGCTTGTGCTGTAAGCTTAAATATGATCAATCACTTCACGGATCAAAAGACCACTGAATCTATCGACTGCCGCTGTGAGTAAACCTTCATCGTGCCATAAGGGTAGAGACTTAAAACTTTCCCCATTCATTTCCAAGGTGAAAATCAAAAACAACAATTAAAAAACGTTTGGACCAATCAATTAGCTGTATACAAGCACACTACACAGCATTAGGACGGACCTGTTACCACCGCAATGGAATAGATATGGTGAAAACTGCAGGAGCAGAAATGGTGAGAAGAACGATCGAAAATGCAAAACCTCGTCCATTCATTTTTGATGGAGTGTAATATCTCCCCCTAACATTACCCATGGAAGAACAATATTTGGTTGCTGACACAATCACATAGAGAACCATATACTCCCAGACACATGCGCACACATTACAATACTCCAGAGGCTCACAACACCACTTTGGTCTCGAGTGAAACCATATCTCATTTTACAGTTGCCAAATTCGTTATCATGGCCTCTACTGTAAAAAAAAATGCTTTCACTGTCTGGAAATTTCTAAGGTTACATTGTCCTGTTGTCTTACAGAATAGACGTAAGTAAAAGCCATCATACTGATATTTCTTTTCTCTTGTCGTTGTTCGCATATTTGGTGTTGCGGTAATCCAAAAGTAACGGAAAGTAATCAAGTTACGTTACTTCAATATTGTAATACTTGGATTAGGTTACTGATTACATTTTTAAACAGATAATTAGTAGTTATATCGAAATACATTTTTAAAGTAGCCCTCCCAACTCTTGACACATATTTAATTGCAACCTTGAAGTTGTCTTAAATAAGCCAATAGTGTATTTTGTCCTATGTCACAAACAAGTTACATACCGATGACTCTGACTTCAATTTCTCCTGATACAGACGATACATCATTCTCCAAATACAACGTGTATGTGCCTTTGTCTGGATGCACACATGGGGTGATGACTAGCTCTGTATAGGTAGCCCCAGTGGTCACAGACACCCGATCACCAGCAGTAAGCTCCTTATCACCAAAAGTCCACTTGGCTTTTGGCACTGGATATCCAGTGATAGGGAACTGAATGGTAATAGGATGAGGGACAATGACCTCCAGAACGTCACAAATACATATTACCAAATACATATTCTCAAGTGGTCTCTACAGGTATGGCATAGCCCACAGTTATAGTACGGCCTACCATATCCTTTTATTTAAAAAAAAACAAACAAAAAAACAATTGTTGCTTTTTTTTGTTTGTTTTGTTTTGTTTACTAAACTATAGGATCCACTATTTTCACTGCGTCAGTAGCAGCACTTGGCTGATGAGCAATTCATCTCCCTCCACTGACTCACTGTATCTGCCCACATTAAGTTTAAGTCCCTGATGCTGGCTTTCCAATCAGCCAATGGAACCGCTCCTCCATACATCAGGTCACTTATTAGAACCTGTCTCATCCTGCCCACTACACTCTTCTGTTAAGCCTAGTGTTCACCTGCTTTCTGTTCACCAAACCTGTTCTTCCTGTCAAACCTGGTTTTCTCTTCGTATAAATACCCCTGCTTTTCTGCTCATTCTTTGTGAAGTCTTGCATTAGTTAAGATGAAACTCTGTTGTCCTGTGAAAGTACAGCTACTTGTCTTCTTCACTCGATTTCCAGCATCCTTGTTCCCTGCTCTTACTTTCATCTGTGAACCTGTCTGTGAGTTCTGCCTCACGTTTGTTTGAGTACTCTGTTGTTCCCAGAGCTTGCGTGTATCCCTTACATGCCCTGCCTGACCACAACTGGTGTCTGCACATATATCCAGACTTCATTAGATTCACTAATAAAGACATATTACACTTTTACAGAACCGTCTCTTTCTGAGAACAGAGGGAAGAACATCTTTAATAATTAATTTTGGGCATCTTTTGATATAAATATCTATCAATCTATTTATTGCAATAAATGAGGATCCAGTTTTCCTGTAATAAAAAAATAAAAAACACTTCACAAAAAGTATAAAGATGTGCGAGGGAAGAAAGTGTCGATTATTTTCCCCTTTTGAAAATGTTTGTATTTCTGTAAAAAAAATTCTAGTGAAATAAGATAATAGATTTTTGTGGTATATAAACCACTAATGGGAGTTTTACAGAAATATTTCTTTAAACCTTTCTCAACTGATGTGAATGTCACAGTTTTACACTTTAGTGCTGAGAGTTTGAATAAGATAAAGTGAGTGAAAGTCGGTGTACTACTGTTTTCTGTGATGGAATTGGAGACTTTTGTTGTGGATTTTAAGTCCAAAGTGCTTTTTTGTTGCATTATATCACTGTCATCTCCTGTTGTCAGGGCATTGCCTGTAGCATAAGCTGGAGGAGACATTTACTCAGATCCAACACTGTCACTTAAAACAAATTTCATCTGATTTAAGAATTGAAAGATTAATTATTGTTGTGTGGACATCATCTTTTTACTTCAGATTTGTATCTTTTCGAAAAGAAACCTGTGCACAGTGTCCACAGAAAAATACTTAATTGAGAAAGTTGCCTGTTCTTACATCTTCGCTAATAAAATATGGAAGACATAACTTTAAACATGGAAAATGAGTTGTAAAATATAAGCCAATACAGGCAATATTTAATGGTCACTGAAAAGCTCCTCTTATTAATCATTTGTAAATACAGCAGAAACCTAAGTATTGCAACAATATTGTCCATTCCAGTTTTTCAAATTATTCAACATATTCTGGGGGCACAACTTACTCAGGAGGGGGGCATCCTCTTCGTCTGTATAGAAAGAACATTCATGGTGTTAAAATCAGAAAATTGATTTATTTTCATGAGTTTATGGGTTATAATTTTAAATATTGCTGTAACCAGGGTTTTCTCTAGTTCACACTGCCAGCTTTATTTGTTTCAAACACATTTAAATACAAAAACTGTAAAGTCACTGTAAAGCACAAAAACTGTAAAGTAAAGCGACTCTACCTGTTTCTCCTGTTGTTTTCTTTGATTTGTTGAATGATATTAAACCTATTAAGAGAGGGTTTGTTAAAATAGTGACTGTAATCTTATGTTTTATGAAACTACTGAGTGTTTGTGAGTTCAGTACCTTTTTTTCGCAGCCAGAGAAACCCAATGATGGAAATTATTACCAGCAATGAAATTACCACAGTAACAATGACAGCAATTAATCCACCTACACACACAAACAAAACAAATCAATAGACATTCTAACATTAACATACCACTGAAGTATCTTGTTCAGAAATCAAAAATATATACATTTTGGGCAATGTATTTGCTGTCTTCACACTGTTCAGATATGTACCTCCGGTAAGTGTTTCTGTAGCACTGATAGTAAAGGTTTGAACAGGAAGAGTCTCACCTTCAAGACTGTGTGAGAACCTCACTCTTCCCTCTCTCTTCACCTGATCAGATAAACTGAGAGAGCAGGAGATCCACTCTGACTCAGAGGGAGAGAAGAGCAGCCAAGAACTCACACTCACCAGATCCTCACTATCTGATACAGAGAGAGAGAGAGAGAGAGAGAGAGAGAGAGAGAGAGAGAGTTAGCACATACACATCTTTATCTCCCTATAACAACTGTTTTGAAGTAACATGATTGTTTCGGTTTGTCACTGTTCATTATGTTGAAGTAAGAGTTACCTCTGTTATACGTCACACTACTGTTGTGTTTGATCTCTCTCCCTTCTCTGTCCCTCCAGGTTACTGTGGGCTGTGGTGACCAACCATCTGACACACAGGTAACATTCACCCTATCTTCTCCTGCTTCAGTGAAGGAGAGGACTGGCACAGAGCCCAATGCTGAGAAAAGTGATAAGTTCGTGTACATTCTTTTCCATAGTTGTTTACCTCTCAACATTTTATTGTTGGTTAAAAGTTGAACGGTCTGACACACTGACACTAAAAGACACAGAGCTAAAACATATAGAAGAGCAGAAATGCTTTTCACAGTTGAACTGAACAATGGAGCTCACGCTGACAACACCACAGGAAGATACTGAACATTTGTTAAAGATTATGAGGTTAAAGTTTTGTTAAAGATAATGTTCGCAGAAGTTTGTCCACTCACCATTTACTGTAAGTGACATAACGGCTGACTCATACCAAACTCCAGTATCGACATAGCACATGTATTCTCCTCCATCAGATAGTTTCAGCTTGTTCAGTTTCAGAGACACATTCCCCTCCTCCAGTTTCCCTATCAAAGACACTCTGTCCCTGTACTGAGGGTCTGCAGAACTTTCCTGTATCTTCATATTCTTGTAGAGCAGAACCGGGTTGTTTAGGTCTCTATTTCTCAACCAGCGCACCTCCAGCTCCACAACACTGAATTTAGGAGAGACACCACAGGGCAAGACCACAGAGGATCCAAGCAGGGCTGAGACTGGACCATCAGAGACCAGCAATGAGAATGTGTCTGGAGCTGGGAAAGGAGACAGATATGAGATCACAGTGAAATATGACAGGAAACTGTGTGTCTGTGACTATGATGTCCATAATGAAGTTGCTCTGGAGAGTAAAGGTCACAGGCTGGATTGCTGTACTGTGAGATAGGCCAGTGTTGGCTAATCATGGACTTCATATATATATATATATATATATATATATATATATATATAAATTTGAAAACATAAATCTCTTTTTCAGTGTGCTTGGAGTGTAAGACTGAAATAATGCACATGAACCCAGATCCAGTGGAGACCATTTTTATTTTAAATGCACAAATATTGCAGGCGGTCATGGATTTTCCTGTTAAGTTTACTGCACATAGATGCTGAGCCCATATTTCATAGGAAGGCTGCACAAACTTGCTTGTTCATGTCACAATGCTGTCACACACAACTGGTGACCAAACTGTAGTGCGACTAGGACAAAATGATAAGTTACACTCTCGTCTAATGAAAATCTCATTCACGCACATTGCTGCTGACCTGGAAAGTTCTACCTCTTGGTGTATTGTTCAGATTATAAAGCATTTTACTGAACTGTTTCATTCTACATCTAAATATATTGATGTAGTTGTCACAGAAAAACCCTCTTACCTGTTGCATGGCATAAAGAAACAGACAAAATCCACCACACCAATGCAAGTGGCAGGTGTGTCCCTAAAAGAAAAAATAAATAAATGAATAAGTGAATAAATAAATACATACATACATAAATACATAAATAAAATCAGGATTAGCATCAAGCATTTTGAGCTCTCATCATGTGCTTTAAATAAAATGAATGAGTGACCCATGGTATTGACCACACCAGTCTGTTTATAGCTGGGACAGACACTAATGCTGCTATAGGCTGGAGTTTCCCAGTTCAAACACAGGACTAGGTCAGTCCGGTTGACTAAAATGCAAGTGAGACTAAGAAACATACAGTATAATGCTTAACACAACAGCACAGACCTACATGGCAAGCAGAAGACCTCAAAAGGTAAATACATACATGCAGCACTCTTCTGAGGTGAGACAAGTCTCAAACTATCACTAAACCATAACCAGATAAATAATTCACCGTGTGGGACTGAAATAGCAACCAAAAAAGTAACCAAAACCCCCCACAATTCATTTAAAATAATCAGTCATAATACCTAGTGCTGACCAAACTGAAACACTGTTGCTTTGGAGAGCAGGGTGATTTAGAGCAAACAACTAGATTCCAAGACAGCAAAATAATAAT
This sequence comes from Chanos chanos, assembly GCF_902362185.1. Classification (NCBI taxonomy): domain Eukaryota; kingdom Metazoa; phylum Chordata; class Actinopteri; order Gonorynchiformes; family Chanidae; genus Chanos; species Chanos chanos. The sequence continues at coordinate 21,853,149 of NC_044505.1, forward strand.
AAAATAATGTTAATAATAAAAACAACAACAGCAATACTACTACTACAATTACTACTACTACTACAAAATGTGCTGATGAGCCATCACTAAATGCCATAGAAGCCAACCAATTATGGAGGTAGAACTGAACCAAGAAAGGGAGCCACAATAAACACGCTTTTAGGATTCAGAACCTCAAGAAGACACTGGAAGGCCTTCCAGAACAAGAGGAAAAGTTAATGACGCCTGCCGACACTGAAAGAAAGATCCACTCAGGACAGTTCAAGAGAATGGTACAACCCACAGCAACTAACAGCCAATCACTTGCCTTTCAACAACATGGAAGCTGCTCTCTGGGATAATAGCTGACTGCATCAGTAAGCACCTGCAGGGGAGGAACCTCCTCATTTGTGAGCAGAATAGAGCAAGACCCAGATGGGACAAAGGACAAGTTTGCAATGAAAAGAACCTGAACTGCTGATGCCATGTCACAGATGACCAACGTGGCAATGGCAAAGAAAAGATCAAATGGAAGGTCTGCACGTGTAAAGTCTTGTCATGATGCCGGGTAGAGGAACAAGCCACTGTGGAGAAGGCATACAGACGGATGAGGGAAGGTGGTCTCAAGACATCAACAGAGACTCTGTCATCATTGCTGTAGAAGACCAGGCAGTGAACACGAGGTGCCTTAAAGCAAGAATACTGAGGGTTACCAAAGACTCAAAGTGTAGACTGTGCAAGGACAGGATAAGACCTTCACCCATCTACCGATTGGATGCTAGAAGATCGGCAAACTGAAAAGCCGGCAGAGGAAGAATTGGGGAATTCTCATTGGAGCTCGACCAATTAATCGGCATGCCAATATTATCAGCTGATATGAGCTAGTTGCAGATAAATTGGTATCGGCATTTATAACAGCCGATAAATGATAATAAGTATTGCTGCAGTAACATGAACGCCAGTGCTGTTAGCCGAACATCAAAATTATGTTTACATTTGATGTTACAGTAGTTGAGTGAGGAAGGCTAATCTGATATTTTCCATGATTTTGCTTTTAAAAATATGAATAAATTTGTTGGGAGAATTTGGTTCTCATCTAACCTACTGACTGAGGCGACAAAAAACTTTTAGGCGTCGAACAGTTGCATACGCATGAACATCTCTGTTGTTCTGGCAACGTTTATCAATGACCCAGAGCAAGCGGCGTTGATAGGGATTGTGAGGATAGTGTAGGTAACCCTAAAGCAAACGTTAGCCGACCTGTCACCCGTCACAAGAAAATGTGCAAATATATGATTCATCCACTGTGCTAACATAGATTAGCAAAAGCTTTAAGATGTAGCATAGTAAATTATTGATGTTTATTCCTGTGACACTAAATTTGCTGGTAGTTGTAGGCAACCCAACTTATTGTCATTTCAATACAATAGTCCAGGGCGTTTACAAGCTCAGACTTAAAAGTTTAAATGCGTGCATGTAGTTTTATTGAAATCGTATTATAGGCCAACAATTTATGTTAACTACACAGAGTGGCATGGTGATTCTAAATCAGACATGAAGCTACTTCAGCTGAATATTAGTATTTTGTCAGCATTACAGTTGAACCTTATATAAGTTAGGTCTACATTACATATCATGTAATATTAAAACATTGCCAAATGACAAACAGCCCATTAAAATGTTTCTGCAGAAAAAGTATGTGGTAGGGTACTTGAAGTTGGGCCACTAAAGCATGCACAATGTGGCACTGTTTTCTTTGTTCTTGCCTGTCTTTGTGATAAATGTAGAAATGGTGAATGCTAAAGACCAAGACCATCGTCTCTGTGTGAATTGATAATTTTGTAGAAATCTGTTGAGTATTAAACAACTGCATGAGTATTAAACATCTGCATGAGTATGAGTATTGAAATAAATGAAAATGTAAGTAAAAGATGTACTACTAGATGTAACTCTGTTTTTTATAAATAATTATAAGAGGGGTCTTTTTCTCTTGATTACCTCCCCCCCAAAATGTCTGTGCACAGCCCTTTATAAAGTCCCTACTTAAAAAGAATAATCTAGATGCTTCCATACTGAACAATTACCGGCCCATATCCAATTTACCATTTGCTGGCAAAATTGTTGAAAAAGTACTTTCTGATCAACTATCCGCCTTCTTAATGCAAATAGGTATTTTGATGACTTTCAGTCAGGCTTCTGTGCTAATCACAACACTGAAACAGCTCTCATTATGGTTTTAAATAACATATAGCTTAATACTGATTCAGGCAAAACATCAGTCCTCGTATTATTGGATCTTAGTACAGCCTTTGACACTGCTGATTATAACATATTACGGTATTTCTTTAACTATGGTCCATTTCGGTCAGGGCAATTTTAGCAATTAGAGTTTAGCATCTTAACCCTTTTTTTTTTTAAAAAAATGCATTGCTATGGTTTATTTCTCCATTCTGTAGAAACACATCCTGATTGTGGCTGTGATGATTTTGTTAAATAATATATATTTCACTCTAATATTAAAAGGAAATCATAATTTCCTGTTGTGGAAATGACATTTTGTCATATTTCTTTTAAATCCTCAGGAAATGTAAGCATGACAATGTCAGTTTTAGGTTTAGCATTAAATATACACAATATACACAATATTAAATGTAATTGATCTAGTTGGTTTTATATTCATATGAAATATGAGCTGTTTGGAAATGACACCCAATACACATACTCTCAATTTAACTCATATTGGTCTTTATTTTTCCTCTTTTTATTACCGCTATGTATGTTACTCTTTTCTCCAGCCATGTGTTCCTTTGCTGAATGGCTGTTGCTATGGCTACCAAGTATACGAACCCTAAAACAATGATTTTAGGATTCTATTTTGTACAGTGTGGTGGAAATCAAGGTGAACGCAAGGGACAGGGGTTCTTTTTATGTACCATACAAGAAAATGTGAATAAATATTACAATACATAATATATTTCATTAAAATAGGTATTAATGTCTCATTTGTATTTGAACGCAACATTATTTCAATATTATGTTCAGAATGAAGCAGGGTTGAATGTCCAAAGTCCAGCTTAGGGACAAAGACAATACAGTAAAAACCATACATGAAATGCTTCTTGTTATACAGTAAAATTAATGACTGTGTTATTATTTATTTTTATATAAGTTCTTTTTGGTCTAAAGTAAATGTAACAAAAATAAAAATGTAGAAATGTTTTTTTGTTTTTCTTATTTCTTCCAGGGACACAAATTACACTGGTTGAAGAATCACCCATTACTACTCAGACTGGAACACTGGGTTGGATTTTCAGGTACAGTTATCAAGTGGCTCAGATCATACTTATAAGACAGGAGCTTCTTTGTTGTCATTGGAAACTATACCTCAACATCAACATCCTTGTCCTGTAGTGACCCCATGGGGTCGATCTTAGGGTCTTTATTATTCAACCTTTATATGTTCCCACTTGGACGAATCATTACAGACAATAAGATTTCTTATCATAGCTATGCTGATGACACCCAAATTTAGTTAGCCCTCTCACCTAAAGAGATCCTAGGGGACCAAAGTCGTTGTCAATGTATTGACCAAATTAACAGCTGGATGCCTCAAAATTTCCTTCAGCTGAATGAGATCAAAACCGAAATAATCATATTTGGGAAAAATGAGGAGAGACTCAGGATTGCTACTCATCTTAATACAAAAGAACTTAAAGCAAAGGACACTGTTAAACCTTGGTGTCTTAATTGATTGCGATCTCAGTTTTAATGACCATGTAAAAGAAATAACTAAATCAGCTTTTTACCATTTCAAAAACATAGCCAAACTTAGAGGCCTTATATCAAAACATGATTTACAAAACTCATTCATGCTTTTATTTCCAGCAGGGTTGACTAATGCAATGGTCTTTTCACAGACCTTCCTTAAAAAAAGACAAAAAAAAAACTATCAAACTGCTTCAGCTTGTACAAAATGCAGCGGCTAGAGTTCTTACAAAAAACAGAAGAGCTGACCACATTACCCTGATACTTAAAATTACCACTCAGTGTCACAGCCTGCACCTCCATTTTGGACTTTTAGTTTGATCTGTCTTTGTGCTCTTGTTCTGTGTCTGTCTCTGCCCCTCACCTGTTCCTGTTTGTCTCATTATTAACCTTGTTAATTTCAACCAATCCTGTTTTGCCCTGTTTAGTCCTCCTTCTATTTATGCCCTAGTGTTTGCCTTGTCTTTTGTCTATCGTTGTTTGTGTTTTGCGCACACTGTCATGCTGGACCGTTTGTTATCTGTTTTATTCCTGTTTTGCACATGTATTTTGATCTTCAGTTCCAGTAAAATCCTTCTTTTTGTCACCTACATTATCGTGTCTTTGCACTTGGGTCCTGCACCACACAACCAGCGTGACACTCAGATATGTGTCAGCAGTACACGCCTGCTAGAACTCCCACATCACTGGAGAGGAATCTGTTGGTAATACCTGCTGTCAGAGCTAAACATGATGAAGCAGCTTCTGAGTAGCACACAAGCGGTCTGCCAGGCAGCCTAAGAGGAATTTTGCTCAGGAGAGAGGTCACTGTGTTTTAAATGTTTTAGTCAGTGGTATAGCCCTCGTTGTGTTTTAACCTGAGGTTGGACTGTTTGTATTTCTGCAGGTCACACTCCTGCTGCTCTGCCTTACCCTGTTATGCCTTGCTTTACTTCAGCGGATTTATCTCTTTGTGATTTTTGCTTTGGTGCAGCTTGGTCAGTTTTGTCTTTATCATTCATTTGCCTGGCCTCTTTTCCCCTTAGCTTATGTTGTTTAGTTAACACTTTCAGCTACTTTTTCTTTGTTTGGGTTTATTTTTTTTATTTATTTATTTGTTGGGGGGGGGGTTGTCGTGCAATTTTTATTTATTTATTTGTTAGTTTGTTTGTTTCTACCTAAAACGTTTTAGCACTGTTGTTTATTTAGCCAGTAATTGAGGTTGGTCCTGTTTATCAGTTGTGTTCTTTTCTTTCATTTCCTCTTGTTGTGAGGCTTTGTTGTAAATGTGGCACATGTGGTGGTGAGTGGTTCAGTCTCCCCTCAGTCTTAATAAAGCTGTCAGCCCTCCACCCTCCACCCTCCAACAGTTACATCTTTGGTTTCTTCATATTCCCCCCAGTTGGTGTTGTTATTTTAGAGTTTTTGTGCTCTTCATTTCTTTGAATAAACTTGAATAGTTTTCATTTTCCATAACTGTATTTTAACATGGACGATGCAATAAAGGCCTTTATGTACTTTCAGTTTCATTCTTTAGTTTTAATTCTTTGTGACCAATAAACCATTATTAGTACAACTGAAATCACGTCTCTGCTTATCTATCTACCAATACAAGTGTCTGTGAATTCCTCCTACTGGTTGGCTATTTGCTCCTAGACTCTTCAGGTGAGAGTCCTCAGGTGGTGTTGTCACAAACTTTTATACATTAAAAAGGAAGCCCTCGCCACAGGCTGGACAAATGAGGACTTGAAAAGGCACAACAACATTACAGCACTGGTGTATACTACAGGGTAGTAAACATCCTGTGATACATGAAAATCAGGACCAACAGGAAGATCCCTGGACAGCAACCAGACATCAAAGTTTTCACTAAAGAAACCAGAAGAGTAATGATCAACAACATCTCAATTACAGATGACAAGAATGTCTCAACCAAGGAGCAGGGGAAATATAGCAAATACCAGGACCTGAAACGTAAAGTAGCCTACCCTTCATCAGCCACTCCCTGAAACGGAGCAAATACCTAGGATGTCTATCAGAAACATGCAAAGCAGCAGCATTTGTCAAAGCAACGCTGCTTGGAAATGGATGCAACCTTCACAAGATCATGGTTCACTCAGAGAATTTGTGGGACCACAAACCCAGACCTCAGAGTTCATAACAAGGTTTGAAAACAGAACACTCAACAATGCGATTTCTAGATGGGAGAAACAATAGCGGCACCCTCCAGCCGCAGTCACCTTAAACCATACACTACTACCTCAACAAGCCACCTAACATGGACAAATAAACGAATACCTTTGTCATAAAGTACAGTAGCACTATGCATCATATTAACGCTAACATGTTTTATATATAGGATGACCGATCTATTAAGAGTCCTAAAATGGCCGATACATTTTCTTCCGAGACTGTAAAGGCCGAGAGATGAATATTTAAAATAACATCGAAACATAATCACCATTATCGTTTCCACAATAACTACTGTAGGCTATAAGGTTTGTACAATTAGCAACCCGGACTGGTTTTATTAAGATATATCAAAATTTCACATTAAGCAATGACATCTCACCTTGATGACATTCACCTGTGTTATCACACACACACACACACACACATACGTACCTACGTTGGTTCTAGTTTAATTTAAAACATCCAAAAGAGACTAATTTCTCTAGACTATATTCTGCAGGAGCAATCTTAGCAGAAGAGTCATTTATTTAGAACTATGGCAGTATTCCCCAGGGCATGACTTCCTTGTTATTAAGGTTGCTTCAGCGTAAACACTGACCAGAGGGTAAACATGTACGCTTGATACTGAACAGCCGTGAACTGTGAATAAAGTTATCTAGCACAAACAGTCTAAAGATCTTTTGCTTTGGCGTCCGCTGGGGAGGTCCGCTTTGCGGTCCTCTGGGGCAGCATTTTCTGTTTCATGGTAGAATGGTAGAAATTTAAACTCAAATGCAGTATGATTACAGAGCTTTAGTATAATACCATCATTCGATAATTATATAAAAATCCTTACATATTAAAAGGAAAATCTTTCTATTCCATTGGAAAAAGATTGTCCATCTATATCACAAAAAAGGACTATTGGAACTTGTGTAATTTATTAATATATAAAATCATTTGCTTTAAGCAATAATGAATTATTTCATTTTCATTAGTATTGTTATAATAATAATAATAATAATAATAATAATAAAATATAAGCCAATAAAGGCAATATTTAATGGTCACTGAAAAGCTCCTCTTATTAATCAGATAAATGCCGCATGAACGCAAAGGGAGTTTTAGACTACTCACAACTGTGATGCCTGACTGTATTGCTTTGTGACTGGTCTCCTCGCTGCTAGAATAAACCAACCTGCCTTGACTTTGGAGAATCTGAGTCTCTTTTATAAAATTACTTTAACAATTTGGTCCTTCAAGCCAGATCCCAATAGCCTTTCCCCAGTCCAGGATCGGGACTGAAACCGTGCACGGGGGAGTCTGGGACTCCTGAAAAGAAAAGTCCTCCAGCTGAATTGCTGTTCAAAGAGGCCAGTATCCATTGGGACGGGGAAAGGTGACGGGATCATAGAAAAGAATCAGAACACCTCCAAACTCAGGGTGAGTAAAATAATTTGGTATTCAAAAGAGCTGTGTTGGTGAAATCGTCTAAAGTAAGACCGGTGAAAGCCCGTGAACTTAGACGTCTTAATTGGCGCTGAGGTCGAATAAGTAGCTTCTCTGACTAAGACTGGTAAAAACAGCAATGGCTCTTTTCATTGAATAAATCAGTGAAGGTATAAGGAGTATTTAACAAAGTTAAATATATGTCTTTCTACCTAAAACCTGTAAAAACAATGAATAATATTGGGGCTAGAAGCTGAATAAGTCAGTGAAGTTAGATAGAAAGCGAGTCCATAGTCTGTGTGAGAAGACTACAGGAATAAATAACTCTGTGCAGCACGTTAAAAGTGAAGAAGACAGCTCTAGTGAAAAAAAAAAAAAGGGGGAGATCGCGATAAATTTGTGAATGTGTCTTTGTGTGTCTGTCTTGTATGTTTAATGTGGGGTGATATCTTATTACTTCTGGTTAGACTTGTTAATTGTTCTAGTTGTTTTGTTTGGTTTTTTTTTACTTTTGATTTTTCACCTCGGTGGATTGTTTTCCTTATGTCGTGTTTGCTGGTGACTTGAGTTAACTTGTTCAACTGGTTGTTGTTGCACTTGGTGTTGCTGTTGTCATTGGTGAAATAAGGTCCGCTTGTATTGTAGTTATTGTTGTTCCAGTGTTTGAGATCAACTCTTTTATTTATTAAATATGGGGAGTAAATGTAGTAAAAGCCCGGATAAATTAGAGGGGGATGAGAAATATATGTTTACCAGAGACAAAAACAGTATAAAATATAGAAAGAAATGGAAAATAAATATGGGTTTAAAAGTAAACTAACAGAAGAAGCATGTCTGACATTAATAAAAGACATAATGAGGGCAACCAAGAAATCAGATAGTGATGAGCTGAGACAAGCTAGACTGTGGTTGAGAGAGGTACTAGAGGAAGAGTGAGACAGCAAGTGAGAGAACAGGTATGTTTTGTATGTGGGAAGAAAGGACACTGAGCGAAAGATTGCAGACAAAGAAAAGGAAGACAAGAGGGCAGCGACAATGAAGCATGACTAGATGAGGGAAAAGGAGAGGATGTAGAAGGAGAGGAAATGTTGCAATTTGGGGATGTAGAAGTGATGTTACAAAATGAAGAGAAACCTGAAGTCACAGTATTGTTTGGACATAAGAGTCACATTCCTGTGCGATTTAGGAGCATCTCGGACAGTAGTCCACCCAGATAATGTGCCTGATGTAAATTCAGCCCAGACCCAAATATTCGTTAAAGCTGCAAATGGTAAAATACATAAAGAACGTTTGTCTGAATTGGTAACCTTGACAGATCCCAAAACAGGCAGGAGCAGTGTGTAACAACCTCGCCTCCTCCCTCGCCAGTCTCAGCCATTCCGCACTCAGCGTCGCCGGTCTACTAATCACCGGCCTGATCACTCATCCCGCACACCTGCCTTCACTTTAGTTTTCCCATCACACCTCTCCCTATTTAAACCCCTCCATCGGATCAGTAAGTGCGAAGTCTACACTTCCCTGTGTCCTCTGAGCCGTCTGTTTGTTGCGTGTTTTGTATTCGTTCTGTGTTCTGGCTTTGAACCTGAACTCTCCTTTTTGGCTTTGTAAAGCTCCTTTTGTTTATCTATTTGATTAAAAACCTCTGTTTTGCCCGCACTTGCGTCCCCTGCTTTGGTCTCACCTGACACAGTGCTTGCCAACTGGTGTTATCTGCAGTCTGTGCTTGTAATCTGCTAGGGAGAGATATGATGCAAAGTCTCTGCATAGTTACTGTTCCCACTAAGAAAGGGGGAGAGCGTACAGAATGGTGTAATGTTTTGTGGTACAGGGTCACAGAGAACCCCTCTACTGGTACAGTCTGGATTTAGTCACGATGGGCCTAGGGTCTGTGACACATGCGCTGATGCACAAAGCAAAATAAAGAGTTCCCCCAGAGGCTGAACAGATGCATGAAAGTGATTTACATTACACTATGTATTATAAGCACACAACAGGTTTTGATCCTGTGTATGAGAAAAAGTTCATGAAAATCAAACAAACCACTGCCGCGGCACTACTCTGCACAAGCTGCAGAATTAATAGCATTTGCTGAAGCATGCAAAATAGCTAAAAACAAGATAGCCAATATTTACACTGATAGTCAATATGCGTTCTCAACTATACATGTGTTTGCTCAACAGTGGAAAAATAGAGGTATGGACACCTCTACAAGGAAAAATATAAACCATAAGGATCTCATCTTAGCCCTACTAGACGCGGTGCAATTACCACTTAAAGTAGCAATATGTAAATGTGCGGCACACACTGGTGAAGATGATCCCGTCTCTAAGGGCAATGCAAGAGCAGACATAGCCGCTAAAAAGCTGCTGTAAATGAAGAAATTTTAACTGCAAATGAAACTTCAGACCATTTAGATCACAAAGTGTTAAAAAGATACGCAACAAGCCTCCCCACCCACAGAAATACAGAAGTGGGCACTTCGGGGAGCGAAACAGGAAAATGGCCTTTATAGATGTCAAGAGGGCAAACCTATTTTACCAAACAACCTTTTTACATATGCTGCGGTTTTGAGTCATGGGCTTTGCCATGTCTCAACAGGAGGGAGGGTACCAATAATACAAAAGGTGTTTACAGCATATGGTTCTGATAATTACTTAAAGAAATTTTGTTTAGCATGTCCTATTTGTGCAAAATACAACGCACAGGGGAGTATGAGACCTAAAAGAGGAACATTTCCAAAACCTCAATTCCATTTCCAACACATATGTATGGATTTCATTGAACTGAATAAATGTGAAGGGAAGAAATACTGTTTGGTGATAATTGACATGTTTACCAAACGCGTAAAAGCTTGTCCTTGTCCTACACCTGTCTCACTGTAAACTGGTGAAATCATTTAAGGAGTAAACAAGAGGAAGGGAAAGTATTTAGCTGCTCACCACTATTCTCCGAGGCAAAGTCTGACTACAAAGGGGGGCCCTCTCAATAGGAGGGAGCTCATCTCAACCTCAGTGAAGAAACCGACAGCCAAAGAGAATCTAGGGTGAGACTAAAATAGCAACTAGGGAAAGATTGGTGAAATGGACAGGACCAGATCTTGGCAGCCTTTTAGGAGCCCAGAATTTTGTGGCCTCAGAGGAACACTTAGTTGTATTATAATACTAACAGTAACAATCCTACTTCCGCTACTTTGGTACGAACTCAGAACTGGAAAAATAAATAAATAAATAAATGGAACTGGATTAGTATGACCAAGAAGACGTGCAGTAGGTGTAGTTCGGGGGGACCCCAAAAGCTGGGAAAAATATAAAGCAATCAACCTGATATTCAAGGAAAATCAGACAGGCACTGTGGAGATAGATTTCTGCAGCACGCTTACAGACGTTGATAAAAACTAGTACTGTCTTAATAAAGAGTCAGCCTCACGGTTGACCTGGTCAGACAAATACATATGTATGGTTTACAAGAACACACAATTTAGACGACTGTGTGGGTTGTGGGAGCAGGCATTATGGACCACAAGTTATAGTTTCAAGTTTCAAGTATTATTGTCATATACTAGATAACAATGTGGACATCATTATCAGAAATGAAATTCTTGGGCTCAGAGCCAGCTCAACTTGCAAAGTGAAAAGAGAAAAGAGAAAAATTAACAGCCTGCGAAGTTTTAGTGCTCTTCCAACACTGTGAAAGCGTGTGTGTGTGTGTATGAGTGAGAGAGAGAGAGAGAGAGAGAGCAGAGTGATAAAAGTAATAGAGTTATAGAGACTACGGTTATGAGATGCAAGGGAAAGAAGTCTTAGACAAACTAAAAGATCGACTATTCGAAATACCAAAAAAAAAAAAAATCAGGTTCAGACTGCAATAGCAAAGAGAACTGTAACCAACTTCTAATAACCCTTAAGGATCCAAGAGATTGTTTGCTATAGGAGCAGATGTATCAAACAAGGACCCAATAGGGCATTTCTTTATAAATATGATATCTACATTACAGAATAGAACCAGTCAGGAAGACACAGGAAAACAGTTTTCCCCCATTGTGCCAGGGGTGAAATATTATTCTAAATTTACTCAAGGGGACAAGTTGGCCTTAGAAACAGGATATACAGATAAAAACGAATGGATGGACTGGATGATGTATACAGCTCAGCAACATGGTCAGTCTGACTGTATAGCGTATTCAACTGCCAGGCCTCAGTTAGGAACTTCCCCTTTTAAACTGAGTCAAGAGAATGATCCTGGTGGTTTAAAGTGTGTTCTACAGCTGTTTCATGTAACATTTGTTCCCCAAACTGAGAAATGCAAATCTCTTTCTTTGTTGTTCCCAAAGGTTGAGAAAAGAAATATCCCACCTTCAATTACAGTATATAAAGGAAATTATACTTGTTTTAAGCAAAGTAGTAATGGATTAGACGTTAAGGAGCTCACCTCAGAGTACTGTCAAACAACTGTCAATGTTACCTAAGATGGAGGACACCTGTCAGCCTCTTGGTTTTCTAATCACTCAGCCATGAGAGCAGACCTCTGGTGGCTGTGTGGAGACATGAAGCTAAGAGCGAGGCTCCCCGAAGACTGGAAAGGCAGTTGTGCTCTAACCCAATTAATTGAACCATTCTATGTGTTCCCAACAGGTGATTTTGGAAAGCTGGGAGATAAACTCTCCAAAGAAAATTTGGAGCACCATCGTTGCTCCACACCTGGAGGATCATTCGATAACAGGGTTTACATAGATCAGGGGTCACCAACATGGTGCCCGTGGGCACCAGGTCGCCCGCAGGGACCACATCAGTCGCCCGCAGGCCAGTTCTAAAAATAGCACTAATCACCAACAAGCTCAGTCTAAAATTTTATTTAATTGTGTTGTGTTTATTTAAGTCTGTTTCCTACCATTTTTAATCATTCTGAATAATTATTGTGATGAATCATTAACCTGATCAGTGTAGAATATCATTAATAATAATATAAAATTAAAGGTAAACAGTGCAACTTTGTTCTTTCAGAAGTGTGTTATCAAACTGGTAGCCCTTTGCATTACTCAGTACCCTTGAAGTAGCTCTCAGTTTCAAAAAGGTTGGTGATCCCTGACATAGATAGTATTGGGGTACCGAGAGGAGTTCCTGATGAATTTAAATCAAGAAATCAAGTAGCCGCAGGATTTGAATCGTTCCTTTTCTGGTGGGCTACGACAAACAAAAATGTTGATTGGATAAACTACATTTACTACAATCAGCAAAGATTTGTTAATTATACCAGAGATGCTGTAAAGGGTATTGCTGGACAATTGGGGCCAACTTCTCTCATGGCATGGCAGAACCGTATGGCACTAGATATGCTGCTGGCTGAAAAAGGGGGCGTATGTAAAATGTTTGGAAGTTTCTGTTGTACTTTTATTCCTAACAATACTTCCCCAGACGGCAGTATAACCAAGGCCTTGGAAGACCTGACCTCCCTGTCCAAAGAACTGGCAGAGAATAGTGGAGTCAACGACCCGTTTACTTCAGTAATGGAGAGGTGGTTCGGACAATACAGCGGACTATCTCTCCTCATCTCGGTGGCGGTAGCAGCAGCAGTACTCGTCACCTGTGGATGCTGCTGTATTCCATGCCCACGAGGACTCACAATGAGACTGATTGAAACCACACTGACTAAAACAATGTATCAACAAATACCTGAGCTCGATGATGACTCAGGCCAGGAGATGGTTTAAGAAATGATAAAGTGCAATCATAATGACTAATCTGGTGAAAACCTAACTAGGAGAACCAGAATGACGATGTTGACGATGAGTGCTGATATGTTTGTAAATAAGATATTCCATACAAAGTATAAACAGGAGGGAAATGTCAGAAAAATATGTTATTCTTCTGTATGAAATATGCTCATTAATATACTTATCTAGTTGGAACCAGATGCTCAGTCAAGGACACTATAACCAAGAGCAGGATGTTCCCCAGCTCAGTAGAGAAACATGTATCTCTTATCTCTGTTTGGTGTGCAAAAAATAATTGGTGTGATTCCTTTCTAACAGATAAATGCTGCATGAACGCAAAGGGAGTTTTAGACTACTCACAACTGTGATGCCTGACTGTATTGCTTTGTGACTGGTCTCCTCGCCGCGAGAATAAACCAACTTGCCTTGACTTTGGAGAACCTGAGTGTCTTTTATAAAATTACTTTAGCACCTACCCTTAATCAGCCACTCCCTGAAAGGAAACAAATACCTAAGATGCCTATCAGAAACATGCAAAGCAGCAGCATTTATCAAAGCAACGCTGCTTAGAAATGGATGCAACCTGCTCAAGATCATGGTTCACTGAGAGAATTTGTGGGACCACAAACCCAGACCTCAGAGCTCATAACAAGGTTTGAAGACAGAACACTCAACCATGTGATTTCTAGATGGGAGAAACAATAGCGCCACGCTCCCGCCACGGCCACCTTAAACCATACACCACGACCTCAACAAGCCACCTAACATAGACAAATAAATGAATACCTTTGTAATAAGGCAGAGTCACACTATGCAACCTGTCTCGTAGTGTGGCGACCGACCCATTAACAATCCTAAAATGGCCGCTACGTGTCCAGTCTTTTAGGACTGTACAGGCTCAAGAGATGAATATTTAAATAACCTCGAACTATAATCACCGTCATCGTTTTGACAATAATAATTACTGAACAACGTTTGTACAATTGGCAGCCCGGACCTGTTTTTATCAAGATATTAAAATTTTATCAAGACACTAACATTTCACATTAAGCAATGACAACTCACCTTGATGACGTTCACCTGCATTAATCCGTCCGTGAGAGTACATGATAACTTTTTCTTCGCATTAAAATGTCTGCGGCTCAAGAACGACAAACGTATGAACCAAAGTTTATAACATTCGTTATATCGCATTCATAAGCAGTGAAAACTACTTAACCTACATACTTAATGTACAGGACATGAAAATGTAAGGCAAAGGAGCGTTGACGGTGTCCTCTCTCACAGGTCTGCGATTCAGCGACACTTTCGCTTTTGATTTCTTATGAATAATTTAGTGCACGAGGACACAGAGGTTTAACGAAAAAGAAAAAACTACGCTGGTTCTAGTTCAATGTAAGACAAGACAAAAAAGACTAATTTCGCAAGGCGATATTCTACAGTACCAATCGTAACAGCAAAATAATTTATTCACAATTATGACGGTGTTCCACGAGGCAGTATTTCCTTGTTATCTCGGTTGCTTCGGCGTTGACTAAACATTGACCAGAAGGTAACATGGACGCTGGAAACTGAACAGCCTTTAACCGTGAATAAAGTTGTCTAGCACAAAGGGTCTAAAGGTCTTTGGCGTCCGTCCGCAGCGAAGTGCCCTTTTCTGTCTCATGGTAGCATGGTAGAAATTTAAACTCAAATGCGGTATAATTACAGAGCTTTGATAAAATCATCAATATTTTAAAAAAAAGAAAGAAAGAATGGTGTAATTTCTTAATATATAAAATATATGTTTTTATATTTATAGTCATTTATTTTAGTCAATGGCCCAATATCTGTAGAACCCTTGAACTCAGTTATAGCGGAATTCATGACTGGTAACAGCCGTAAGCTACCACAACTGTTCCTTTCTGAGAACCTTGAATGAGTATCTTTGAAGGTTAATGTATTGTTGAGTGTCAAAGATGTGTGTCTGGTGTACCAGATAATCGCTGCGATAACCAAAGCCAGCTGCACAGAAATAAAACGAGACCCAATGAGGTAATGTAAATCAAGCCTTTACTTGAAAAAACGGAGAACAAAATAAACTCTTCAGTGACAGTTTCCAGCAACTGCCAAGAGAAAATGGTGCAAACGAAACCACACACAATCCCTCTCTGTTAGACATACACCAAGACCGATCAACGAAGACATAAACACAAGAGATGTAAATACTCGTAAAACAACACAGGTAAGATAGTTTGAACTAGTGAACAAGTGAATAAGAGTGTCGTCTTGTGCCCTCCAGCTCCCTCTGGCGACCAAATTGACATCTGACTGTTGCGTCTCGCTTGTGGCGTTCACGTCCAAAACTTTTTATGATGGAGTTCCTGGCCTGTCAGAAGTGTCCTACAAGCTCTGTTTTTTTGAGGGTTGTGATTTAGGACCACTTGATGTTGTCTGATCTCTGCATCACATGCAACATGTAAGCAGCGGCAGGGGAACCTGCTAAATGGTGAATCACCCCATAACCACGGGTGGACAGTAACGAAGTACATTTACTTGAGTACTGTACTTAAGTACATTTTTCGAGTATCTGTACTTTACTTGAGTATCAGTTTTTCTGAAAACTTATGACTTTCACTCCACTTCATCTGAAAGACAAATATTGTACTTTTGACTCTACTACAGTTCTATGAAGTATTGAAGTAATGAAGTAGTGAGTTCTCATTACTCATTACTTTGAAACACAGCTTTGAAGTCAGTGGACGAATTTTCTTCACTAAAATGAGACGTGTTCATCACAGGAGAAAATCCAATCGCAGTAAACTACTCTTACACTGTCAGTCAAGTTCAAAGTGCATGCTGCACTTTCTGAACAGATGAACTTGGCGGTTGTAATGATGGCTACTGCTGTGGCAGATAAAGATGAGAAAGATAAAGGTTCCTCACCAGAGCACCCATGGCCATATCTGAGGTCCATGTCTGAGATTTTTGAAATTAGGAAAGATTCGTGTCATTGTAAATGTTTGCTCTGTTTACCGCACACAAACTTCATCAACGCTTTCAAAAGCACACACACACGTACACACACACACACACACACACGCACACACACACTGCCAGAGTTGTGTCAGAACACTGCCATGCTGTTTAGTGGGGGTGGGGTGGGGGGTGTCAACTAAAAAATTGAAAAAGACAATGGCTGTCCCTTTGTTGATTAAGCTGTGTTTCTATAGGCTTTGTAGCATGTTCCACAAACATCTTATTCTACAGGTTCTGCAAGCAAGTCAGTGCATTCAGTAGGTTGTTTCAGTCATTAAGTTCTATAAATGCATTGTTGCAACAATACAACAATGCGATGACATTAAAATGAAATTGTACTTTTGAATACTTAATTATTTTTAAGAAGAAGTACTCCAGTACTTTAACTCAAGGAAAAATTTGACTGAACAACTTTTACTTGTATTGGAGTAATATTTGACCAGGAGTATCTATAATTTGACTCAAGTAATGGAGTGTACTTTTTCTACCTCTGCTCATGACAAATTCATTGTTATGTACCCTCGTTAGTTGGTTACATTAACTGAGCTTAAATCATGTTTACCTTTAGAGAGCACCATTTACCCTGTACAATGAAAACATGGCGAAGATAATATGAATTAAACAACAATCTATTTTATATGTCAAAAAACTGTTATAATGTGCAGGGCAACATTGCACATGCTTTTGTTTCATTCTTTATGTAACACAAACATTGTTTATATTTGTGATTTGTTTATACTGAGCTACATAAGAGAGATATTTATGAGTGTTATGGAAGGGGGGGGGGCATTTCTTACCTTGAGGAAGGATCTTCCAGTCTGTCAGTGAAATTGTATGGTAAATGTTATAGCTCAGTTTGTTTACATACCTATTCCCCTGTCTTCTTTTCTTCTGTTCAGTTTGCTCAGTTCAAAAATAATTACGCAATATGTGCATGCGTGAGTGCATTAGTGTGTGTGTGTGTGTGTGTGTGTGTGTGTGTGTGTGTACATGTGTACATGTGTACAAGGAACCTCTATGTATGTACTTTTGTATGTTTATGCGTACATACAAAAGCGTATCTATGTAACGGAGTATACAAACGCATGTTTGAGATGATAATATGATTCACGATATCATCAGACATGCTAATAGACCTATTTTTATCAGCTATATCTGTCCATACAATTTTACTGTTTTGTTTGTTTGTTTTTGTTTTTTCCCTGAAACATGGAGAGAGAAGCATTTCAAGGTAAAGTCATAAAAAGAGGATGGTTTATGACATATGTCTATGAATTTAGGTAGTTCTCTGGAGAACTGATGGATTTATATGTGCCTACGCTGTGTGTTCCATAACTATCAATTATGATCAGACTGTTCCTCACATGTCGATTCTGAAGCTGTGAATTTTTCAATTTCTTCCTGCTCCAAACACTTGGCAACCCCTGTTGAACTTATTCCATTTCGTCTTTATTCTCTGCTCATGATGTGCATGAAGACAGCTGTGGGGATGGATCAGGTGCGGTCATGCTTTGTTTTTTAGCCACATTATTTAGGTCGTATGTGGCTGTTCCATCAGGTCTTGGTTCAGTCTCTCCCAGACTGGGCTCTTTCCTCCTCTCCTGACTGACACCTGTTGTTCATTCTCTCACTCAGTGGAGTGCTCTGTGTCAATAGGACTGTCAGTCAACCCTGCTTGTCAGGTATTGAATGTTCCCACTCATCCTGAGCCTTTACTCTGCGTATTCTGTTGGAGTTCATTTCTGGGTATGATCCTGGTCTGGTTATTTGGTACTTAAAATCCTGCTTGATGTTTCTAGTCTTGATGATTTTCATGAATTTGATTCTGTGGTTTTGAACACTCGTTGCTTGTTGCTTGTTATCCTCAATGGTACTGTTTTTTTCTGATTTGGATTTTTCCTGCTGTAAGTGAACCACTAACAGATGGACTATAGTCTGTAATGGTACACAAATATAAGCGTACCTGTAAGACAAGTATACCTCATGAAATGGCATGAAGTGTAAATCCAAGGTGGGTGTTTCTGATGATGTGAACAGTGAGTGTATATATTCTTCTCTCTTACCTAAGCCATCCATTGCACCAAAATCTCATTGACTAGAAACATTACATCTGAGCACTAATGCTGCTCTCTCACCATCTACACACCCTGGACCTCTTGTCTTGAACCTCAGACACATATGAAGGGTGAGTGTCCTGCCAGATACAGCTTGACAAACCATCTAACAATAGGATCAATTCCTGAAGTCCTGGAGTGACATCACTGACCCTGCCTGTCTGCTAGTCAGACAAATTGCCCCGCCCCCTTTCCCCCACTCTTCTTTGGACTGAACAACTGCTGAGATAAAGCTGATAAACACTAATCCAGAATGACTCCACTGACACAATGTCATAAGACATGTCTCATTTTCCTGGATTTCTTTCTTTAATCATTTCTCTGTGATTTCTTCATTACTAACAAACTCTGACTCTATAGTGACCTCAGATGCATCTCATTTCCCTTCAAAGATATTTCCTCTTTCAGTCAAAGGGAGTTTGTGCTGTGTAACCTTTGGCTGCATTTTGACAATTCCAAGTGTAAAATGTGAAAGATTTACTGTTTTGAATTCACAGATAAAATGTGAAAATAGCATTCATGTAGTCCAAGATAAATAAATAAAAACCAATAAGTACTTGTCACTAGAGGGCGATATAGCATTTGTTTTGTTGTGTCTTGTGTTAACTTTCATTTCATGGGTTAATTAGTTATGGTCTGTGAATGCCTCTTGTAAAAGCTTGCGTATTTAAGTTTTGCTTTTGTTTTCCTTTGTCACTAAGTCTTGAGTTTGCTTACTCCTCTGTTTGCTCTTGAGACAAACCCTTGTAAATTCCTGATGAACCAAATACAGTTTACTTTGTCCCTTTATACTGAGTTTCTGGTTGGTTCGACAGTTGGGTATACGAGATTCATCTGGTCTTCTATCATGCTTTGTCTCTTCTCCATATTTTACCAAAAGACGGATGAAGAGAAGAGCCTCTCACCTTCAGTGAATCATAGTGGCAATTTCATATGATGGGGGTTTACCTGAATTTAACGATGCTGGGGGGTCTTGTCGGTGGAAGGTCAACTGTATTATAAGCTCTAGCGAGCACCATAGTATTGTGATACTGTTCCTTTAAGAACCTGGGTAGCAAACCAACGTGACATGGGGTTCAAACCCAAAACAATACAAGACAAAGATACAGAGAAAACCAAGGAGTATAAATACACAGGTAAACGAAAAAACTAACTGAAAGCAGGTGGAGACAATGAACTGCAAAACCAACAGAACCTAAACAGGAATGAACCAAGGGAGAAACAGGGAGTAAATCAAAACACTGGACTGAACCAAAAACCAAGTATACATAAAAGAACAAAAACTGACCACTAGGGGCGGGGGGGGGGGGTCAAGAAACAGAAAAAAGTTAAGTTTAAGTGATTGCACACACACACTGTGAAGTGAGCAGTGAATTTGTCCTCTGCATTTAACCCATCCGATACACCAGTAGTGAACACACACCAGATGCAGGAGCAGTGGGCAGCCTTCCTTGGTGAGCGCCCGGGGAGCATTGGGGTTAAGTGCCTTGCTCAAGGGCACACAGCCGTGGATGTTGGGCCTGGGAATCGAACCGGCAACCCTCCAGTCACAAGCCTGGTTCTCTACCCTTTAGACCACAGCTGCCCTCCAAAAAAAATAAATAAATAAAAATAAAAAATAAAAAAAAAAAAATCAGGGGAGAGCGCGAACGCAGTCCCTCACTACCACAAATTATGCAGTCGAGATTCCCACATTTGAGGAATTCGCAGAGGTCAGCATAGCCCAAGTGCAATGCAAGCCTCACCCTGGGTGAACCACCTTCGTGATCATGGTGTCTCCCCTGCCAGGTAAGAAAAAAGCAGGGCGTGACATATTCTGGAAGTTAAGAGTACCCAAGCCTAAAGAATCTGCGTATGTTACCCTCATTCATGGGCTGAAGTGTAGGAGTAAATTTCTTGAATTTTAAGAATTTTCCAGCATTTAATACAAAACTTGTACTCTGAGCAGTTTTATATATATGGGCCCAGGGAAGTAGTCACAGATGTCTAGGTCATAATGAATAAAGTAAAGTTGAATTGAAAATAACTGTCTGAGATGAAATGTCAAAGTAACAATAGTATTGGCGAAGACAATTGAAGAACACAAAAGTCTTGAGAGGCCATGAGAAATACAAAATATTATAGTTTATTGACCTTTTATACATACATACATGTGCATGTCTGTGCGTGTGTGTGTGTGTGTGTGTGTGTGTCCACAATATACTGTCTTACCATCACTGAAAGTTAAAGCATCACATATTCACAAAACAGTAATTTGTACAGTAATCAGCATCAGTAGTATTTGGTAGTATCAGAAGCATTCAGTAGTATCAGCAGTGTTCAGTAGTATCAAAAGCTTTCAGTAGTATCCGCAGTGTTCAGTAGTATCAGCAGTGTTCAGTAAAGCAGTTATGACAAATTAGTCTTTAGAGTTTGTTTTTGGGTTTTTTTTTGGTTTTTTCAACAGAGTCAAAGAACATCTCTCTGCAAACTTTATTCTTGACAGATTCTTATGGGACTTATGTCTTTGGTTCCAGGACTGATCAGAGGAATCAGTGATTCTTTTGGTATCACATCATTAAAAGTGTAGAGATGTGATTTTGCTTCAGTGTTATAAAAAGACAGTGTGTGTTTGTTACAGTCTAAGAACACTCCTAGTGTAGTGAATGTATCACTGACTTGTATTGGTCTTACTGGGTCAGTGTTGATGTAGACACCCTGCTTTTCTCCATATGACAGAACCCAGAAACCATTCTCTGGTGTTAATGGGACCTTATAAGATCTCTCAGCACTGTCACAGGCCACACCCACACACCATGAGAGTTTGGCTTTAGGTTTCTCACACACCTTAATTTCCCAGTAATGTTTTCCTGAGCTCAGTTCTTCTTTACATAGAACAAATAATTTGATATCTTCTGTTTTTTCATTAGTATTGGGGTCATTTAATTTCTTTTTGTCCTTTTTAAAACAGTACACACTCATTCCCTTGCACTTGAATCTCTCAGGAGTGTTCTCTTCATCCAGAGTGATGTTCACTGTAGAGGAAGAACAGAGGATCTCATTGTCTAAAACAGTGATTCTCAACTCCAGCCCTGAGGGCCCACTGTCCTGCACATCTTTGTTTTAACTCAGGACTGACACACCTGATTCCACTGATCAATTGGTTATCAAGCCCTTGAATAGCTCAATTAACTGTGATCATGAAGAGTTAAAACAAAGATGTGCAGGACAGTGGGGCCCTCAGAACTGGAGATGAGAATCACCTGAAAGGTTACTGTGTGAATTAATGTTGCTTTATCGTAGGAAACTTGTCATGATTTACCTTTGAAAAGTTTCATCTTCTTAATCTCTGCTGGTACTGTAATCAGAAAGGATTTAGATCATTAAATCATTTCACTTATGATGTGTGGCTCTCTTTTTTAAGGCTTCAGCTAGATAGGTGCATATTTATGCATTGAAAATTTTACAAATCAGAACATTCCTGTAG